>NW_008329521.1:891413-898376 GCF_000622305.1 Nannospalax galili
TATATAATTTCAGGATACTCAATTTCTCCCACATTATTAATATTAAAAAGAGCAGGTGCATCAAATAACCTGAGGGCAAAGTTCATATTGGCAATACACTTTTTAATTCTGTTAAGTTGAGGTAAGGAGCTGAATTAATCTGTGACTTTATCTGCTTCAAACCTGAAGGAAAATGGAATCCAGAGATGATGGTAGTAGTGTATGGTGTGGTATGCTTATGTTCCTAGAATGGTCTTCAAATTCTTATTTATTTCTAATGAGCAGAGTGGTATCTTCATATATGGTAGCAGATGGGTAGGATGTGCATAAAATTCAGCCTTATATTTTCATGAATTATCCAGTTTTTGCGTGGTAATTAAGAGCATCTCTTAGGGCTTGAGAGGCGGCTCAGTGGTTAAGGATTGTTGCTGCTCCTGCAGAGGTCAAGGTTCAGTTCCCAGGATCCACATACTGACTCTCCACCACCTGTTAGTATAGTTCCAATGTATCTGATATCCTCTGGTGGCACCCTGTGATACGCTGAAACTCACATAGGCATGCACACACACACACACACACACACACACACACACACACATGTGAGCTTTCAAAGCATCTTTAAATGTCTTTTAATACTTTATTGAGCTTTTGTGCATTCCATTTAAGAGATTTTAATCTAATCTAAACCCCTCCCCACCTGTACCTTCCATGTCACCCACCAGATTTCACGCATTTTCTGTCATATATGTTAAGTTCTATTGGGTCAAGCATTTGTACCCAGATGTCCCTGGGTGCAATTTCATCCACTGGAGTCTAGTCACCTGTCCAGAGTTACTCCCTTAAAGAAGATCAACTCTTCCTCACCCCGCAGTAACATAGCGCAATAGGGAATAGAGAGAATAATAATTCATCCCTCAACTCTCACCAGAAAGCTTCCATGTTCAACAGAGTGCAATGCACACAGAAGGCCACACTGGGGAAGTTTTAGAGAATGAGACTGAGGAGTGTGGGTCTCTGGATAGAATTCCTATAATTTTTAAAAAATCATCTCCTCATAAGCACATCACCACACTTTGGGAAAAAATTTACAACCTCACAAAGTCCCTACAGTCCTCCATGTTTTATTGAAACATTTTTAATCATACAGCTTATCAATAAATTTTGATCATGTGCATTAAATATATGAATTTCTATTAGTTCTGAATTCTGGGCCATTAGGAACAAGGCACAGGTCCCGAGTGCTCATTCTCAAATTCTAAATCTGCTATTTCCTTATTGTATAACATTAAACAAGCTATCTCATGAATCTCACTCAGATTGCCTAATTTTGGTGATAAAAATAGTGTTGTGCTATGTTCTGCCTAGAGTCATCTTACATGGGGCCTCCAGCTACTAAGAACTGATGCTTAGAGAAAAATGGAAAAAATAGAGAAAATTACTCATAAATTAGATTGCAAGTTGCACATCACTAGCTTATGTCTAGTTTCTGTGGAGAAACACAAACAAGTGCACACAAAGGATTCTTGATTCATCTTGGGTTTAAGATGAAATGTAGACTTGAATTTTCTTTTCCTTGGCCCTAGGGGGGTAAAAGATGTCCTAAGGAGGATTATAAAATTTGTTCATCAATGTTTTATTTGGGAAACAATTTTTTGACAATATTTTGTGTCTCTGGGCTGTTCACTCTCTTTCTCAGTGAGGATCTTGGTATCAAAAACATCTCTTTTCACATTGGCTGCCAAAATTTCTGGAACAAATTTTCCAGTTCAGCCCAGACCACAGGATAGAAGTTATGGCCTCTTCATTCATACCCTTGTCAATTTGTCCCCATTCAGACCTTCGCACACCACACAACAGACATAGCATCAAACAGTTTACCATAGCTCTAGTGTGGTTAGTTTTTGTCCAAGATATTGTCATTTTTAACATGAAAAATTAAATTCTATCCAGAGTAATTTAAATCATAAAATATATAAATAACACCTTAGAGAAATTCTTCAGAAAATTTAAATGGAAATAATGAATAGCAATACCCAGATGGCAGAATAAGGAGGGGTGGAAACAACTTCCAGTGAGCTTTTCAGAAAATAAACTTACACACTAATGTATTTCTGATGAATTAAAACCTTACAAGTTTTAGTCAGTTGTGGAATTTTATAAAATAATTCAGTGAAATCTCAGACCAAATTTATCTATTTTTTGGTTGTTGTTTCTTCGAGTAGAGCTGCACCTTCATGTCGCTTAGAAGAGAGAATCCACGTGTTAGACACACAGTTGGTGTTTGTATTTATAAAATGGAAGCAGAGATTAAAATCCAAAGCCTTAATCGGGCTTGCAGACAGTGGAGCTCTGGGGCGGCAAGGTGTACAAAAACAGGGACTAAGTCACACAAGTCTTAGAAAATGAAATAGGTACGGTGGAAACACCAAAACGTGTTTTAAAGCTCAGAGAAACGGTCCTGTCGGAACAGAGCAGCAGGTGCTATTCTTCAGCCTCAGCTGATCCAACTGGGCTTCTCTTAGGCTAGGGTGGCCTCCCTCTTCCCTCAGCTGCAGCTGAGATCCACCTTGGGTTTACCAAGGAGCCCATAAGGCAGCTTTAATTGTGAACATGGGATCTTTTGAAATTTTTCACTCATGTGTTTCAACTTTGGAACAATTAATGGTGTCAGTGTTCATTAACCACTGATTCAAACGAAAGCTACTCTAGAACCACTACAGAATTTCTGAAACTACTTCATTTTAATTTTACAGTACACTGAATCTTCTCAGTTTAAACATGTCAAGCTAAAATTTTTGACCTGTTCATTCTCTGTTTTTTTTCATTCATAGCAACTATCATATATGATTTATTTTATTTTTGTTTTTTTTTAATTTTTATTGTTTTAATTAATTTTTTGTGAATTTCCTACAATATATTTTGATTTTATTTAGATTTCTTCCCCATATGTACACTCCTTACTAATCCTCACCAATTTATACATATATATGTATATATAGATATGTGTGTATCAGGTTTGGATCCCTAATTGCCCTTTGGTGTGGGTTCATCCACTGGAGCCTGAAAAGCCTGGACAACATCTCAAGAATTTCATCCTTAAAAGAGACTGAATTTCCTCTTCCCAGCAACCACTGATTTCCAAAAGCATCACAGGAAGGGGTAGGATTTCTTACTCACTTCCCTATGTCTTATACTGGTATTTTGTGGTACTTGAGCTTAGGTAGGACATGTGCATTCTGTCACAATTGCTGTGAACTCAAATGTCTGGAAAACTCTGTTTCCTTGTGGTCATCCTGCACACCACCTCCTGCCCTTCCTAATTGATCTTTGAGCCTTGGGAGGCAGAAGTTGATATAGGTGTCCTATTCAGAAATTAATCCTCTGTAACCTTTTATTCTGTTCACGCTGACCAATTGTGGTGCTCTGTGTTAATCACTACCTGTTGAGAAGCTTCTTTGATGACATTTGATCTATGGGTATAGCAACAATTCAGTAGGTGTCCAACACTATGTCTATTTAGCAGAATAGCAGTATTTGGCTCTCCCTGATTGCCTGTGAGCTGTCTAACCTCAGGTTCCTTGACCAATGTCAGTGTCAGATATTGGTTCCATCCTATGAGGTGGAACTTAAATCCAATTAGAAAGTATTTGGATACTCCCATAATATTTTCTGAAATGTTGTAGCAGTGGTTATGCCGTGCCAGGCCAGATGTCTCTGTGGCTTTCAGGATTAATAGCAGGTAAAGCTGATGATACATTTTCTCTTCAGGTAGATTACATGGCACCTTCCAGCACTATGAAAGCTGGCCAGTAAAGATGGGGCTTAGAGGTTAGTATCAGCTTGATTTCATTTTGTTTGTTCTACAGCTAAATGCATGTAGTATCTTTTGCAATATGGAATTACTGCAAAGTTCTGGTGGGTAATCAAGAGCAGAGGCAATGACCAGTATTTCTTGAGGGTCCATAGTTCTTCTGGTCAACAGCATCAAAACAGGTAGTTCATTCCTGCATTGGACTCTTACTTCTCTAGCCTATGGGGTCTTATAGGGCCAATGCCTTCCTTCTAAAAGGAAAATCCTTTTAGTGTATTTTTATAATATATATGCTTATGGTTTAAGAAGCTTCTCTAGCAGAAGGTTTCCATATGGCTTTTTCTAAAGACACCTGAGTTTAGTTATCCATCCCCATAATCCCTTCTCTGCCCCACTCCCCCATTCCCAAACCCATCTAACCTTTTGTCTGGTATTATTTCCCCTTCTACCTTTATTACACTGTGTTCTACCTCCCCTCTCAGGAAGCATTCCACTGTGGCCATTTGTGAGTTTCCTGATCACTCTGATTTTCAAATCGAAACATGCATAACTAAGATTTCAAAACTAGCATCCAACTATGTGAGAAAATATGTGACATTTGACTTCCTGGGTCTGGGTTAGCTCCAGTTCCCTCCATTTATCAGTGGATTTCATAATTTTACTTAAGAATTGAATAATATTCCTTTGTGTATATGTACAGCAAGCACTTTCATTATCAGTTTATCAGTTTCTGGATACTATGACAAGGGCAGCAATGAATGTAGATGACAGTCATTTCTGTAGTGAGATAAAAGTGTTTGGAGTATATGCCCAAGAGTAATATGATTGGATCAAATGGGCAGATTTTCTGAGGAATCACCACACTGATTTCCATAGTGGCTGCTCTAGTTTTCACTCCCCAAAAGCAATGGTAAGAATCCCCTTTCCTGCTATCCTCACCGGAATTGGCCATATTTGCTGTTATTTTTTTGTTTCTTGTTTTCTTTTGAGGCCTTAGCCATTCTGAGTTTGATAAGATGAAATCTCAACATAGTTTTAATTTGTGTTTTTCTTTTGGATAAAGATGCTGAACATTTTCAAAGTCTCTCTCAGCATTTTGCATTTCATCTTTAGAGAACTCCCTGATCAGCTCCTTTCCCTAACTGTTAATAAGTTTCTTTTTTTCTGTTGGGTTCTTTTTATATTCTAGGTACTAGCCCTCCATTAGAGGTATAGCTGGTGACCACCACCCCCCAATTCTGTAGGTTTTTTCTTTACTCTAATGATTGTGTCCTTTGCAATACAGAGGCTTTTTAGTTTTGGGGTACATATTTTTTCAATTCTTGGACTTAAAGCTTGTCCTATAGGAGTCCTGTTTAGAAAGTCATGTCTTGTGCCTATAAGTTTCAATGTAGCCCCTGCTTTCCCCTCAGTCTGTTTTGGGGTGTCAGGTCTTATGATTAGGTCCTTGATCTCTTTGGAGTTGACTTTGGTTCATGGTGGGAAATTGCAATCTAGTTTAATTCTTCTACATGCCACTATCCAGTTTGGTGTGCACCATATGCTGAACATATTCCTTTCTCCAGTATGTATTTTGGCTCATTTGCAAAAATTAGGTGCCTGTGTATGTATTGATTTAAATCTGGTTACTAAGTTCTATTCTACTGATCAATGTTTCTGTTTCATGGAAGTCCCATTGTTTTTTCTTACTATAGGCCTGGAGTATAATTTGAGGTCTTGGATGAGAAGAAATTCTTTTATTGTTAAGGATTATTTTGGCTTTTCTAGGTTTTTAATATTTCCATATAAATTTTGAAATTTGAAATTTCTGTGATGAATTGTACTGGAATTATAACTCAAGTACATTGAATTTGGAGATTGCTTTTGATAGGATGGTCATTTTCATAATATTTATCTACTGATCCATGAGCATGGGTGGTCTCTCTTCTGTTATTGCTTGAAATTCTCTCTTCACTGTCCTAATGTTTTCACTTATAGAAGTCCTTCACTTTCTTTGTTAGATTTACCCCGAGATATTTTACGGTTCTTCAGGCAGTTTTGAATGAGATCATTTCACTGATTTCTTTCTCACTAGGTGTGTTGTTGGGATATAGGAAGTCTACTGATCTGTGGGTATTAATTTTATATCCTGCTACTTTTCAGAATCGGTTTATCAGCTTTAGTTTTCTGGTGGGGTCTTTAGGGTCCTTCTGGTATATAATGGTATCATCTTCAAATAAAAATACTTTGATTTCTTCCCTTCCAGTTTGCATACATTTATCTCCATTTTTCTTACTGTTTTTGCTAAGATTTCAAGAACTGTGCTGAACAGGAAAGGAGGTAGTGGGCATCCTTGTCTTGTTCCTGAATTATTGAGAACGCTTTGAATTTTCTCCATTCAGTATGATGTTGAGTGTGGGCTTGTTGTATATTTCTTTTATTATGTTGCAGTGTGACCCTTGTATCCTTAGATTCTCCACGATTTTTATCATGAATGGATTTTGGATATTGTCAAAGGTTTTTTTCTACATCTAATGAGATAATCATGTGGTTTCTGTTCTTGAGTCTATTTATGTGATAGATTAAATTTGATTTACAAATGTTGAACTATCCTTGCATCTCTCAAGTGAAACCAACTTAATAATGGTGGGTAATGTGTTTTTTATTTGTTTTGTGAATATTTTATTGACAATTTTTGCATCTATATTCATCATAGATTCATTTATACTTATTTTCTCTTTTGTTGGGTCTTTGTCTGACTTTGTTATTAGAATATTACTGGTCTCATGGTTTAGATACAATGTATTTAATGATATAAAAAGTCTTCTTTTCAAAATCACGGCAGATATCAGATGATTCTGTGTCTTGCAATTCATAGCTAGATATATAGATGATAGATAGATAGATGATAGATAGATAGATAGATGATAGATAGATAGATGATTGATTGATAGATAGATAGATGATAGATAGATAGATAGATGATAGATAGATAGTTGTTAGATAGGTGATGATAGATGATAGATAGAGATAGCTAGATACTTGTTAAATAGATAGATAGGTGGTGATAGATGATATATAGATGATAGATAGATAGATAGATAGATAGATAGATAGATAGATGATAGAGATAGCTAGATAGATAGTTGTTAGATAGATAGGTGATGATAGATAGATAGATAGATAGATAGATA
>NW_008329521.1:899967-933198 GCF_000622305.1 Nannospalax galili
AGTATATAGTTACCACATATAGCTAGATAGATAGTTGTTAGATAGATAGGTGATGATAGATAGATAGATAGATAGATAGATAGATGATAGATAGATAGATTGATGATAGAAGATAAATTCTTTGAGAATTTCTTACAATGTGTTTTGATAATATTCACCTACAACTTCTCTTCCTGTCTTCTTCAAATTCTGGACCCCACTTTCATAGCTCCACCCAACTTCACGTCTTCCTTTTTTAAGTAATGCCTATCTCCAATATGTGGTAACTATATACTTCTAAGTGTGGGATGTCCACGAGGGTGTGGTCATCCTACCAGGAGTCACATCTTTAAAAACTGAGTCTACCCAAGAAATCATTAACTGTTCATGCTCCTCAGTTAGGGGCTGAAGCTCATTAACTCCTTCCCATGCAATGCTAGAAGGCAGACTAACTTGATCTTGTACATTTTTTTTTTGTGCAGGGAACCACAGCTACTGTGAATTCATGAGGTCAGAAGGCCTGTCATATCCACAAGACACTGTTTCACTTCAGTCCTACCCAAACTCTGTATCTGCTTTTCCTTAATATTTTTATAGCTTTATTCTTTATAAAAAGGTTTGGCTAGAATTTATAAGATTCAGAGAGGTCTTAAGAAATGTAAATAGCTGGAAACCTTGGAATTGTTAGTAACCTTAATAACTGAGACACTAAAAAATAGTGAAGAATAAAACCTTTGAATTAATAGTCTAAAGTAATCTCTGTGCTATTGGAATTCATTCTCCTTGAATGTGCTTCTAAAATTCCTTTACTGGTTTCTGTTTATGAGGTATGAATGAAAGTTGAGCAACATACCTTGCTTATCAAGTATTGAGATGTTAATATGAAATGTCTTTAGTTTTTAAACTATTTTTAGATATTACTATGTTTTTCATTTTTCAGAAAAAGAATCTGAGGCTTGTCAAGCTTAAATACTTTGAACAAGATACAAAAAACTACTGAAGAATAAAACTCCCATTTAGATATTCAGGCTCTGATTTCCCACCGTCTCTGACCTGCTATCTCTCTAGAGCGGGGATGATAAGGTTGGATGATTTACAGATGCAGAATCTGGTATTTTCTCATATGGCTAGATAAAAGGGAGATGTATGCAGAAGAAATCTCATTTATTCAAGACAGTAGTTTTTCATCAGATAACTGGTAGATAGTAGAATAATATCCAATTTTAAAGGTTTTTATATATCCTCTATTTCCTTAATGATTAATATATTTGTATGACAGATACATCATTGTGGTATCTGTCTCTTCTCCATCTTCCTGCTTTATTACTTGTCCCCTGATCAATATGCTCTCTATATATACACTGCATTTAGTTGATCCAAAAGTACAATGGTTATTTGTTTGGAAAAGTATGAAGCAGTTGAAGCATGATTTGATTCTTTATTGTTTAGGTTTCAGTGCCAGTGCATCTCATCAGAGGAACATTCTTGATGATTCTCATCTAAAATAATAGCTGTACCGTGAAACTATCTATATTCAAAAGTTGAAAGCAACAGCCAGCCATTTATGGATCTATTGTGAGAACATGTGGGTTTGCAGGGATTCAGCTCTGCTTTTTGGGTTTATATGTCACTGTGCATTTCCACTGGCTTGTTTTCTCTCCAGAAGGCTTATCTATAGTGGAATTTTCCATGGAAATTTAATGAGAGCCAGTCTTCACCAGAAGGGTAGCTTGCCATGTTCCATGGAAATGTTAGGAAAGCAACCAAGGATTTATAGTTTCTAGATAATTTTCTGTATTAAAGTCCAGTGACAAAAACACGTTTGAGGATCTGCAAGAACTTAATCAGAATAAAGATAATAAACATTCTCTTCATGGGAAAAGCTGCAAGACTCAGGTCCAAAAATGTAGAAATAACCGGAAGGGAAAGGATGTTTTATAAAGGTTTATTTCTTAAAATTGTCTGTATATGTGGGGGCGGGGGGGTACGTTCATGTGAATGTGGATATCCATGGAGGCCAGCATATGTGTGTGTGTGTGTGTGTGTGTGTGTATGTTCATGTGACTGTGGCTATCCATGGAGGCCAGTATGTGTGTGTGTGTGTGTGTGTGTATGTGTGCGGGTGTGGGTGTGTTCATGTGAACGTGGATATCCATGGAGGCCAGTATATGCGTGTGTGTGTTCATGTGAACATGGATATCCATAGAGGCCAGTATATGGGTGTGTGTGTGGGGGGGGTGTTCATGTGAACGTGGATATCCATGGAGGCCAGTATATATGTGTGTGTGGGGGTGTGGGTATGTTCATGTGAACGTGGATATTCATGGAGGCCAGTATATGTGTGTGTGTGTGTGTGTGTGTGTGTGTGTGCGGGTGTGGGTGTGTTCATGTGAACGTGGATATCCATGGAGGCGAGTATATATATGTGTGTGTGTGTGTGTACGTGTGCTGGTGTGGGTGTGTTCATGTGAACGTGGATATCCATGGAGGCGAGTATATATATGTGTGTGTGTGTGTGTACGTGTGCTGGTGTGGGTGTGTTCATGTGAACGTGGATATCCATGGAGGCGAGTATATATATGTGTGTGTGTGTGTGTACGTGTGCTGGTGTGGGTGTGTTCATGTGAACGTGGATATCCATGGAGGCGAGTATATATATGTGTGTGTGTGTGTGTACGTGTGCTGGTGTGGGTGTGTTCATGTGAACGTGGATATCCATGGAGGCGAGTATATATATGTGTGTGTGTGTGTGTACGTGTGCTGGTGTGGGTGTGTTCATGTGAACGTGGATATCCATGGAGGCCAGTATATATGTATGTGTGTGTGTGTGCGCGCGCAGATATGTTCATGTGAACGTGGATATGCGCAGGTATGTTCATGTGAACGTGGATATCCATGGAGGCCAGTATATATGTGTGTGTGTATGTGTGCGGGTGTGGGTATGTTCATGTGAACATGGATATCCATGGAGGCCAGTATATATGTATGTGTGTGTGTGTGTGTGCGGGTGTGTTCATGTGAACATGGATATCCATGGAGGCCAGTATATGTGTGTGGGGGGGGTATGTTCATGTGAACGTGGATATCCATGGAGGCCATACGATGATGCTGGATGCCCTGGAGCTTGAGTCGCAGATGATTGTGAGAAACCTGGTGTGGCTCCATGGAACAGAACCTGAGTTCTCTATAAAGAACAGCCAAGGTATTTAACCTATGACCCTTCTTTCCTGATCAAGGAAAGGATGTTTGAGAAGCAAGTGAACAGTGTAGATTTCTGTATTCTCATTTTCCTCTCTTAATTGTTTTCTCAACAATAACCTATCTAAGTGATATTACACATAGATACACAGAGAAGTATTCTTTCTTTGACAACCAGTCTTTTGTCTTAATTATTAAATCAGTGCAGAGAATCTGTGCTTGCTGCTTACTATAAGGCCACTAAAATTTATATTATGAAATGATTAAATTAATTCTTATAGACATATGAAGGTAGCAATCCTAAAACAAATAGGATTAAACATATCTGGTTATTCATGTTCTTAAAATATTCCACAATAAGCTGGAGAAAAAAAATTAGAGAATTATGAACTGAGGTGGTGCAAATACATGTTTTGGTAATGAAATTCCCAAGGCTTCATTTCTTTCATTCAGTGTTGGTTTATAGTATATAAAAATGTCATTTTTAGTTTAGAGAGGCCAAATGTTTTTTCCAAAGCTCCCACAGCTAACCCAGCAAGATTAGGATATATATATATCTTCCAAATTTTAACTAGTTGACACTTTCTTTGAAGAGCTATTTTGTATTTGAAGAGATTCAGAAAAATGATAGGATACTAAAAATATGGGATTAAAACTCAAAAATGCAAACACTGAGTACTAATATATTAATCTTGGATTGACATAAAAACTACCACAGACTAGAAGGTGTAGATGACACATATTTACTCAGAGCTCACAATGATACAAATTCCAGATTCAGGTTCTTCCAAATTTGAATCCTAGTGAGTACACTTCTTGATCTCATGATAGCACCTTCTTTCTGTGTGCTCACATGACCGTTTTATTTTGAGAGGGCAGATTGATGAAGGAAGAGAGGAAAGAGGGAGGGAAGAAGGAAGGAGGGATCAAGAGAGGGAAGAAGACAGAGAAGCTTTAACTATCAGGAGAACATGGATTCCAGGGGAAATGAGAGCTCCTTTGATGAGGTTATTTAAACCTAATTACATCACTTACCATTCTTTCATAAAATAAAGTCACATGGAGGGTTCAGTTTCAACATAGGAAATCATGGATATGCAGTTCAGTGCCTAACAACTAGAAAAAATCACCACTGAAAGGATACACAATTATAGTGAAGGATTTAAGTTAGATCTTTGTAAACAACATATTTTGGAGGTTTTGTTTGTTTGAGTATTTTGGGGGGCATGGGGGGGGTCTTTCCTTTTTTTTGAGACAGGGTTTCCCTATAGCCTCAGCTGGCCTGGAATTCACTATGTAGACCAGGCTGACCCCAAACTCACAGAGATCCACAACCCTTTGCCTCCCAAGTGCTGGGATTAAAGGCATGCACCACCACACCTGGCCCAAAAACCATATTTTGGATCAGTGAGACCTCAGTCTATATTCAATCAGATGACACACATATACATACAGTTGTCTGTATTCACATCAAATGATCATGTAGAATTATCTTCTTGAGTCAAAATATAAAATAAACTGGCAGGATATACGTATTTTTATTGTTCTGCCTTATTCTTTGGCAATGACGGATAGATATATAGAGTATGAGATTGCAGAGTTCACTGAAAAATATGCCATTTTTTTCTCTTACAGGCCCAACAGCTTACTGAACTGGAACAAAAGTTAGCTGTAGCCAAAAATGAACTTGAGAAAGCAGCTCTTGACCGGGTAAGTTCAAGTTCAGGAACTGTCACAAATTTGATTTCTGCAAAACACACTGGTGTGTGGCCATTGCTGCCTGCGATTTATCAGTGCAGTTCTAGATGCTCAGCACATAAACTTGCTAGAAAATTCATGAATATTTGATATTCTCCTCAGACTCCAAATTTTCCTTGTTTTTACTACTACAGTAAAGTGAAAGCTCAGTTTCTGTGAGTTCATGAGTTCATTATTTTTAACCCTATTGGTACATTTGTTCTGTAACACCACCAATAAACATACTTAAGTTCAAACTACAATGTCATGTCTTAACTCTGGAAGAAGGGGCAATGAATCAAGTGAATGAAATCCTTAACAACAACATGTTAAAAATGAGTTTAAATGTGTGTGTCTTAGAACTGTTTATGTTTTTGAACTTAAAAATATGCATAAGGACATTGTATGTAGCTCTAATTGTGTCAAATTATACAGTTTTATTCAGTTCATACATTTTATAAAGTCATAGCTTGGAACACTGGTTGTACTGAATAGCTTCATTTGTCAACTTTACACATGTGAGAAGAGGGAACTTCAGCTGAGGGTTTTCCCCATAGGATGGGCTGATGGCCATGCCTATGAGGCATTTTCTTACTCTCATTGATATGGGAGGGCCTACCCTATTGTGGGCAGTGCTAGCACTGGGCAGGTGGCTGTAGGTTGTATAAGAAAGCAGGCTGAGCACAGGTCAGAAGAGCAAGCCAGTAAGCAGTTCCTCCATTGTCTCTGCTTTAGCTTCTGCTTCCAGATCCTTTCCTTAAGTTTCCACCCTAGCTTTCTTCAATGATGAACTGTGATTGGGATGTGTAAGCTAAATAAACCTTTTGTTCTACAAGTTGGTTTTGGTCAGGGTCTTTCATCACAGCTACAGGGACACAAAGTAGAGCATTAGTCAAAATGTAAAATTTATTAATAATATCTATTTGTATCATTGCTATATTATAGAATAATTTGTAAAGAATTCAGAATTGTAACTCTATTTGATCATATATTTTTGCTGTTTGAGAATTTCATGTGTATAATCTGTTTTAATAAAATCTATCCCTTCCCTTCCCTTCAGCTCTTCCCATATCCCCACCACTGCTTTTCCCTTGTTATAGGCTCTGTTTTCAAACTCACTGAGTCCACTTACTGCCTCCAGTACATGCATGGGTATAAGGCCATCTTCTAGAGCAGGAACAGCCTACTAGGGCTGTTTCCCTGAAGAAAACTGACTTATTCAAACATGAGACATTAATAAAAATATGTATACCAATACAATAAATAAAAGGATAGATATCAAATTTTTGGATGAATTTGTTTTGAAATATAGTAAAGAAATTTGGAGACAGAACTTGTCTGTGCCTGGTATTTTAGCCTCCAATACTGTGCAGTTGCAAAGGAACAGTCTTTGCTACCACTGCATATGCATATGTTGCATGTATAATACCATGCAATATATATGTAGCTATATACTTTAGGCTATGTTACCTGCATATTTATATTATTATACATATCTGTGCTCTTTAAAAGATTTTATTTTTTATGTGTATGAGTATATTGCCTGCCTGTATGTGAGTGCACCCGTGTCATGCAATGTCAGGGAGGTCCAAAGAGGACGTCAGATTCTCGTTAAACTGGAGTTAAGGATGGTTCGTGGCAGCCATATGGGTGCTGGAAATCAAACACGGGTCCTCTGCAAGAGCAGTCAGTGCTCATAACTGCTGAGCCATCTCTCCAGCCCCATATTTGTGCTTTACATTTCTCTCTATATATAAAATCAATGCATAATATGTTTATATAAATATCTGCTGTAGATCAGTTACATAGCTAAGAAGACACCTTTAAACATTCAGACTACTGATAACTTAGTATGTGCTGTTTCCTGAATGACCCTATAGTTCTCAAAATCATCTTGGTGAAACTGAAGAAATTGTTCTTTCTGCTGTCGAGTTTTATTTTGATTTAAAAGCTTTTTTATTTTTATTTTATGTGTATGAGGCTTTTGCCTGCATGTATATAAGTGTACCGCTTGTGTGCAGCGCCCAAACAGGTCAGAAGAGCACATCATATCTCTGGAACTGGAGATACAGATAATTGTTTGCTGTCATGTTGGTGCTTGGAGGTGAACCCAGGTCTTTTGCAAGAGTATCCAGTGCTGTTAACTACTGAGCCATTTCTCTAGTCCTAATTTCAAGAGCTTTCTATGGTTTTCATCACAGTTTGGCAACCATTTCATTGAGAAAATTGAGCAAGTGAAACCAGTGCATTTGGAGACTTATTTACAATGATGTACTATACATACTCTGAAATTTTCTAAGAAAAGCAGTTTGGGATATGGGAAGATGGTGCAGCAGTTAAGAGCACTGGCTGCTCTTGCAGAGGACTCAAGTTCCATTCCTAGCACCCACATGGTAGCTAATACTGTCCATAGCCCCAGTTCTAAGGGATAAAGCACCTTTTTCTGATCTTTGTGGGCAATGCAGGACCTGGGTCCACTTACATACATGCAGCCAATACACTCATACACATAAAATTTAAAAAAAAATCCTGAAAAAAGAGGTTATAACCAATTTGGACTCTGGGTGCTTTGCTATGGAACACACAGGAGAGAGACTCTGTAGGAGAAGTTCTCTCTGAAGAGCTTCAGGCGCTCCATTTTGGGTCACCTGATAGTGTATGATAGATTTGAATATGAGACTAAAATTCTATAGCTCAGGGATAAGATTGTCTCTCATAGGAGGCATATTTTTTGCCTTTTTATGACAAAAATATCTGACATTTGGGTTATATCAGACAGCATATGTAGACTGTGTAATAGTGGAGAAATTAGGAGGGAGATATGATTGTTAATGATATTCTTTTGTAAGATTTAGAACTCTGAGAAAAATTATTTGAATGAATAAGCTATCTAATTTTCTTAGTCCTTTGTGATTGCCATTGATTAAATTAATTCATCCTACTTATTAATATTCAATATTTGAGGGAGTCTAACTGCTGTTATTAGGTTAAATCAAGCATAATCCATTTCACCAGACTTAGTCATACATTTTTTAAAATTGGTAAGGATGGATTTTTGCCAATGACATTCATGCCTATGATACACAAACCGAGCTATATCATGTTTTATAAAGGACAAGGCATCATTGTAGAGTTGGTGGAATGAGAAGACTAGAGCCACATATAATCCTCAAGTTCACATGGACCACCTTTAAAAACATCATTGTCTTTTCCTGTCACCATCTATTCAAGTGCATTGCATCCTAAGAAAATATGGCACCCCACTCTCCTCAGGCAACCTCAAATCCTCCAAGACTTTATCATCTCTGACAATTGGAACATTATTTACAGTCCCTGATTTTACGTTATATAATATTATTAGTAAATCAATACCTATATATAGATTTAACATGGCTTTTGTGAGATACTCTTATGCTAGGTATTAAAGAATTCAGAGAACTCATGAGACATGGGTTGGCTCAGATATCAAACATAATGAAGTAATCAGAATATAATACTTTAGTGGTTCATGTGTCAAAGGAATAATAGAAGATGAATTTATGCATTGCAAGTACATTTAAAAGATCATACAAAATGGTAGAGTTGTGACATGTTCTATTGAAAAGTTATAAATAAGTGCATTCCACAGCACTCAGGGCTACTACAGATATGTTCCTTCAGTTCTGTGTACTCTTCCCTCCTCCCTCCTCTTTCCTCCCCCAAGCACCATTGTGCACTGAGCCCACACCATCTCACAACTTGGATTAGGATGGGAGCCTGAGCGATGCTATGGGTGAGTAATGGTCTGTAGGGTCAGTACTCCTGTTTGAAAACCATCGCTTTTGTCAAATGACCATGTTCAAATATCCTCAGCTCTATATTTCTCAAAGATCAATCATACAGTTATCTCTTAAGGATTATGGGAAAATTATATCTATCAAATTCTATACTGAAAGCAATAATACCACATGTCACACAGCAAGCATAGCTGTTCTTGTTACTAGTGAATGGGATTAGATTGCCTTTCTTTGATGAGCACTTTGTTTCAACCTATAGAATTCTGTCACTTCTCTTATGGTACAAAGAATTATAAAAGCATTTTGTGTTAGTAGAGGTTTATTTAAACAGATCACAAGCAAGATACATGTGATGCTTATGAACTGCAGCCCTGAAGTCAGGTAGAAAGTCTAACCCAGCTCAAACTGAATAAAAACCGCAGTTAAGTGAAATTGGTCTTTGCCTCTCTCATCACCTTTTTCTGAGACATTTTTATGCCCTTCACATGTCTACCTCCTAGTCCGGACTCTAGGGACCATTACTCACCAATAGTTGGTAGTAGCTTCCAGGATCCCATCCTAATCCAAGCTGTGAGATGGTGTGGGCTAAGCACATGGTGCATGGCGTTTTTATACCCTTCATATGTCTAACTCCTAGAATCTTGTATCTCAGCTTTAAATGATCTTAAATATCTCATAAGTGCTGTGAAAACATCTTCACACTCCACATTTGTCTCCATGATATATCTAATGGTGCTTCAGTTTACTGCCCCAATAAACAACAATCTCAAGATGTGTGAGTCAATGCTGAGTTTCCAGACAATAAATTATTTGCTCAGCAGTAACATAGGAATTACAGACAGCCTCATCAACTCAAAAAATATGCCTTTAAGATATGGAAATCTCTGAAATTATCACATTAAAAAGTTTCAACAGCATTTGACTTTCAAATTTTTTTATTTTAATAGGGTTTTTAACCATGAAAGCAGGTGGTATTAAATGACAGAAGTAAAGGAACTTATACAAATTTCCAGGCTCAAGTAATGACAGAATAATCACACATTCTGCCCCTTACAGTGTGAGTAGCAACATTAGAACGCTATTTCTTGAACACGTAAAGAATGCCTTGTTTAGTAAATGAAAGCACGGTGCTGGTGGGGTCTTGGTGCTCTAGAAGAGGAATACAGATATTTTTACAAAGTTCGAGGTTCAAGGGCTGATTTCTTTGCAGAGAAAATATATCATTTATTTATTTCATGTTCTTAGCAAACTCAGCAGCTAATATTGCATCCTGACCTTACTGAGATGATGTTCATTAACAAAGAATTAATACAAGTATGAATATCATGAATTTGCATATGTGTAAAAATTATAACTTAGAGGACATTAGTAATAAACATTAAATAAGTGGACAATTGAAATGATACTTAGATAAATGAAACTTTAAGGTAGAATTCTTGGAAAGGGTGTTTATATTTATTTCCAGAATTGTATATGTATGTGCAGTGGTACTCAACTCCACTTTATAACTATTCCTGACCTCAAACAGCCTAACTCTTGTCATCCATTGTAGCCAAGAGGGGACAGAACAGTTCTAAGAACCTGTTCCTTCAGAATTCTCTGAACAGTACTCCTGAGCAAAGTCACTCCTTTCTTTTATTGAAAACATACATTAGACATTAAATACAGATGGAAAACTGCATCTTTATCACAGTAATTTTGCCTATTCTGTCCCCAACTGATCTAGATCAGTACACACAAGCACAGGTATATGATATCATTAAATCCACCTGTTGTTTGCAACATAAATGGGTTAATCTGTTGCTTCAAATGAACATCCACTGTTTACATTGCTTGCTTGGTATGCAAATTATGCATGCACCTTCATGCATTGCGACGGGTCAAAGGCAAGGAAAGTTTATGAGGAATTAAAGTTATTGTTTTACATTACAGGAGGATCATGGGACTACACGTTGGTTTACATTATAAGCAAGCTGAAATATTGTTAAATGATATCAAAATGTAAGATTTATTTCTTTCTTGCAATGTTAGGGAAATCCATTTCTCCAGAGCATGCTCATGTTATAAAAGTCATTTCCACATGTAGGCACTTACAACTGGAAAGTTCCAATGAGTGTTTGGCCAGAGTTCTATAAGCAGAGGAAATAATGCTTTAAGCATTATAAGAATAGAAGTGAGGGATGTTGTCAGAGATAGTGCATTTTAGCCATGGAGTTTACAGATTTATTAGGAGAAAAGAAGGGAGAAGTGGTTTGGTACAAGGGGAGAGGAGCCAACCACTACTGTCCAGAAAACAGAGTAGTTCTCCAAATCCAGAGGGTAGCACACTACACGTGTTCATGTCGTATTTCAGTAAGGAATCATGTGTGGAGCAGATTTAAAGTGGACATTCCCTGACGCTTCAGTGCAAACACCCCGGCATTATAAAGATAATTAATTAGAAATGTGCTCTAAGGTCATCGTCTGGGTTCTGTTCCTGGACCTGGTTGAAAACAATAGTTGCAGCATCAGCCACAGACTCTGCTCTGTTAGCGGCCCTCTGGGAGTGTGGAAGAAAGAGGACCATATTAACCCAGGTAACTCACCACACTCCATTGTCCCTGTCGGAAAGATCTAGAATGTTGTCAAGGACCAAAGCAAGAATGTAAGCTAGGAAGTCACAATGTGTGCTATAGTCCAGAGAGTGAAAATCAGAAGGGAAGAAGTTAGGAGCAGCATGAAGCTAAGAGCACAGATCGCTGTGTGCTCCAGCATGCGAGGTTGAAGACCACTGTGTGTGGTGTCGACTGCAAATTTTGAGTTTACCTGACAAGGTCAAAGGGTCTCTGATTATACATTTTCCCTAAATTCAGATTATTAAAATCTAACATATGCAGTCCATTTAACAACCCATCCAATGATTATTTTGCCCCCACAGTATTTCCTTCTTTTTTTAATGACAGGGTCTTCCTCTAGCTACAGCTGGCCTGGAACTTGTTACATAGACCAGGATGACCTTGATTTTACAGAGATTGGCTTGGCTCTGCCTCTGGAGTGCTGGAGGCCTGGACCACATGCCCTGCTCAACACAGTATTTCCTTAAAATCACTTTTGAAGCCATTACTTCAAGGCTGTTCATTATTTTAAACATCCAAGTTGAGTTATTGCTCAGAGATTTAACTACCATAAGGACGTATTCTTTAATCTCTCAAAGATTCTAGTTTAGATATACGCTGTGAACTGGGGCCAAGAAATAAAGAGTCATGCAGGAAACAACATTGCTTTCTGTGGATTCTGAGTATTCCAACCTCCATTTCAGAAATATGGTGTTTGCTTCTTGATCAAGACAGGCCTGACTGTCTCATGACTCTTTTTGCAGTTCTCACTTTAGTATAAAAATGATGAAAAAACAAAGATAAATTTCTTAGTACTGTTTGAATTATATAGCTTAGAATAGTTAGTGTTTGTTAGCAAGACTTTGTATGTTGCGAGACAAGGGAAGGGAGTGTCCAGCTCAAAGGATCAAAAACTACCACAACACAAACACAAAACAAAAAAATGGAAAAACATTCTGTCTTTGTGCTTCGTTTAAATATAAATTTTCTTTACTGACATACAAAAACAATGCTATCACTTAAGTTTTTATATATTGAAAAGTTTTTGTTTAGACCCTTTTAAAAAATTTATTGAGCTTTTGTATTTTTCCTACAACAGTTCTTAATCAAATTTAGATACCCTCTCCCATCCATGCACCACCCCCTAACCAGACCTCATACATTCTACCATGCATGTTAGGAACTATCCAGTCAAGCATTTGTACCCAGATGGCCTTTGGTGAAGGTTCATTCATTCTCCCTCAGCCATTAGCAATCAATCTCCAAAAGTTCCCAGTTTATGGTCAGTCCACCGACCATACCTCCCACTCCGTTCTGGGTCATTGTCTGATTGTGTTGACATGGGTCTTGTCTCAATGCCACCATTGCTACAAGTTCACATGTGCCAGTTTCCATTCTCCTGAAGCCTCTGTTCCCTATGTTCATGGACCAACCCTGTCTCTTCCAATCTTTCTGCCCTCTCTTTAGAAATGATCCCTGAGTTGAGAGTGGGTAGATCTTGTTTTAACCCTTTTAATAAATCAAGGTTTATATTGCTTTCTTCTGTCAAACACCCACTATAGTTACGCATGTAAGTAAAACCCATGTAAATTATAAGATGGAGGCAGAGATGGCCAATAATCGAAAGTAACACAGTTGGGAGAGGTAAGAATCTGGGAACTTGTGCAGACATAGCAAACGAACCACCGTGAGTGGGTTGTGAGTGACCGCTGCAGTCTTAATGTCATTGGTGAACTTAGTCTCCTCCTGTTTGTCGAAGTACATTCTTTGATCTATATCCTTACTGTTTTGTTTCATCTTTGACAATTAGATGAGCAATATTGATAAGAATACTGTACACCTGTCCTATATCTAATACATTTCCAGAATCTATATTACTACTTCTTTATAACTTTACCATGATATGAGCAAAGGAGATATTTTTCTTGAATTGCTAATCTATAAGCAACCTCATATTAAAGATAAATGTCACCAGAAAACACTATAAAAGGCTTTAGGAAGATCTAGGCCTAATCTTCAAAATAGACCTGAGGGCTTTTGAATAAGGAAATAAGAAATAGGTGAGATGTGAGGTGTTGCACAGTGACGTATTCCTGGGCTAGCACATCAAATGCAGTGTTTTTCTCCATTTTGTTGGACAGAATGAGGAGTCCTAGCTGCTTTGCCAACCTATTAGATGATGAAGGGCTTCATGTATCAGTAGCCCCAGGGATTTTGGCTTCAACAACTCTCTCTACTCCTGACCTCACGCCGGCTAAATGCAACCCTCCCTTTTCCTAAGTGTTCTACTATGACACTGTTTTATGTCTGGCTTAATTAGTTTTCTACTGCTGTGATAGAACGCTGATCAAAACCAACTTGGAAACAAAAGGGTTTATTTTACCTTCAGCTTACAGTTCATCGTGAAGGGAAGACAGGGCAGAAGCTCAGTACACGAATGTATGTCCAGACCAAAGAGGAGTGCTACTTCTTGGCTCACCTCTCTGGCCCATGCTCAGCCTGCTTTCTTATACAATGCAGGACCACTTGAGCAGGCATGGGATTGCCCACATAGGAATGGGCCCTCCCACACCACTCAACAATCAAGAAAATGCCCTAAAGTCATGGCCACACGCCAATTTAATGAGAAATTTCCTCAGCCGAGGTTCCCTCTACCCACGTGTCAAGTTGACAACTGAAACTATCTAGCACACAGTCCATACCCCAAATCACCCCACATCTGTCATAAGCTTTTATTATTTTTCACAGAAGTTTTATGTCCACTCACATTTGTAAAAAGGGAACTGTCTGTAACTCTTACTCATTGTAATTAATCTCATAGACATTTAAAATATTTTTAGCAGTGCAACCAGGGTCATAAGTAGGAGCTCTAGCACTGATTGTCTAACTTATTCTACTTGTGGTATAAATGAGAGCTATACCAATGTGAAAACGTTGAGTTTTATTTTCATCAAGTTAAAATAAAAATAATAATGTTCAACATGTTGAAATATAAGGCCATCTCCTGCATATGAAATGTGTGGGATATTGTGATATACAAGTATGATAAATGCTCACGCTGCCACAGTGGATTACCTTATAACCTAACAAAGTCAAGAAGAAAGGGGAACTTTATGAGATGAATTTCTGCTTCCCACTGTGTGGAGAAATACAGGAAAAGGGAACCCTGAGAATCATATGGGCCACCATGACTACGGAAGTGACAAAAAAGATCTCAGATCTTCTAAGAAGCACATTTCTTTCAGCGCATCCTTCAGTAATTGACTCCCCATCAACCTGTCTTTGTTAAAATTATGTCAATTAAAGAAAGTGTAAGATGCATTTCTGAGGTAGCATGTTCAAAATTTGCCATGAAATACATTAATTCTCAACTCATGCATGGTTTGAGGGTAAAAGTCATCATGGCAGGGAAGGCATGGTTGCAGGAGTGGCTCTCAGCTGGGGCGTAAGCAGAATGAGGCTGCTTGCTCACATCTCAGCAGACCAGAAACCAGAGATGGAGGGGAAGATTGTTCTGAAGTGGGGCAGTTAGAACTCCCAAAATTGGCCCCAGTTATCCCCACCTCCTGAAGATCTCATGGCCTTCTCAAACACTGCCCTAAGCCTAGGGTCAGCTTAGGGTTAGCTTTTCAAATATATGAGCTTTTAGGGAACATCTCAAGCAATAACTTTCTATCCCTGGTTTCCATGGATTCATGTTCATCTTGTAATGAATACACATTCAGTGCAACTTCTAACTCACCAATCATCTTCAACATGTTGAATATTGTTCAAAAGTTTGAAGGATTGAGCTGAGCATGATGGTGCATGGCTTTAGTCCCAGCGCTCGGGAGGCAGAGGCAAGTGGATCTCTGTGAGAGTGAAGCCTGCCTGGTCTGCATAAGTGAGTACCAGGCCACTTGGGGCTATAGGGACGCCCTGTCTCAAAGAGACCAAAAAAGAGGTTCTAAGACCCATTTTTTTAAAAAAAAAAAATTTGTTTTTTTACTTTTCAAGCATGTGTTGTGGTGTGTGTGTGTGTGTGTGTGTGTGTGTGTGTGTGTGTGTGAGGTGTGTACAGATGCCCTAGGAGGCCATTGTAAACATAAATATAGTGCCCTCAAAGTCAGGGTTTTGGATTCTCTGAAACTTGAGTAACAGACAGTGATTTTGAGCTGCTGAATGTAGATATTGGAAAACAAACTGGGGTCTTCTGCAAGAGCAGTACAAATTCTTAATTGATGAACTGTTTATCCAGGCCCCAAAGTATCATCTAAACAATTATCAATTTTTTAAATGTGTGTTTTTGTTTAGCATGAATGTACTACAATGAACATGTAAGTCAGAGGCAACTTGCAGGTGTCAGCTCTGTCTTTCAACCATGTCGGACCAAGGGATTGAATATAGACCATCAGGCTTAGTGTCAAGCAAATGATCTGTGGAGCCAACTCACCAGCCCCAATGACCATCTTCTAAGTTGCAAGACAGTCTCTGCTCTCTATGCTTATTTGAAGTCAACTCATCTTATATATTTCCAACATATGATAGCACAGAACAAACATTTCCATTCCAAAGAGAAGAGACTGGGGTCCAAGAAAGGAAAGATCGGACTAGAGCAAGACAGCATCACAGCAGGACAAACCCCAAATCCTGCAGTTCTGTGTTGGGCATCTTGTGCTTGTGATGACATCCTCAGGGTTCCAAAGAGCTTGACCACCTGATTTCCAGCAGTTTTCCTCCTGAGTTGATGTCTCTCCTATCCTCAACTTTCCTCCATGAACAGTCTGTGATCCTGATACACCCATAATTGCCAGTTAGGTGTCACTTTCAAAGCTTCATGCAATGGTCTCTCAGGCCCTCTTTGCAGGGAGCCTACCCTTCTATACACTGGCCCCAGGAACTTTCTGGAACCTTGATGCAGTCACTCTTGACCTCCTCACACTTGTCCATATTCCTCTTCTAAACCAGTACCAAGGGCATACAGACTACATGATCAAGTTTATCACAGCAACATCCTCATACTGTGGTACTTGTCCACATTCCTCTTGCAAAGCAGTATCAAAGGGTATATAGACCACATTATCACAGCAATATCCCCATACCCTGGTAACAATTTTCTGCCTCACTGCAACTAAATATCTAGCAAAAAACACCAAAAAGCAAGAATGATTTAGTGTGACGCTTGGTTTGATGAGTCCCAAAGGTATTCAAATTTTGATATGGTGATGTGACATTGTGATCTACAAGTGAGTTGGGCAAAATGCATAGCTACCATGAGAAGCCTGTAACATACCTGGACCCTCAGAAGAAGGCAGAGATGGTGGCAGGAGAGACTCTCTGCTACAGAAGCCTGAGGTGATTGTTCATAGCTCTGCAGACTAAGAAGCAGATGGAAAGAGAAAGAGGAAGAGAGAGGGCGAGAGGAGAAAAAGAATTAGTGAGGCATGGAGAGGGAGAAGAGAGTGGATGACAGGGAGAAAGTCATGGAGGGAGGGAGAGTGGGAAAGAGATGACAGGAAGAGAGAGAGGGAAAGGGAGAAAGAGAGGAGAAAGAGCAGGAACAGAGATAGGTGTAGCCAAGATATAACCAGTAAGACCTGTCCCTCAGTGGCCCGTTCCATCAGTTAGAATTCACCCACTAATGGTTTCACAGTCTCAGCTATACCACCAACTGGGGAAAGAGTTCAAATACATGATCTGTGAGAGACAGCACATTGAAACCATGACAGGGAATTTTATTTGAAAACCCGTGTTTGTATGGGGAAAGAGGATAGACCAGCACAGAAGTGGGAAATGGCTCCTAGCATCAAAGGTAAATATGTTAACACATTTCCCTGTTTCTCTTCACGCCTTCGCTCTCTCAGGAATCCCAGATGAAAGCAATGAAAGAGACCGTACAGCTCTGCTTGACTTCTGTTTTCCGTGATCAGCCTCCTCCTCTGAGTCTCGTCCCCTCAAATCCAGTACAGATGTTACATCCAGCCAGGACGACTGCTGCCAAGATTCCAGATGCAAGGACGAAAAGCAAGGTACATTTCACTTCACTTTGGTGGTAATGACTGCTGAAGTGCGAGATTTAAAGCTCACTGTGCACCAGAGTAGACACAAGCAGAGTGCCGGATTCACAAAACGGTTAGGAAATACATAGGGACAGTAACTCAGTCTTGGTCAATGTGGTCACTCTGAGAACGTTGTAAGGTAGTATTTAGTTGTACCTGCATTACATGGTTACATGTAATACCTGTGTTACATGCTTACAAATACAGAAATGATACTTTCTTTGGAGGCATAAGCAACACTCTCCCAAAAGGTGCATAATTAACTCTGCTATTCATCCCAAGAGACCCACAGTGCATATTAACACCCTGCCACGTCGGAGGACCCCACCACATGTGTATCCAATTACATTATTTTGTGTTGGTTCCCATTCATTAGTAAGTTTTTAAAGCTCTAAGGACTTTTAATGTACCACCAAGATTCAGAGCAGCTGGTTTAGTATTGTTTCACTGAATCACCCCACCACCTGGAGAGGATTCTGTTTCATGCAGAATTCTTGGAGGAGATACCCTTCTCTCCCTTACTTACAATTAGAATGTATGTTGTAGATAGCACACTTTGAAATCTAAGCCAATAGGCAAGTTCTAAGATCCTGGTATAAAAAGTAAATGCTGAGAGTTCATATGAGCTTAATTCATTTCTAAGACTCCATATAGTTGGATTAAAAGGGGCATGGAAATTTTCAATTTAGGTGCAGAATCAAAAACTAATCAAAGCAAATCTTATAGTCTAGCTTCATTACTGATGAACATGGCCCAAACATTCAGTTCATATAGTTTTATGAAATATTAATATATTTCCTTCTAAAAATCTTATTAAATTTGTATTTTCATTGCTTCCTATCATCATGTTTAGTCTTATTATTTATTGAAGGATCATTATATTGTTGAAGTCTATGTTTTTCTGTTTTTACTGTCCTTTCTCTGATAATTCTACATCCAAGTATTTGTTTACTTAAAATGCAGGCAATACCAGCATATGAAAGTATACTGCTTTACGCTCATCCTAAAAAGTGCTCAGTATCTCCTACAATGATAAAGTGCACAGCTTCTTAACAATCTCACACTGACCAGTATGCCAAAACCTGGTCCTTTGTCAGAATCTGTGGCAGTTGCAAAACCTTAGTCTAAACCAACTGATGATTGTACAAAGGATCACTTCAGTTCTATGAGCATTTGAATTTTGTCTCTAACTCAAAATATAATTGCCTAAATTCATTATTAAAACTGGGCTGTTTATAACACGAAATACATAAAAGAAATTATTGAAGGCTTCTTTTGTTAGTTTTCTGGATGAAATGTATATCCTGTCATTGAAAATAATAAATGCTATTCTTTTTCTTGACTTAACATGGATCATAGTAGCCAAGATTTAAACAAGCATAGTTTGAAGATCACTTAGTTTCCAAAAACTAATAATAAAAAATCCAATTATATAAGATTAATGTCAATAAATCTAGGTTAATGTAATGCACAGTGCTGTATTTTAGATATTATCATTAAAAGCTTGTCTAGTATTTATATTTTGCCTGTATTCTTTATCTTTTTAATAGTGACTGAAATTGCGTTTTATGTGTGCTTGGGCATAATCTCCAGGAAGATGCCTAGCAGATAATATTCTTCCAAGTTCTGAATCTAGAAGATGTATGGTATACATGAGGAAAACAAACTCCTCAGGCACAAAAGTTGTTTTCTTTCCTCTGTTAGCAAAAAGTAACAAGTTGACTATGTGTGAAGGTTCGGACTGAACCCATGGCCTTGCAGAAGCTAGGTAAATGCCCCACAACTGAGCTACATTCCAAACCCACAAAAAATTTTGGATTGCCACATTTAACTAATCTTCAGAAAATCATCTGTAGCCCAGGTTCATGGTGTATCTGAAAACTGTACAGCGTCACCTCACTCCATTTCTCTGAAAGTGAAACCTCAGGGAGAATGCGAGACTGCTGTTGTGATGTGAGCACTCACAGCAAAGTTCCGTCTTTCAGTTTCTATTCCACCTCATCAGTTCCATCCACTTTCATTTACTTTTTATGATCTTTGTTATTTGTTTGTTTACTTTTTGTTTGAGACACAGTCTCCGCATGCAGCATTGGCTGACCTGGGTATGGATATGTAGACCAGTCTGGTCTTGAACTCAAACAAATCTTCCTGTGTTTGCCTGCCAAGTGCTAGGATTAAAGGTATACACACAGATAGGATTTATAGTCTTAAACTTGAAAAGATAGCATACAAAACAATGGATTTCATTTTGACACTCCATAACCATGCATTATTGACCTCTGCTCATCTTCCACCCTTCCCAGAGCCCTCTATTTGTCTCGTCACTTCCTCCTCTCAGTCTTCGTCCTTTCTCCAAATAGCTCCAGTTCATCTACCTATATATTTATCACTGTATCTGTATGTCTACATCACCTGTATTTATTATCGATCATCTAAATATTATCCTTTTATATTTATTCCACATAAGAGAGAAATGTGCCATTTGTTTTTCTAGTTCTGGCATAATTTACTTAACATGATACTCTGTAAGTCCCTATATTTTCCTCTACATGACAAAACTTGTTTATTACAGTGTAGTGAAATATATATGCACATATATAGTCCATTTTCTTTCCTATTCATATGTTTATTGATATCTAGGCTGGCTCCATATCTTAATTATTGTTATTATTGCTGCAGTAGTCATGGATGTGCAGGTAGCTCTGCAGTATTTCCAGTGTGGAATAGCTTCACATTATGGTTGTGCTCTGTTTAGTCTTTTTGAGAAAACTGTACCTTATTTTCCATAGTGACTGCACCAGTTTGTAAACCCACAAGCAGGGAGTAAAGGATTTCTTCCTCCCGATATGTGACTGCATTAGTTGCCAGATTTCTCAATTATGGTCAATCTGACTGGCATGAGAGAGTATCTCAACACAGCTTTGATTTGTGTTTCTCCAGTGGCCAAAGTTGTTGGACATTTTGTTTCATATTTTTGACTGTGTGTACTTCTTCTTTAGAAAACTATCTTTTCAGTTCATTTATCATTTTTTGACTGGAAAAACTGTGATTTTAATGTTATACTTGCTCTATTTATTCTAGATATTAGTCTTCTGCTAGACAAATATCTAGCAAAGATTTCCCCCCACATTGTAAGCTGCCTCTTCACTCAGTTATTTGTTTCATTACTATTTTATTTCATGGAATCTCATTTTGTGAATTGATATTTTTATTTCCTAAACTACGTGCCCTTTCCAGACAGTCCTTGCCTATTCCTCTGTCTTGAAGTGTTTTCTCCTAGTAGTTTCAAAGCTTTAGGGCTTACGTTATGGTTATTGTCATTTAAATTTATTGTTATGGGATGGGACCGGCATCTAGGTCCATTCTTGTGATGTTTTCCAGGACCAGTATTAGAAAAGGCTGTGTTTTATCCAATGCATTGTTTGGACATCTTTTAAAAAATTAGATGGCTGTCACTGTGTGGGTTTATTTATAGTCCATCATTCTAAATAAGCTTTGGTGCTAGTATGATGCTATTTTGTTAATGTGGATCTGTAGAATAATTTACAAAGAAGTATTTGGTGATACCTCCAGTATTTCTGATGCTCAGGATTGCTTTGCCACTTTGGAGTCATTTATACATCTGTATACATTTTAGCATTTTTCCCATTTCTGGAAAGAATGCCATTGTCGTTTTCATCAAGGTTGATTCTTCAGCTCATTTTCAGCGACACGGCCATTTAAGCAATGCTATTTCTGATGGTGTGTGAGCACTAGAGCTTTACACATCATCCAGTGTCCTCTTCAATTTCTTTCAGCATTTCAGTTTTCCTTTTAGATGCCTTTCCTTCCCCTTCGTTAGGTTTAGCTATTTTATTTTTCTTTTGAAGCCCTGTGAATTTAATTTTCTTGCTGATATCTTTCTCATCATTTCAGATGTTACTGAGTTATTTTGTTATTAATTTTCTTAAGATTTGTGAGATGTATCAAAATTAATAATCTTGAGCCTCTGCATAGAAAAATAAAAAATAAACCCAAGTGATGTCCTTTGATGTTACTTTATTTCTTCTAAGAGATTGATAGTGTAAGCTTTCTCTTATTGCCCAAGTATATATGTGTATGATATATGTAGTTATAACATAAACATGTATGTATATATTACTTATGTACCTTATATGTTTATGTGTATGTACTGTCTATATGCCATATTTATTTACATACACATATACGTAAATATCTGATTTTTAAAGCCACAGGTTCATTATAGTAGTTCATAATTATAGGAGTTTATTAGAGAAACTGATAAAGTATGTTTTCCCCTCACCTTAAGAACACATCCTCTTAGATAAACAGCATTCTGCTATATGACCTGCTAGTCCTCTAGCCTATGACTGCTATTTAATTCTGGTCCTGTAGTTTAAATTCCTCCTCAAGATGTTCATCAGTTTTCTCACAATGTCGTTGCAGTCCAACACTTGCTATGCCTGCCTCATTCTAACTTGAGAAATTGTTTCTTATTACCAGCACAGTTAGTTTTTTTTGTATCACTGTTACTGTGATGGCTGAGGGCTTACACATGATCACTGCAGCTGGTATGCTGTCTACATCTCTCTGTAGGAAGATGACTGGGCTCAGTGTTGCTGATCTGTCTTAACATTGTGTTTCAGGCAAATTCATCTGAAATGACAGTTACTGTTTGTTCATTTCATTGCTACAGTTTTTTTCAAAAAAATGTATATCACTGAGTTTTATTCAGCTAGATTATTTTCCCACACACAATAGCTGTGTTCTAGACACTTAGAATAACATTTGAAGTGGCATGTCCCTCACCTTGTGGGCACTTTCCTGACTCTAAATGGAAAACACTAAAATAAAGGGCTGATGACCCAGTCACTGTCTTTTCATTTTTAAATTTAATTTTGGTATTTAGAATTAATTTTCTAATTAGTGCTGATTAAAGATAAACATTAAGTATATCATCGATTCTAAATATGCCTAGGATGATGGTTTTTAATGTCTTTGTGAGATATTTGTTTTGCAGATAACAGTGTCTGAATAGAAAGGTAAAGTACAAAAGTATATAATGGGGAATATTATTTACATTTTGTACAAATTTATCATAAGTAGAGATAAAAAAGAAGCAAAACATGTAAGCTGATGTTTTGACCCTGTCACAGATGTCAGCTTGTATATGGTCCAAAAGATAGAAATGAGATTTAAGATTTGACTGAAGGAAACTCCATGACATCATGACTTAAGTGGGAGATGTTACTGTGTAGGGTCAGCACGACCTTGTGATTGAGTGGGAGACATAAAGGGAAAAACCACGGGTGACACTCAGTGCTTGTGCTCATTGGTGAGATGAAAGTAAGAGGATGTTTCTGAAGGAAAGCCACTTGACACGTCTTCCACAAAATTTCTAGGTGTCTGTCATAAACCAAGAGTATGAATGTGTTGGCTGATGGCATGCTCTGGCCTGGAACTAGAAGGCATCTGAGTTTACACATAGGTTTGATATCTTTGCCATAAAAGGCAGCTTAATATTGGGAACAGGTGAAATTACCTGAAGGCCAAGGAAAAATGAGGGACATGTGGAGAGATAACGTGAGCCGGATTTATGGCATGTTAAGCCTGGCTTTATGGACAAAAGATGGAATAATGATAGTGAAATTATATCCCTTTCTCTTTTCTTTTAATGACATGACCTCTGTTCTATGTTTGAACTGGGAAATGTGGTTTTCCTAGGCCAGTCTCTCCTGTTTGATACAGTGTTCCTTACCGTACAACCCCAGGTATACATAAGCACTCATGTTTAGGCTTTGTATGTACATTTCTCAGGGGTTTTCAGAGGCAACACATTTTTGTTTTGAGACAATATCTCACTATGTAGCCCTGGGTATCCTGGAACTGGCTGTATAGACCAACCTCATTCTCAGGGAGATCTACCTGATTCTGCATATGCCTCCATGCCCAGCTCTCATGGATTCATTTTGACCCTCATAGTATACTTGAACACAGCTGAGGTAATGTATTGGTTTGTTATTATGGAATTATTGCCACTAGATGGTAGATGTGAAAGATAACTAAATAGTTAGCTCATGATTCACACCCGATAGAAAAACTGTCCAAAACACACTCAGGGTCAAATTAGAAAACTTCTACAAGCAGAGAAGAAGGTCTATGTTTATTGGCCATTGAATCTTTCTTAATTCCAGATACAAGATCTTAATGATTTGCAAACCTAGCTGTACCTAAGGCAATTTAAATGATGCACAAACTTACCTGCATTCTGAAATCCAATAGAATTGAGGCACTTGACACTCAACCTGAGCATTTTAGAAATACCCAACAACTTGGAAATACAGTCTAGGTTGAGAAACTTGGTCTGTGATGATTCCAGGTACACTTTTCTGAGGGCTTTTAAAAATGTTTTGGCAAAAGACTTGACAGATTCATAGGAAGTAAAATCTCCCCTTCCCCTGATCAGCCAGACACTATACAGAATGATATCTTTACGTGGATTTCAAGGCACTCCTGATGGTCTTCCATACCATGACTTGGATATTTCAGACAAACTTGTAAAAGTTAGGGGAACACCCTTGTACAATAATGAGCCCTCACAGCAGTAACCTCTAGGTGAGCCTCAACAGAAACCAAGATAGTGAGTTTTGGATCAGAAAGACCAAGTTGAAGAAAACTGTGTATCAGTAATGAAGGAAAATGTATTATCTCTATAAGACTATTACAATGTACCACAATGATCACACACAGACATTGTCTATGAATTGCCCAGGCTTAAGTGACACATCTACAATGCAACATCTATACCTAAGGCCCACAGAACGTAGAACAGAGGGACGGGAATACAAAAGATCACAAATGGCCAAAAACTTAGAGATTAAGAGTCTTCAGATTGATGGTCCATGGACAGGACTCCTGTATTAAACTTCACCCACCCAAAGCTCTGGGACCAATGTGGAAGAGGGAGCAGAAAGATTGTAAGTGCCAGGGAGGAGGTGCACGACCATATGGAAACAGAGTCCTACAAGCTCCTAGAACCCTGTGTATATGTGCCTATGACAATGGTGTCAGCATACAAAAGTCCCATGCAAACTCGGGCAGACAAAAACCCAGCATAGAACTGGGAAAATGAACAGCAGACCCCAGTCTTAGCCAAGGAAACACTGGCAGCTGATTACTGCTGGGTGAGGAAGAGCTGATCTTACTAAAACAAGGGACTCTAGATAGGCTGACTAGATCTCTGTGGACGGACTCACACGGGAGCATCTGGCGACACTGACTTGACACATTGGGCCTTAGTATTGATGTCAGAGTATATGGGTTCCAGTGTTGGGGGGAGGCTGTGGGAGCATTCCAGTGAGGATGGGGGTATAAGGATGAGTAAGATTGTTTGAGATATTCTTTATAAAATACACAAAAATTCAATAAATTTTTTAAAAAAAGAATAAGGATAAAAGTGAAAAACGTATTATCTCCATCATACACTTTTAGCATTTTCTGGGTCTAGCTCATTGAAATTTCTTCTCATACCTGCTCTTTCAATGTTCTACCTATTTCATCCAGAGAACACCCCATATCTGTCACCTCTAGGCAAATGAAATTTCTTACCATACGCTAAAAATGGATCCTTATAGACAAGTGTACTGCACACCACTCATCAAAGAAGCTACTTTTTGCAACAGATGAAAGCTACTGCAGAATCCCACAACTAGTCCCACACAGAGAATATGTATCTGAAAGATGCCCAGTCCTAGGTGACATATTACAGTGGAACCTCTACACCTAAGACTCATGGAACATGGTGGAACAGGGATAAAGAGAAAGCTAGTACATCCCTCCACTCTTAACTCCTTATACAACCAAGTGTGATGCACACAAAGGACCACAAGTGGTCAACTTTTAAAGAATAAGAGACTGCAGAGTGTGTGTCACTGGATAGGACTCCTATAGCAAACCTCTCCCACCCATGGCTCAGGGACCATTGCAGAAGAGATGGTGGAAAGATTGTAAGAGCCAAGGTTGATTCATGAACACAGGGAAGCAGAAGCTTTCAGGTCACTGAGAGCTTGCACATTTGAACTCATGGAAATGGTGGCATTGAGCACAGGACCCATACTAATTCAATCAGACAAGGGCCCAGAGAGGAGCGAGGGAAATTGGTGTTGGTTTGGCCCCACATCTGAAAAGTATTGAAAATTGGTCACTACTAGGTGAGGGAGAGTTGAGCTTATCAGTGATCTCTAGATTGACTAGACTCCAGTGGAAGAATTTGCACTGAAAGACATTTGTGTACATATGCTTGACTGGATAAGACTTAACATGTATAGCATAACATGAGTTTTGGTAGAGGGGGTTGGGTGGCATAGATGGTGGGGGGAATATAAATTTGATTAAGAACTATTTTATGAAATATACTAAAGCTCAAAAAATCAAGACAAGAATATAAACATATTTGTGAGTTAGACTGTATATGAGAAAATTTGCTTAGCTTATATTCTGGGCCTATAAGGCCTTAATGTCTTGTTTGATTACTGCCTAACATCTGTCACTCCTTTTCCAATGAATATAACTTAGTTCATGACATACCTTGCTATGTAATCCTACATATGAGGGCATGGAATATGTAGCTCAGTGGTAGAGAACTTTATTAGAGTGTTCAAGTCCATGAATTTGATCCATAGTTCCACAAAAGAAGTTAGAAACATATATTTTAATAATATGTGCATACATATTAATCATTTGCACATACATTCTATTTCTGGTAAATTCAATAATATTATTTTGTGAGATGAAATGAGAAATTGATGATATCAAGTAACAATTCAGGGAGTAGTCTTTTCACTGACTGTCATGTACAGCTGTGGATTTTCACCTCCACATCTACATTCTCAGTTCAGGATTTAATGTTATATTGTGATAAGACATCTAAGAAATAAAGCTTTTTTAAAATGACTTTGTTAAGTACATGGTCCTTGACAACCTATTATAAGACCAACTATTTTAGTCCTGTAAGAATTTAAGGGCAGCTAATGTAGCTTAATTAAACCTCATAACTTCTGCATGGACTTTCTCATAAAATGAAAAGATCAGATTAGTCAGATTATTTCATGGCAAACACATAACTCAAAAAGGGGATACTGGGATAGTAAGCATGATTTATGACATTTTCTCTGAAATCCTGTAGAGTGCTAAATGTTGTTAGCAATGGTCAAAGAATTTAAAAAGTTTCCCAGATTCACAGAAGATTAGCTATTATGATAGAAAGTGTATGAAAATATGTGGTGATATTTTAAATGATGACACCCCAAGAACCACTAATAAAGAGAGAGAGAGGACACTTTCAATTTACATGTCCAAAGATTACTAAGTGTATAGTGGAATAATGGATCCATTTGGTCTATTTATTTCTAAAATAGTGGGACTGGATATTTTCCAATGTATTTTCATTGACAGATACATGATTTGGAATCCTATCACTAGAAGACTATTGATTAGCCTCAAAGAATTAAAAACCTTTGACCTTTATAGCATGCCAGAGCTAGTAACTCACATCATGACAGTAGCAGTAAAGTGATATGTTCCTGTCTTTGTATGACTGGCTGTGGATTTTTCTATCTCCTCTAAATGCTTAAATTTCTACATTATGTGAAAGTTTCACAGTTTAATATGAAAATAATTTATAAATAAGTGATTCACTTATTTATAAAATTTAAATTCAGTGGTTTCATTATTGTTCTTTAACAAATATCAATTTGATTAAAATAGAACACCTCCCTACAAGTGTGAAAGCCTAAAGTTATCTCATTGATGAGCAAAAATAAATGACTGAACATTGATCATAGGTTGTATGTACATTCATTATTTGTGTTGGCTGCACTGTGAACAATTAATTGGAAGATGGATGCTGAAATTAGGTTTGGAAAATAATTTATAAATCAGATTAGTCATGAAGACAGAGTACAAGAGATTAATTAATGAACAAATTGATAGGAATTGGTCAGAAAACAGGAAGTTATATTAGTACACATTTAGGATTCTTATCGGACAACATGGTTGTTCAAAGCTTAAAAGTTTCACTCAAGCTGGGTGTGGTAGCGCACGCCTGTAGTCCAAGCACTTGGGAGGCAGAGGCAGGTGGATCTCTGTGAGTTCAAGGCCAGCCTGTTCTACATAGTGAATTCCAGGACAGCTGGGCCTACAGGGAGACCTTGCCTCAAAAGGACCAAAAAAAAAAAAAAGTTCCACTCACTTAAGGAAAAGAGAGATACTCAATGGAAATCAGCCAGAATTCTCTCAAATCCTCCCAGCCTCTCTGTTTTATTTCCAACCCTACTCCAATTTCTAGTGAACTTCTATGCTTCTTTCAGAGGTTGATCTCAATGTCAATCCTTTCTTGACTGATTTTTAGTTTCTAGTTCATTTGAGCATTTATATTGTGCTTACCTGATATTCTGCAAAAACTTCAACCTTGAACTCTGCCCTGAAGTTCTAAGTTAGGCTGTGAATACCTCATAAAGAAGTATTTGGCAAGCTTACATTTTATCCTTAACACAGAGTAAGCAGGCATTCATTAAATGCAGTTAGCGATGGGTGACTTGAAACTTGCTACTAAAGTTGGCAAAGTAACCTAGAATATAGCAAAAGATCATAAAAGAAAGCCAAACTTCTGTCATTGGTTAAACACCCCACCACCACCGTGTGTGTGTGTGTGTGTGTGTGTGTGTGGAGGGAGGGAGGGAGAGAGAGACGGGGGGTGGAGAAGGGGGTGGACTGGATAATATTTAACATGATTTTCTTTGGACTGGACACACCAGCAAATGAGATAAGGTGGTGGGAAGCAACTAGTTTCCCTGAATTTGATTCATTGAACCAGTTGAAGGGTAATGTTGAAGGCCACAAGAGGAGGCAGCTAGGATTTTCTTGCTCACTAACACTTTTCCCAACACAGAAAGCAGTGTAAAAAGAATGATCAATCCATGTTTGTTGCATGAATGATGTATTAAAATGATAAGTAAGTTAATCCACCTGTTATTCATTTTCATAGATACTTTAAAATTCAAATCATATGAATTTCTCCTGTCATCTACTTAAAAAATGTGTTTTGAGGTAAAATAGCACCAGCAAACAATTACAGCAGTATGGGGCGTGCGCACTCTCCCTGGGTGCACTCCCAGAATGGCACTCCCCCGCCGCACCTGGCTAGTCGCTGGCAGGTCTGGCCACAGGCATCTCTGGCCGTGGTGGCGGTGCCGTGCAGGCTTTTCCCAGCGGCTCGGGTCCCGTGTCTCTGGAGCTTCTCTGCTGATGCGCACTCTCCCTGGGCGCACTCCCAGAATGGCACTCCCCCGCGGCACCTGGCTAGTCGCTGGCGGGTCTGGCCACAGGCATCTCTGGCCGCGGTGGCGGGTGCCGTGCAGGCTTTTCCCAGCGGCTCGGGTCCCCTGTCTCTGGAGCTTCTCTGCTGCAGAAGCGTTGTCCTGCCGAATCCTGTCCCTATTCCACCCTTGTACTTTTCCTCAGGATGTGAGGTCCACTGGCCATTGAACGCCATGGGAGAAGTACTGAGACAGCGAAAGCTAGAATGTCCATGAGTCAGTAACGAGGGAGGGCTGCCCCCTGAGAGATTGGGCCGCCGGTAGTGACACAAGACTCAAGACTGGCTTAGTCTGTGCTACAGCTTTATTCTCTGAGACCCAGCTCTCTGTGTCCCAATTCTCTGCAGCCCAATTCTCTGCAGCCCAAATCTCTGACCATTAAGAGAAGACTAAGGCATTTATACCATGGGGGTAGTGGTAAAAGCTTTGGCTGTTAGATGCTTTGTGAGGCATTCTATTTACATATGGAAGTGGATTTCTGCCACACTGCTAGACTGTTGTCTGCCTGGAGAAATTACAGGAAGGCATGGTACCTTTCAGAGCCAAAGGCCATGTTTATGTTATGGCATTTGTGGCGGACACTTCAAAAGGAGAGACAGGAAATATGCCAGGAAGACACTCTGCTATGAAAGGAGCCCTCAGCACATGATCCTGAGCTGCATGAGCTGTCCGGTCGTGAAGGGGCTTCTACTTTGCATAACAGAGGTCTCCAACACAGCAGATACACTGGCCTCTGCATTTGACAACCTTCTTGAAATTGTCATGTATGTTTTGCTAAAGTTCCTGGAGAATATACTGCTTTAACATTTTTTTCTTTGAATATACATAATCATGCTCTTACATTTTCCTATTTTTAAAACCTTGGTCTAGGAATAATTTTACCAAACTAAATTGAAAAATTATCATACATGACAAGATTTGACTGTATAATTTTCTACTAAGTTTCAGAGGAAATGCTCAGTATATTACATAAAATCTCACTAATTTTTTCAACTTAATGAATTATTTATACTGACAACTAATAATGAATCTGAAGCTCAGGGAACTTAAAGTCCTGGTAATGAGCATGTAAGTAGTAAACTGCAGTTGGGATCTTGTTCTCAGGTTCTCAGTCTGAAGCACTGTATGCAGACCCTTCCGTGGGCCCTGCTATGTTGGCTCATCTATCCAAAGTACTTTGTGCATGAGAGAGAAATGAATTGGAACAGGTGTTGTAATTGGCCTTTCCACTGCAAGGAATGAACATTCACTGAGTAGAAAACAACACAGCTAAACTGTTAGAATGTAAACCTTCAGTACCCAGACACTGCCCACACTGTAAGGATTGCATTATTTGGAACTCTGCCAGTGAGCACCTTCTCCTTGGGAAATACATCAGGAAAAGGATCATTATGTCTACCTTCTTTAGTCTGACACCTGTATCTTCATTTTGGCATCTCCCAGCTGATGGGAGACAAAGGCAGTATAATGAGGAATCATTTTTCTTAGTAAGCTCACTGTTTTCACTATGAAATGCTCTTTTTGTCTTCCAATTCCTCTTGTTCTGAATCTTGAGCTCATAGCAACACCAGCTTTCCATGATAATATATTTTTCCATTATTTTACGCCTAATCTATGTTTATCTCACAGCTAGTTTATTTTTGAACAGCTGTATTTCAGGTTTGTGACTATAACATCTGCAGCATGAAGGTTTTAAGCCTGGTGAAGTCAATATATTCCTTTTAGCTTTATGTTTCTATTATCGCTGTATCTAATAGGGCTTACCCAGATGTGGATTGGTGAAGAGTATGTTTGGGGGTTTTTTTGAGACACAGATTTGGCTACAGCTTTAGAGGTGTGAACCAATTTGGGTTAATTTCTGGGTACTGAGACCTAACTTCAGTTCTCTTCATGAGGTATCAAGTTGTCAAAGAATATTTTCTGATTTTCTTGCCTTTATTGTTGTTTGGTTTGGTTTATGTCTTTTGAGACAGTGTCTATTTGTAACTTGGCTGGCCTGGAACTCACTATGTAGACCAGGCTGGCCTTTTTCTCACAGTAATTTGCCTGCTATGCCTCCAGAATACTGGGATTAATGGCATGGGATACCACATCTGCACTGTTATTTTACAATTGAGTTCTGTCTGTGGATGTAGGAATCCCACACTGGCCCATGTGCTCTGGCCATGTCCCTGATTCCCATGTTCCCCAGGTTCTCTGCTGTTATCTCCTCCACCTGCAGGGATGTGAGCATCCCTTGACAATAACTGACACCCACAGTAATCTCTTATATGCCCAGTGTTCAACTTTATTTTTCATGATCAGCTGGACCAGCTCCATTCATCCAACTTTATTTTTCTATTTTGAATTTTGTGAAATTCTTTTTATCATATACACTTAAATACTAGTTAGTTCTTCTCAAACATATGTTAGGACTTAATTTTTTCAGACATGAGAACAACAAACATAGAGAAGAAATTTTCAAGAGTATGACAGCAGGCCTGTTAGGGCATGCCTTTAATTCCAGCACTCAGGAGGCAGATGGATCTCTTTGAGATCCATACCAGTTTGATCTATCTAGGGAGTTCCAGGCCAGCTGGGGCTACAGAAAACCCTGTCTCAAAAAAGAAATAAAAACAAAAACAAATAAACAAAAACATAAGACAATACAACCACATTAAAAAATAAGGGACAGCTGGGCATGGTGGTGCATGCCTTTAATCCCAGCAGAGGAGGCAGAGGCAGGCGGATCTCTGTGAGTTCAAGGCCAGCCTGGTCTACATAGTGAGTTCCAGGACAGCTGGGGCTACAGGGAGACCCTGTCTCAAAAAGACCAAAAAAAAATAAAAATAATAAGGGACTTTATTTTTTAGCATAGAACCCTTCTTATTCACCAGAGCAATGGTCTAAAGAATTTTATTCTTGTAGCTATCTAAAAATTTCTACAAATTTAAGAAGTTTGCTTTATTTTTTAATATTTTTGAACCAATACTCTTTTAATTAAACTTTTTATTGTATTTTGCTTATTATATCATTATCTATCTATCTATCTATCTATCTATCTATCTATCTATCTATCTATCTATCTATCTATCTATCTATCTATCTATCTATCTATCTATCTATCTATCTATCTATCTATCATCTATCTATCATCTATTTATTTATTGTCTTTTTGAGACAGGGTCTCCCTGTAGCCCCGGCTGGCCTGGAACTCACTTTGTAGACCAGGATGGTCTCAAACTCACAGAGATCTGCCTGCCTCTGCCTGCCAAGTTCTGGCATTATAGGCACACACCACCACACCCGGCGCTCTGTTTTTATTTTTTATATTTTTGTTTACTCACCCTTTATAACTTCTTTATAAATGTTATAAAGAGAGCTTAATTACACCTAAATTTTTCTGACAAAAAATAATGTAACCCCATATATTGTAGATTAACATTGGCTATACATGGAACATTCTCAGATGAATTGCTTTTATAAAATACCCTTGAGGATTCCTCCCATTATTCCCATTCTATTAGTTCAGTAAACAACCCAAACAACAGTACTGGTGAATCTAGGGCTTGCACCTGTATGCAGTTCCTAAGCTGGCATTCTCCTATGGTTAGGAGCATTTTGTTCCACACTTCAGTGTCAAGGGTTCAATACTTTTACCAAATATAAGTATGTATCTTCATGTGGTAAATGTGATCTGTCCAGAGGGTCTCAGCCTCCCATGGTTACTGCTCAGCCTTCGATTCCTCATGCTGACATATCCACTTCATTTTATCTTCCACTTTAAGTGATTAAGCAAAATGGTCTGCCTTGTATTTCAAATAAGTATGTATATTTTAAATTTCTTGCTGAAACATTGTCACAGTAATATTAAGCATAGAGTAAACTATGATCTAGCATATATATTATTAATATTCTAGTTTGATAATGTCCATGTAGGTCCATTCCAGAACTGAATTTTAGCTTATATATGCATTGGCAACTATGAGACATCATAGGATAATAAGGTCAATCAATTTCTACTTGAGAAAACCCAAAATTCAAGTCTCGTAAGGATGTCATATGTTGAGAATCTCTTTAATATATTTGAGAATGTGTCTCTTCCAGCAAGTGGTGTTGGCAAAACTGGATCTCCACTTGTAGAAGAATGAAACTAAACCCCTATCTTTCACCCTGCACAGAAGTCAATTCCAAATGGATCAAAGACCTCAATGTAAAGCTTGAAACTCTGAAACTATTAGAAGAAAACATTAAGAAAAACCTACAAGATATAGGCATAGGAAAGGATTTTCTAGACTGGACATCAATTGCTCAGGAAACAAGGGCAAGAATTAACAAATGGGACCTCATTACACTAAAAGCTTCTGTACAGCAAAGGAAACAACCAATCAAATGAAGAGAAAGCTCACAGAGTGGGAGAAAATCTTTGTCAGCTGTACATCTTACAGAGGGTTAATTTTTAGAATATAAAAAGAACTCAAAAAACAAAGAATCAAGAAAGCAAGTAACCCAATTAAAAGATGAGCTAAGAATCTGAACAGAGTTCTTAAAAGAA
>NW_008329521.1:933584-1005206 GCF_000622305.1 Nannospalax galili
TTCTGGTGAATCTAGTCAGAACTAGAAACTGTTATACTAAGTGAAGTAACACAGACTCAGAAAAAAAAATCAACATATGTTCTCCCTCATACATGGATCCTAGAACCAGACTCTGATAAATAAGCATGCAACCAGACATAAATACAGGAACAAGGATCTTTGCCCAAGATTTATCTACATGACACACAGTAATTAAAAACACCAGACTGGTGGAACTAACCTTCTTGGGTGTTTAACAGACATACTTTGAGGCCTATAATAATTTTGTCGGAGGGACATAAAGACACCTTTTGCTCCTTGCCCTCCTAGGTTAACTAGTTCCAGGGGACTGTAAGCATCTCTCAAAATGTCCTATAATGGTGGTGGGTCACCTGTCCTCTTGCTCAAGGAGGCCGAGGAGACCCCACCAGATGGACTTGAACCAGTGTCCACTCTATAAAGAGGAGGGTCAACACAGAGGAATCATTTCCTCCATGCTTCCAAGCGAAGCCAACCATGGTCAAGCAGGACCTTTGACTTATTTTCACATATGTGGAACTGGTAAAAGAAAGGAGCCAGGGTCTCCTCCCAAGCCCATGTGACAAAAAAAAATAAACACACACACACACACACACACACACACACACACACACACACACACACAAATCAACAAAATTTTTCCAAAAGGAAAGTATAACCAAAGATTAAAGGGGCCAATATAATTTTTTAAGAGTCCATATGTATAGCTAAAGGCTAAATAACAAGCAACAATGCCAGACAAGCGATACCTTCTTTTGAGTTGTTGGCCAGGGTGGCCAAAGGGATTCCCAGCACAGAACTGGGAGAATGAACAGCAGACCCCAATCTTATCCAAAGGATTATTGACAACTGATTTCTGCTAGATGAGGAACAGCTGACCCTCCTAAAACAGAGACTTCTACACAGGCTGACTAGATTCACCAGATGGACAAGCAGTGGGGAATGCCTGGGGGTGCTGACAACACAGCAGACAGTAGCAGGGATATCCAAGTATAAGGGCTCTAGTGGGGGCAGGGAGGCTATGGGAGGGTGCCATCTGGGAAGTGGGTGTAAAAATAAAAAAAAGTGGGAATAATAGTAAATACAAACAACTTTTCAGAGTTGTAGAGGGATTGTTTGAGATAACACTCACATGTCCTCAATAGAACTACTTCCTTGGGGCATATAATTAGAGACTATTAAGGGAGTCTGTCTTTCACCCATGTATCAAAATTATTCTCTAATAATTATTTTAAATTAGCTATACTATCATGAACTATAAACACCCTAGTCAGTGGTTACTTCTGAGCAATGTGTCCCTCAGAGTGTAGGACATGCAGTTAAAAATTTAGTAACCCGGAGCTGGAGAGATGGCTCAGTGGTTAAGAACACTGGTTGTTCTTGAAGAAGACCTGGGTTTGAATCCCAGCACCCACATGGAAGCTAACAACTGTCCATAACTCCAGTTCTAGGGGCTCCGACAGCCTCTTCTGACCTCTGCGGGCACTGCACAACACAGATGCACTTACCTACATGCAGGCAACACACATACACATAAAATAAAAATGAATAAAATATTTAAAAAAATACAAAATAAATTTTTTTAAAAAATTAGTAATCCTGCCAAGCATGGTGATGTATGCCTTTAATCCCAATACTCAGGAGGCAAAGGCAGGTGGATCTCTGTGGGTTCAAAGCCAGTCTGGTTTACATAGTTCCAGATCAGCTGGGGCTATAGGGAGACTCTGCCTCAAAAGACCAAAAACATTTTAGTACTCTTAATGTCTGCAATACATTGAGATTGTTATTAAGCACTTGACAAACTGATGAATGAATATGTGGTCATTGAAATTAGATGGTGTCACTGTAGTCATTTTTTTTAAATTTTTATTTTTATACAGTGTCTTAAGTATCCCAGGCTGGCCTCAAAGTGGGTATTCACATGATGACCTTAAGACTAATCCTTCTTCCTCCACCACCCAAGTCCTAGGGTAATAGCCATGTGCTACCAAACCCAGGCTTAAGATTTTTGTCTTTCTGGGAATCAGATTCAGAGCTTTGCACATACCAGGCAAACATTCTGTCAACCGAGCTACTTCTCAGCACCACACATTTTAATTTTTGCATGACAAGCTATGCTCTTCAGTCTTCATACCCACAGACACATGCTACAATGAAGGGTGAACACATCCTCTTTAGTGAGAGCAGTGGCTGAGGATGTTGACAGTAGCATAACAGAATACCCATGTCCTTTACACATGGGCTGTGAAGAGCTCAGAATACCAAGCTCTGTCCTGACCCCTCTTCCTGTTATTTCTTATTCTCATTCAGACAAATGGGAAGAAAGATGAGCATGAGGTTAAGAACATAACAGTATGGACTTTAACATCAGACCACCTAGATTTCAATACCAGGTACATCTTTGGAAAAATTACATTCGTGCTTTAATCCTAATTGCTCACATATGCTAAGTAAAGTATAAAATGACTACCTCATATTGTTACTGCAAGAATAAAATAAAATAATGCTTTAAATACTAAAAGAGAACACTTCAACTGTGATCGTGTAAATTTTTTTCTTTGGTGGTTCTGGAGACAGAAACCATGTTCCTATGCATGTCAGACAAGATCTCTACTCCTGAGCTACATACATCGTAATCCTTATAATTTTTAATTTAAAACATTAAAAAGTTTTATAAACATCTACATGAGTGCTTTCTCATACAGAGTGTCAAAGTGTTGTGTTTGAAAAATTGGAGGAACTTTTTGATACTTTTACTTTCTATATTTTATTTTTGATTGTCACATTAAGTGACCAGAGATTCTTTGTTCACAAGTTCAGGAAAACAGTTTCTGAGTCTAGCCTATTTCATTCAACACAATGGTTTTCAATTCCAAACATCTTCCTGAAAATGTCAAATTTCTGTTTTCTTTACAACTGAATACTAAATAGTGATAACCACGTGCTTGTCTTTTGTGTCTGGTTCATTTTGCTTAACATAACCTGGCTCAAGTTGATGGCACTAATTTGGTTCCATGTCTTAGGTGTTATAAAGAGTGATTCAGTACCACAGGCTTGCAGAAATCAATGAGGTCATTTCTTTTGTCTATAAATCTTATAACAAGATACCTGGGTAAGACAGCACATCTAAGTTTAGTTTCATTGATGAAATTACTGTTTTTCAAAACGGTTACCTTAATTTGAAACAGCAGTGTCTAAAATTTGTTCTCTCTCCATCTTCTCTAACTTTTTCTTGTAATTCCCATTCTGATTAGGTTTGTAGTTTTTCTTTGTGTTTCCTTTTGGAATAAAGATTCTTGAGTAATTTTGCATAAACTGGTTGGGCATTTGTATGTCTTCTTTCCAGAAGATTCGAGTCAGATCATTTGCCTATTTTGATTGGGATTTTTTTTCTTAACCTTTTTGAGATGTTTATATGTTTAGATACTAATCTGTCGTGATGAGTGACTGGTACATGTGTTCTCCATTCTGTGGGTTGTTTCTTTGTGTTGATTGTACTTGGTTGTGCAGAAGCTTCACAATGTTTGAACATCCCTGTTAATTGCCTTCAGTATTCTTTTTGGGGATTGAAAGCCATGTCTAAACAGCTGTTGCCCGTGCCCCAGCATCCTGAAGGATGTATTTTTCTCCAGCCCATTGGTAGTTGAGGTCTTATAGTTAAGTCTTTGATGCTTTTTTTAGTTGATTTCTATGAGAGGTGAGGTATGTATTAGTGTTCTCTCTACCCCTTGTTCCACTATGTTCCATAAGCCTTAGGTGTAGAGGTTACACTGTAGATGTGCTACCTAGGACTGAGCATCCCTCAGATGTATACTCTCTATTTGACTAGTTGCCTCCATCTGTTGCAAAAAGAAGCTTCTTTGATGACGCATACTCCTCAGGCTGATAGGAGGGCCAGTCTGTGTCAGGTAGACCAGAAGCCATGGAAAGATGGGTATGGGGACCACCTGAGGAGGAACTTAGTAAACTACATGCTAGAGAATTAAGCTAATCTGGTTTAGGAAGCTAGTCCAGAGTTTGTTCTTTTGTTCAATATTGTTTTGGTTCTCTGTGATCTTTTGTCATTCCATATAAATTTTATTTTTTCTTTAAATTTTTACAATTAATGCTTAAGTTATCACACAAAATAGAGGGTCCTGTCATAAGGTTTTCTCAGGTCAGTACAGTCCATCTTATTTATCCCTGTCACCTACTGCCCTCACCCGTTCCCTCCCTCCTCTTGCTGGTCTCCCAAGTATCTCCCAATCTTCTCTCTCTCTCTCTCTCTCTCTCTCTCTCTCTCTCTCTCTCTCTCTCCCTGTCTAACCCTCTTGTAGTGACAATATCTCACTATGTAGACCTGGATGGCTCTAATTCACAGAGATACCCCTGCCTCTGCCTCTTGAGTACTGGAATTAAAGGCATTAGCTGACCTAGTCTTAATCCTTCATTTCTTAGGATTTCCACTCTTCACTGCCCTCTTCTTCTTCTGTATTTACAAGGGCTCTTGCATTGCCTGTGACCCAACAGACAGAAGATGATCTTCATCAATCTCTATTTTCAATATCCTTAAGACTATTATTTTTCAATTTTTTTCATTCTTTATGAGAGCCATTCCATCTGATTGTTACTTCCTGTATTAGTTACTTTTCTGTTGCTGTGATAGAAAAACTGACCAAAGAAACTTACTAACTTATGAAAGGGAGAATTTACTTGAGCTTATGGTTCCAGGGGAATTATAATCCATCTTGTCAAGGAAGTCTGGTGGCAGTGGAAGAGCTGAAGCTAAGCTCTACATTTTTCAGCAGGCACAGGAAATAAGAGAGCAACTCCAGAGCTGGCAAGGCTTAGGAACTCTCTAAGCCCACCCCCAGTGATGCGTTTCCTCCAGGGTAGCCAACATTCTAAGACATCCCAAAAACACCACCACTAACTAGGGAGAAAATGTCCAAATACTTGGAACCTATGGGAGAATTTCATTCAAACCACCACATGCCCTCCTCCCCTGAACCCATAGGCTCATGACCATACAAAATGCAAAATGCATTTAGTTCAACTTTAAAAGTCCCCATAGTCATTACCAGTCTCAATACTATTCAAAAGTCCACAGTCCAAAGTCTCTTGAGACTCAGGGGGAATTGCTTAATTGTAAGCCTCTGTAAAATCAAAGACAAATTACATACTCCCAACATACAGTAGAACTGAATATACATTACCATTGCAAAATGGAGGAATAGGGGCATAGTGAGGAAATACTGGACCAAAACAAGACCTAAAACCAGCAGGGCAAACACCAAATCCAGTAGCTCCATGTCCAACTTCTGGGGCTTTACTTCCATAGGGGTTAGATAGGCTCAGCCTCTCCAACTTTGCTGCATATAACACACATCTATCTCTTGGGCTGGTACTACTCTCTGTCTGCAGGTCTTCTTGGCAGATGCCTCACAGTTCTGGCATCACATACATTTTCTTGGGGTCCCCATTGCCAACCAGGCTTCACCTTCACAGCTTCACGCAGTGGCCTATCAGGGCCTTCTCTAGGCAGGGGAACCCCTTCTGCATGCTGCCTAGACTCCCCAGCTCTCTGAAACCATGAAGGAAGAACTGATGACCCCTTCATTCTTCCATCTTTCATGCCTCTAAAGCCAGCACCAGGTGAACAACATGCCAAGTTTGACTGCAAGTTTGGAATGGACTCCAGCCTTCTTTATCCATTTTAGAAGCTTTTCTCTTCAGTGGCCCCTGCCACATTTTTCTTTCACAAGTGGGAACTGGTGGGTCTGCACTTCCTCTGTGGCTGATGGTAGACTCTCTCCAGTCCCTCTTCCAGCTTCTGAAGTGGGCTGGGCATTCCTGGGCTGGGGCAACTCCCTTCTGTGTCTGCCTCTATTTCACTTTTTTTGGCTGTTTGTATTCTGGCACTTTAATTGTGAACTTGATACACCTGGGACGGAAGAACCCTCAGATGGAGAATTTCCTTCAGCAGATTGTCCTGTGGGCAAGTCTTGGAAGCATCGTTGAGTAATGTAGGAAGGCTCAGCCCATTGAGGTAGTGCTACCTCTGGGCAGGTAGTCCTGGGTTGTATAGGAAAACAGGATGGTTGTTAAGCCTCTGACTTTAAAGGCTGCACCATGTTATATTATGCCATAACTTTGCATAACTTTGCTGAAATTTGGTTTTAAACTTTGATTTTGTCAGTCTGCTGAGTGGAAAATGTTATTACAGTTCTAATTTCCAGTTTTCTGCTATTTGTAATTTGCATTTAATACTATTTTCTCCTACTTTTAAAGATCATATTTTCCATGGCATGTCTTAATATCATTTTCTATTGAGTGATTGCTGTTTTCATTATGGCTGCGTAAGACTTACATTTTCCTCTAGCCATTGGCTTGTTATATTGTTTTTTTATTTGCTTTGTTTTTTTCTAATTTTTTACTTTATGCATATGAGTGTATTACCTGCATGTGTGTAAGTGCACTGGTGTCATGCAGTACTTGTGGATGTCAGAAGTGGGCATAGGATCCCCTGGAACTGGAGCTATGGATTGTTATTAGCCACCATGTGGGCGCTGGGAATTGAACCCAGGTCTTCTGAAAGAGCAGTCAGTGCTCTCAATTTCTCCATCCCCTATTTTCCTTATTTTAAACAAAATGTTTGTTTTGCAGAGTTTTGTGTTGTAAATTTATGAATTCATGATTGAATGGCATCTAATTCTGTGTTAATGATTGTAAATAATTTTTTTCCATTCCAATACATTTTTAAAAAATCCACCCCAAAGAAAAGAAAGCAAGTTGAGCATGGGCCAAAGTAGCAAGACAGTGTTTCTACATGGTCTATGATTCATTTCATGTCCCCACATCTGCTTGATTAAGTCCCTACCTTCACCTCTCTCAGTGATGAACACTTAGAAAAGAAGATGAAATAAACTCTTTCCTCCCCCAAATTGGTTTTGGCAAATGTGTTTCAATCACAACAATATAAAGCTAACCAGAACACTGTGCTTCTGTGAACTTTCCTTCTGCTTCTGTATTGAAAGGATACCCTCAAAGGCAGTTTGGATACTTGTGGATGTCCTAGAATTCTAAGCAATCCAGTATGTCCTCTCAAAATTCACATGTTAAAACTATAAACACAAATGGAAATATATTTGGAAATACAGCCTTTATGAAAAGAATATTCCATCATAAGTGAAGTTATATGTGGTCCGTGATCTGATAGGATTATAATCCTATAAAATAGAGATTGGACATCTCGCTTTTCTGCACAGTGAGGATGGAGATAATATAGTCAGCTTTCAGCTAGAAGGTCTTTACCACAAAGTGGCTTCACTGGAAAATTCAGTCTCTGGGACTGGGAGACAGAGACCACTGCTGATCTCAGACAACTTATCTTTTGTATTTCATCTGATAGGAAAAGCTGATCAATATATGAGGTAATATCTCCATCTAAAAATCTTTAGCTAAATAATACCTTTTACCATGTAAGTTTGTATTTCTTTTCTACAACAAAAATTGCCACATCTTTTGTGGGGGAAGTATGTCTAGCAGTTACCACAATACAATAATCCATTTCTTTGGGTGCTGTGGCATATAGAATTCTATTTATTCAAGCAAACATCTCACTAAAAGATATAATATTGGCTGTTTTGAATTCATTTTTTTTCCTTTCCCCAAACCAAGAACAGTAAGCACCAGAAAGGCGAACACAGTAAAGCTAGTTGGGGATCATTTTTCAGAATATCAGGAAATCCAGGACTGCAAAGACAAAAATTAATTCTGATGTTCCAATTTATTTTTGCACCAGTCCTGGATTAGAATCTGGATTCCTTTCAAAATGTTAGTTCTCATACTCATGTTCATCAGATTCAATATAGGTTTTATTCTCCTTTCTTGCTGTGCCTCGTAAAGGCTTACCAATAATACATCCATTAGGTTAAAAGCAAGTGACCCTTTAATTAAATGCATGTTACATTTTTTTTTAATTTAAAGAAATTTGACTTTTTATGCTGCATGGTCACACTATTGAGGTTGTATATAATATCCTTTTTAAAAAATAACAATTATATATATTAATTTTGAGAAAAAAAATGAATTAAGCTAAATTTAGTGTTTAGTATAAAAGGTAGAATGCACCTTAATCAACACATGGGCATGGAGCAGTCTTTGGACATTTTGTGGAGGAGTACAGTGGAGTTGGAAGTTTTTCATACATTCTTTTTGAACTTGATGGCTGATGAAAATCTCCTATATAAAGCAACAAAGGCCCACAAGAATAAGTGGTAAATGAAGGGGAGAGAGATACATGTAGTGATTACTTTTCCTATTGTGACAACAAACCCTCTGGGAGCAACTTAAGATAGGAAGTATCCACTATGGTCCATGGATTTAAGGGATGTAGGCCATCATGGAAGGGAAGGAATGTAGAATCCATGGTGGCAGAATCCTGGAGACAGAGGCACCACGTGTGCTGCCAGATCATGAAGCCAAGCATAGAGCACAAACACCTGAACTACAGTTTTCAAAGCTGACCTTAGTGGACAATGTGTTAAATAAGTTCTGAGTCCTTCACTTTCTACTCTCTCTCAAACCAGCACCATTAGCTGAAATTGTGTTCAAACACAGGAGCCTGTGGGGGATATCTTACATTCACACCTTAACACTACACACTTAGCTCCTGTAGGTACATGGTTGTCTCATAATGAAAAATAAATTCAGTCCCACTTCCAGAGTTCCCTAACCTTAACAGTCTCTATTCTATTTTGCTATTTAAAGTTCAAAGTCTCTTCTGAGACTCCAGACAAACTCAATATACAGGTTATATACTTCTAATGTACAATGGCAGGCAGTAAAGATTTACTAAGAAGAAGAAGCAGGAAAATAGTAAGAAAAGTCCAGACCAAAGCAGGAATGAAGCCTAAAGCAATCACCAAGCACACAGATCCCTGGCTGGGAAATGGAACCCTTGGTAACATCATCTGTGCTCCAGTGTCATAGAGAGTCCATACCTTAGTGATTTTGTCATCAAGCACATATGGCTTCTTTTCTGGGATGGCTGCACTCAGTACCTGCAGCTGTCTTTGCCAGACCTCACACATCCCAGGCGTAGCCAACATCCAGAAATCTTTGAGCGTGCTTAGGCTTCACCTGAACATCTTCATGGACAACATCCATGGATTCTCCACAGGGAATCTTCTTTTTTAAATTTTATTTATTATTTCTTTTTCTGTGTATGAGTGTTATGCTTGCATGTAGGTAAGTGCACCTGTTCTTCCATGGGGAAACTTAACCTGGTCCTCACTGACTAGCCTCATCTGCTTTCCTCTGGAATTTTGGTGAAAAATTTGATGACCTCATAACCTTTGTTCTAAATGTCAATAAAACTAGGACCATGTGCCTGATCTTGAGTTCTGCTGCCAGATCTAGACAAAGGTTGAATCCCCTTTTATTACTGTTTTGTAGCCTCCGAGTGCCTGATTTGCTGCACTGGGAACAAGTTTCCTTATGTGCTTCTGTTTGGGCAGGGCGCCCTGCAGTTCCTGTCTTCTCAGGTACTCTCTTGGTAAAGCAGTCTTTCAGTTGAATTCATTAATAACGTGGAGCCTTCATGGGAGGGCACCTGCGTTGTCCATCATATACAGTTACTTCTCAGGTGAAATTCTCTTTGACAACTACTTAATTAAAATTAACTACAACTAGTTAATTTTTTCATTTTTATGCTATGACTTTATATGTACTCTTTACAAAAATTCACAATATTTAAGCTCTTTCTATTATGCTTTTTCCTTTTAATTTTACTTTAATTATGACCAAATATAGTTTACAAAGCTATGCTAAACTTTGGATTCTGTACATGTATTAAATTTTCTGTCAAGTAAAAAGTCCATTACTTTTAAACTGAGATCCACTAGAAATTTTAGAGCACTGGTAGAACATAGATTCTTTGCCAGAATCTAACACAAATACTCTATAATCTCTTTCTACTTAGAGTCCTTGTTTGTTTCTGAAAGCTCATTAGCAATTATTTATCTATGAGTCTATCAGCCTCTCTGTCTTTCCCACCCCCATTAGAGCTCCATGCAGCCCTGCTTACTGCATTCTAGGGCTCCTCTGGCCTGAAACTGCAAAATCTTTCATCTTATCCTGAAATCCAGCTGTAAAGGTATTTGAATCACATGGTCAGGTTTATTACAACAATCTTAGTTTGGTATTGATGTTCAGTATTACTTTCCTTTCTCATCAATCATAAAACAAGCTTAATAAGAACTCTCTGTTTAGGTCTATTGCCCATCTTTTTATTGGGTCATTTATTTTTTTCTTTCTTTCTTGAGTTCTTTGTATATTTTGGATATTAATCTGCTATCAGGTGTGTAGCTTGTGAATATTTTTACCCACTCAGTAGGTTTCCTCTTCCCTTCCTTGGTTGTTTCTTTTGCTGTGCAGAAACTGTAATTTAATGGGGTCCCACTTACCGATTGTTGACCTTAGTGCCTGAGCAGCTGGTGTCTGATTTAGAAAGTCCTTTCCTACGCCTATATCTTGAAGGGTGCTGCCTGTTGTTTTCTTCTAGCAGTTTCTGTATTTCATATTTTATATTGAGGTCTTTGATCCATTTGGAGTTGAATTTTGTGCAGGGTAAAAGATAAGGGTTAAGTTTCATTCTTCTGCAGGTGGCTATCCAGTTTTGTCAGCATCATTTGTTGAAGAGTCTGTCTTTTCTTCACTGAGTGTACTTTGCATCTTTGTCAAATATCAGGTGGCTAAAGTTATATGAACTCATGTTTGGGTTTTCTATTGTGTTCCATTGATCTAGGTGTCTGTTTTTTGTGCCAATACCATACTGTTTTTATGACTATAGCTCTGTGATATAATCTGGGATCTGGTATGGTGATCCCCCCAGCATTGTTCTTTTGCCCAAGATAGTTTTGGCTATCTGTGATCTTTTATGATTTCATATAAATTTTAGGGGGATTTTTGTCAAGTTCTGTGAAGAATGTTATGGGTATTTTAATTAAATTGCATTGAATCTATATATTGCTTTTGGTAAAATGGTCATTTTCACAATATTGATTCTACCAATCCATGAGCATGGTAGGTCTTTCCATCTCCTAGTGTCTTCCTCTATCTCTTTCTTTACAGTTTTGAAATTTTCATTGTAGAGATTTTGGTTAGGTCACTTCCTAAATTTTTTTGAGGCTATTGAGAATGGAATGGTTTCCTTGAGTGCTTTTTCTGATTACTTGTTATTGGTATATAGGAAGGCTACTGTTTTGTATTCTGACATGTTACTGAAACAATTAATTCTAACAGTTTTCTAGTGGAATTTTGGTGATCTCTTATGTATAGTATATCATCTGAAAATAGGAATAATTTGACCTCTTCTTTTCCAATTGGTACTCCTTTAAGTTCCTTCTCTTGTCTTATTGCTCTTGCAAGAGTTTCAAGAACTATATTGAAAAGGAGTGGAGATAGTAGACAGCCCTGTCTGGTTCCTGATTTTAATGGGAATGTTTCCCATTTTTCTCCATTTAGGATGACGTTGATATAAAAATGGCTAAGAAGCACCTTAAAAAGTGTTCCACATCCTTAGAGAAATGCAGATTAAAACCACTCTTAAGAGTCCATCTTACCCCAGTCAGATTGGCAAAAATCATGAGAACAAAATACTCCAAATTCTGGAGAGGATGTGGAGAAAGAGGAATTCTCATTCACTACTGGTGGGAATGCAAACTCATGCAACCACTATGGTAAGCACTGTGGAGAACCCTCAAAAAACTAACCATGCACCTACCATATGATTCAGTGCTACCACTCCTTGACATACACCCAGAGGAGATACTGTACATTCATGTTTGTTGCTGATCTCTTCACAGTAACTAAAAAATGGAAACAACCTAAATGTCCCTCAGCTGATGAATTGTTAATGAAAATGTGGTACATCTACTCAATGGAGTTCTACTCATCAGTAAGAAAAGATAAAATTATGAAATTTGAAGGTAAATGGATTTAGCCTGAGAATTTTATACTAAGTGAAGTAACACAATCATAGAAAAGCAAACAACGTATGTTCTCCCTCATTTGTGGATTGTAGCACCAATCCTTTATATGTGATTATATAAGTTTTGATGTAACACCAGGAGCCAGGGAAAGGGAAAGGATACATGACCATAAAGGAAAAGAAACACCTGAAAGGGGGACAGTAGGGAACAGATGTCACCTGTGGGAGGTGGAAAAAGTGGGAGTAATGGGCAGGGAGGAGAGGAGGGAGGGTCAGGCAGGGACCATGGTGTGGGGGAGAGAGGGCAGTCAGGAGAAAGAAAATGGTGGGTGTTGGGAGGTATTGGGGGGAGGGTGGGGATAATGGGGCCACTGTGACTAGGGAGGGAGGGAGGAGGGAAGTTGGATGGTGTGGGTGCGCAGGGATCTCGGAGCGCCAGCTGCTGGCGTGGCGCCGGTCTCTCACGCACCGCCAGGCGGGTCTCTGGCTCTCCACGGCGGCTTCGGGTGCCGGCTCTGTAGACGGGTGGGAATTCAGGCTCCACGGGGGACTGCAAGATGCCAAGGGGGGGGGTGGTGTTCTGTGCCAAGCTGTAGGACGCTCCCTTTATGTACGAGATCCGTGGGCCACCGGATCACGAGGGGAGGTGCAGGAATGGCGAACATGAATTTCACGAGTGGTTGTTGACAGAAGGATAGCCCCCTCCAGGAAGACTGAATCACAGGCACAGTGAGACACAAATACAGCTCCAGACAAGTTCAGTGATACAGCTTCTTTAGACGCAGTGATTCAGTTTCGCTTTATTGGGGTGAAACCAGAAGATTTATAGTGTGGAGGCAGTAGCAAAAGCTTCAGCTGATAGGTGCTCCTAGGATGCCCCATTTACATGTGGCGGTGGGTTTCTATCAGGCTGTCAGACAATGCCTGATTAAAACCTGGTAGTTTCTGTGCCAGAGGTCATGTATCTGTGGCGGCCACTTCAAAGTGAGTCAGGAAGAGAGTAGAAGGCGCCCTGCTGGAAAGGGGAGTCTCTGCATTAGAACGCGGAGCCAGCTTGCGGCTATCCGGACATGGAGAGACTGCGACCCCAACCAGCAGGGTTCCCCAAAAGGATGGGGGCAAAAAGAGTGGCGATGAGTGACTCTCAGGGGACTAGGAAACCTGGAGGGAAAAGTGATGCCCTAGAAACCCTGTGAGAAATGCACACAGAGTGTCTGAACATTAATGCATATGTAGACCTGGGAGTGTTTGACAGGGAATGCCTTGCCAGACAGAAGAGACCTCCCTTACAGTGACAAGCATGCCATACAGCACTCATCAGAGAAGCTTCTTTTTGCAGCAGATAGAGGCTACTACAGAGTTGCACATTTGGTCAGGCACAGAGAACATATGCCTGGGAGATGCCTAGTACTAGGTGACACACCTGCAGTCAAATCTCTGCAACTATGGCCTATGGAACACAGCAAAATAAGGGGTAGAGAGAAGGGATAATGCACCCCTCAACTCTCACCAGTGAGGCTCCCTTGTACATCAGAGTGTGATGCATACAGAAGGCCATATCTGGCCAAGTTTTGGAGAAAGATTCAAGAGTGTAGAATGAGACCCCTGTATGGAACCTCACCCACCCATGGCTCAGGGACCATTGTGGAAGAGGAGGTGGAAAGATTGTAAGAGCCAGGTCTGGTTCATGAACACAGGGAGGGAGAGGCTTCCATGTGAGCCTGTGGCAGTCGTGGCATCAAGTGCGAGACCCATGTCAGCTCAATTAAACAACGCCCAAAGGAGAGGTAAAAAATTGGTGGTGGGCCAGCATTAGATAGAGAACTATTGAGGCTGATTGCTGCTGGATGAGGGACAGTATGATTTATATAATATCACTGGATGGGCTGACTAGGCTCCAATGGACACATTTACACTGAAGGACACTTGGGTACAAACACCTGAATGAATAGGATTCAGTATGTATGGCAGAGTACATAGGGTTCAGTGACATAGGGTTCAGTGGGGGGTTAGGGGGAAGCATGGATGGAGAATGGGGGTCTGAATTTGAGTGGGAAATGTGTGAAACTTAAAAAGCTCAATAGAAAAAGATAGTGAAGGAGAAAAGGGGGACACAGATTGGAAAGGAAGCCATCAAAATATCTGTCCCTGCAAATGAGTCCATATAAAAAAGACCTCAAGACTCCATCAGACAACTTCTAGGGCTGATAAATGCATTCAGAAAAGTAGCAGGAAGAAAAATCAATGCACACAAATCAGTATTCTCCCTATATTCCATCAAGAAATATACTGAGTGTGCTCAATAGCTTTAGTGTCAACTTGACACACCTGGGTTGAGGGAGCCTCAATTGGGGAATTTCCTCTATTGGACTGGCCTGTGGCCATGTCTGAGGGGAATCTTCTTGATGAGTGATGTGGGAGGGCCCAGACCACTGTGGGTGATGCCACCCTGGGCAGGTCGGCCTCTGTTGCATAAGAAAGCAGGCTGAGCAGGGGCCAGGGGAACAAGCCAGTAAGCAGAGTTCCTCCATGGCTTGTGCTCCAGCTTCTCCTCCCAGGTTCCTGCCCTGAGTTCCTACCTTGGGCTTCCTGATGAACTGTGACCGGGGAGATGTAAGCTGAATAAACTCTTTCCTCCCCAAGTTGGTATTGGTCAGAGTGTTTTGTCACAGCAATGAAGAAACACTGAGACAGAAAACAGGAAAACAGTTCCATGCACAGTAGTCTCAAAATAAGTTTTGAAAACTTGCAATAAATCTACCTAGGAAGTGAAAGATCTTTATAATAAAACATTTCATACACTGGAGAAAGTGAAAAAGGTAAATAAAAACAGAAAGATTGCTCATGAACATGGATGTATAGGATGAATATTGTGAAAATATTGGCCATTCTATCCAAAGTTCTCTGTATACACAACACAATCCCCATTCCACTTCCAATGCAATTCTTGGGATAAATTGAAAAAAAAAGATCTCAGATTTCATATCGAACTACACACACCCACACCCCCCCCACACACACACACATACATGGTTAATAAATGAATCCAGAACTATAAAGGAAGAACCTAGGGCATCATCATTCCTGGTTTTAAATATACTACAGAGCTTTAGTAATGAAACAGCATGATACTGGCATAATAATAGGCACATTGATCAAGGGAATGTAATTTTGGACCCTTATTAAAGACCACACATTTACAGTTACTTAATTTTTGACAAATAGACCAAAAATACATTGCAGAAAAGACAGTAATCTCCAACAAATGGTGCTGATCAAACTGCATAGCTACATTTAGAAGAATGAAGTTGGAGTCCTCTTTCACCCTACACAAAACTCAATTACAAATGAATCAAGGACCTCAACATAAGACCTGGTAACTGGAATCTGGTAGAGGAGAAATTAGGGATTACACTTCAACAAACAGGTACAGGAAAGGATTTTCTTAATTGAACCCTGACAGCACAAACATTAAGACCGACATCAACTGACAAATGGGACCACATCAGACTAGAAAGCTTTTATACCACAAAGGAAACTACTATTCAAGTGAAGTGACAGTCTGCAGAATGGGAAGAAATCTTTACCAGCTATACATCTGACAGAAGATTAATATATAGAATGTACAAATAACACACACACACACACAGAGAAACTTAATAGAGCAATAATTTACACAGACTCCCAGTTTTGATGAGTGTAGTCCATCATGGCTTAGAGGGCATGGTAGAGTTTATGATAGACATTTGCAGCTGGAGTGCCTCACAATTTGTAGATCAGGAAGCAGAGCGTAAAGATACAAGCAGGACAGCCAGGTATAGACCCACAAGGCCCAAGTGCCCCTGTGTTTACCAGATTGGCCCTTTGTCTGAAAGGTTCTAAAACTCAAAACCTCAGCTAGAAAATAAGCTACAATTAATCTCAGAAAGATTATTTCTTTTTCAGGCATTTGCACATCAGCTCAGTCTTCATGTTTGTGACTTCTAACATTCCAGAATTACAGACCTTAAGATTTTAACCTTTATTTCTTTAATTCTGTACAATAAATGATCTTGCAATAATCTCACTGACTGAGATGGCATATGTGTAAAGAGGAACACATATTTTAAGTTCTGTATATAAGAAATGATAACAAAATATACATATTTTTCAAAAGATTCATCAGCTAGAAACCAAATGTTCAAGCAAATGAGTCTTTAGCAGATCACAGATGGAAATATAGATCATAGATAAATGGCACATAGATGATGGATATTTAGATAATATAGATGATACATTTAAAGATAGATAGTTGAAAGATGGGTGGACCATTGAGAGAGTTAGAGTCCAGGCAGATTGCAGAGACCTAAGAGATAGATGATAGATAGATAATAGATAGATGATATATAGATAGATGATAGATGATGGATAGATAGAGGTAGATATAGATTATAGGCAGAGAGATGGTAGATAGATGATAGATATGTAGAAGATAGACAGATGATAGATAGATAGATAGATAGATAGATAGATAGATAGATGATAGGTCATGGCTAGATAAGATAGATGTGCATAGGTCTACTTATAGTTACATGAGAGATATGTAGATGAAAGATATATAGATAGGTGGATGATGAATGAACAAGTGATTTGTAGATAATACAAAGATGGCATTTGTAGATATGTGATAAACAGATGGTAGAGAGATGAAGGATGGAAAGTTAATGAAACCTTTTACTTGTTAATTTTCCTATTATCCACCTCAACTTCAAAGTCATGGAATATTTAAAAAATATAAAATATCATAATGAAAAAAAGATATCATTAGGCAAACATGAGCATTTAGACAAATTGTAGTTATACTGCAACCTGGTTTTGCTTTACCACCTGTCTTTCCCCTGTGAACATCTACTGAATGAACTTCATTGTGTTGTTAGTTTCAGGTTAATGGATAATCATTCATACCTCACTAGTAATATAAATACAGACTTCAATCAAATTGAATAAAGGGGATTTTTTTTTTTTTTTTTTGGAGGACGGCAGGATCTCATAATTCAGAGAAAGCTTCAAGAACAAGCTTGGGACAGGGGAAAACAGGTGGCTCTAGATTCAACACATTAAACAGAAATAAATATTTTAGTGCAAAACCTGACAAAGCCTTCCACAATATAAGCATAACTAGCCATGTGTAGAATTTACTTAAGCTGGCCAGTTATGTTGACGTGATGAAGCTTCTAAGGAATGGGCTTAAAGAGTTCACTATTTGGAATGTTAAATATGTAGGATATTCCATGCCATGATGGGAAGATAATCCTTTATGGACTATTAGAAAAATGGAAAGAATGAAGAATCATTCTTTAGGAGCAAGTGGGAATTCTCAATATGAAAAATTAATTTTTCTATATTTGAATTGAAATGCCATTAGAATACATAGCTATGCATAAATGAGTGTTTACTCATAAGATTGCTAAAAGTTATTTAAATTCCTTTTGAATTGTTCTGATTCATACTGGAATAATTTCTTCATCCATGTATGTGTCTATTTTAGGATTCAGCTGACCTTTCATCATTGCTTTATTCTGAGTATAAATAATAAATAATGAAAGAAAATAGCAAACAAAATTAGATGATTGTAACATCTGTACTCTCTTCCTAAGATGTGATGATGAATAAAAAAAGTCTCCCTTGGAGCCTGACATCTGTTAGGGGAGTCAAGATGTTTAAGCTGAGGATAGAATATGTGGTTTTCCCTCAAGCAATCTGGTACCAAATGAGTTAAGGTTCATCACAATGAAACATGCAATCCATAATTGAAACTGCCAGCACCTTCAACCACCGGAGACAACCCCAAATCTGCTGCTTGAATTTTTAAACCTCCACATTTCATAGATTAAACATATATAGGTAGCAGCATTGTCTTTATAATATTTGTGAATAGAAAACAATGATCATGTGCACTATAAATGTAGATGTGTTCAGAATGCATGTGTGTAATCACTGACAAACATTGAAGCAATATTTGAGAAGTCAAAATGGTTATTGCATCTGTATAGTTAATGCCACAAACACTAAAATAAATTTATAATGCAATTTTGAGACTATACATTCAGTTATCTGATTGTTCATCTCAAAATACAGGAAAACTAAAGGAAAATGCAAAAATATAGGAAAATTGCAGTTATTGTTAACATCTCAATTTATTCTAGTCTTTGCATCTGTGTTTCTTGCTGTGACTGTCAGGGGAGAATAACCTTCAGTCATGTTATTATTTCCTCTATTATTTTAAAGTTGTGTAATTCATCTGTAAGTGGAAGGTAATGGGAGGCAGCTGCTGGATGCTCAGGGGATTTTATCTAGAATAAACAGCTGTTGACTCTGTTAAGACTGTTTTTCCTAGGACTGCTATCTAGTAGCCAATGTCTATTTAAAAGCCCCAGGAGCTTAAGCCTCTCTACTCACAATATAAAATCACGTTTCTTGCTACAAACTTGCCTTCCTTCTTCTCTATTTCTGTGGTAGTCTTCCGATTCCATCAGTTCTATCTTCGGTTTTTAATTTATGACATCTGCGATCACACTGATGGTCTGAGTAGTAAAAATGCATCTCAGACTTGGTTCCTACCAACTTGGCTGTTTTAATTTGCTTCATTGTTGATTTTTCCACACTAATTTCCTTCTATATTTTTGGATCCACACTGTTGCTACACCATGCTGACAGATTTCCACCAGTCTCAAACTCTGTTTTAAAATACAGGAGCACACTTTGGATACTACATTAAGTGCAAACTTTGTGGGCCTGTGCATCCTTCCTCATGATATCCCTGCCTGATTAAATAGGCTAACACTCTCCTTTCTCTGTGTCTTTGCTTAAAAAAGGCCCTCCACATTCTTGTGTTAATTATCCCGTTATATTTTAACAACTTTTTCTACTGCTTTTTGTATTGCAGCAAATGCTTCAAATCCTTTCAAAACATATACTGATCTATGTCTCCTTGTATTTAATTTGCTTTATATTAATATGTGCTACCAATTAACTGAATTTTGCATACTATGTTGATAAAACAGCATCTTCTCCTGTTTACATCTTCCAAAGACATCTAACCAAGAACAATGATTGATTAATTGGCAAATTTCTGTCTTAATGTTTATGGAAGAGATTTAACATATTGGAAAAGAGTATCATTCTTTTTTCTCTTTATCTTTCCTAATCCTTGCGAAAATACAAAAGTTTCAGGGTGAGGGGTGGGAGGGGATCTATGCTAAGCATTCTAAACAAAGGAAGCCCAGTATAAGAACATGGAGTAAACAAAGAGCAAAAATCAATGTCTTCTAGACTTCAATCAATAAAGTTAAGTTCAATATGAAAAGAAATTAATTAGTTGATTATTATTTTAGCCAAATCCAAGTATATTGCTGAATTAGTAGAAAGAGTGTTTTAGTGAACTTGAGTGCTTTATGTCCTCTGATTTTGCTAATATCCCACCAGTCTTATTAGTCTCTCTTGCTTTAAATATTCTAGCAGACTGAAGTATTTTTTTCAGTATTTTATGAGGATACTGTGTTCTCAGCATGATCCCTTTTTAAGGAATGCAGCAACTTATGGAGAACTATTTGAATACCATGCAGACCAGTTGAAGAACTTGGCTGAGTCCTTAGGATGCTAAACAATGTCTGTTCTAATCTTAGGATGCTTGGACCCCCAGTGGCAAGAATCCTCATTCCTTCCCCTCTGTGATCCATTGCAATTAAATCTTCAGATTTTGGAAATAGTGTTCATGAATTTACATTTTTCTCTCCTATGAAAGTTTACTCATATACTGATGAGTGCAGCACTGTATTTAAATGAGCTCTGACCAAGAAACACATACCCACACTTTCCAGTGATAATCATGGACCTACCCACAGTGACAGCTACATACATTATTGTACGTTTCTCTGCTGAGTGTATTTTTGTTTGTTTATTTGGTTAGGTTGGTAGATTGTTTCCTTAGTATCTCTAATGAGATGAATGTTTTACAAATGTTTAGGGTTCCCAGAAGTATGCAGCTTGCTTTAAAACAATGGACTGCTTATCATCCTCTGGGTAACTTAAGAAGTGTTGTAAAACATATACCTTTTTGACAACATGAGTCATGCATTTATTGTGTCTCAGATAAACTAGAGTTTAAAATAAGGAGGATTGTTGCCTTTTGAAGGTTGAAGATTCTTAAAATCTTATATAAGAAATATACATTTTCAATGGAAAAAAAAGTCCTATGCAAAATTGAACACAAATTATTTTTCTTAATCTCAAATATAGAAATTTTAAAATTTTATATGTAGGAACATTTTGTCTGAATATATGTAAGTACACCACTTGTGTACAATGCACACAGGGGCCATTAGAGGGCATTGAATCCCCCAGAACTGGAGTTATAGACAGTTGTTAACCCCCAATGAGGGTGCTGGGATTCAAACTCATGTCCTTTGCAAGAGCAGCCAATGCTCTTAATCACTGAGCCATCTCTGCATCCCCAAATATAAGAAGTTTTAAAGGCATATTTTAAAAACATTTTATATGAAAATGTCTGTTTGATTTTTTCCCTATGATATGATACTTGTTTATTGTATGTTACAATATCCACATTGATCTGTTTATAGAATGCATTTTTCATGTTTTTAATTATCTTTATGTTTTCTTTTCTCTCTCTATCTCTGTCAAGCCTCAAGAAAATGCTCCTGGAAACCCAGAGAGCTCTCCAGTTCAGACAGCGAAGGAAGAAAACCAGAGATCAGCTGCATGTGACTCTCAAGATGTAAGACTAACCTGAAGTGGTTCAAAATGAAGGACGTAACATTGGCAATGGTAGCTCATGCCATCATGAGATGTCCTCTCTGTGTGTATTGTCTACTTTCTAAGCATGATAATATCCATGTGAGGACACAGATGTTGCTTAGACAGTATCAGGTAGGTATTTCATTGAGGAGCATATACATATTCATAGGACAACTGTGATTGTGAGATTCTGAAGACACAGGTGGGCAACCAAGGGCTCAGCACCACCACCATGCTCTTTGTCACAACTATGAGCTGTACAAGCCCTAAAGGGTTAAAATGAAACTAAGGAAATAAAAAAGAGCTTAAAATATGATTTTATAGCATTCTCCATCCATGAAAAGTAAATGTGGAGACTCTTAACCTCCACATTATGAGAGCTAGGAACTTGAATGGTGTGGTTTATCTTCTCATAACAAGTGCAATGAAATATTGATCCTAAAATTCTGGAAGACCAAATGAAAGTTGTCTTCTGAGACTGCCCATGGAGAAGATCCAGAAATATCTAAAGGAGTGAGGAATAGGGGAAAACAGGTTCATCACACAGCTCTTTTACCTCTGCTTACTCTCAAAGTGCATTAGAAATGAATTTCTCAGTATGCTTTCCATTGGATCTTCGTATATTGAAACGTCTACCTCAGCTATCCAATTTAGGTCATAAAGTTAACCAAAACTAGAAATCAAGTGCTCTGCATCTGACTTCCAGGGAAAGAGAGTTCAAGGAGGAATGTAGGGAGGAATGCATCTGCAGTGGTCTGAAAGACGGATTGATCTTTGACGATGGGGGCAGAGTTTCATGCGCAGAGAATAAATCAGAGCACTGTAGAATGGAGTGCAGAGAATATTGGGAAACAGGTTAATTGGGAACCACAAAGTGAGGGAACCTGAGTTCTCCACTAGAGAAAATGAATATAGTATGATCATTCCAAACTCCAGAGCCCAGGAAATATTTATGAGAGCTGAGGATTCTAGAGCTCCTTTGTAGAAGGTCACTTTGACATGAGGGCCACTTTTCTAAGTTCTTATAATTTACAAAGAGTGTTGGAAGAGTTTGGGATCTTTTGTAGGTATTCTTCAGTGCAGTTCTTTAAAGTGAGATGATTCTAATTTATGTTAAGCATTAAGAAACACTGGGATGTATTTCACTAGGGCAACATAAAAATATTTCCAATCTCAGTACACAACAAGCTTGTTTTATTGAATGTACAAACAGAAAAGAAAGGAAAATAATTTATTTTTTTCTTATTTTATGCTAATGAATATTTTAGCAGCATGTAAGTTTGCCATGTATATGCACTGCCTGAGCAGACCAGAAAAGGGCATCCAATTCCCCGGAACTGATGTTTCAAATGGTTATGAGCTATGTGGGTGCTAGAAACTGAACCTGGATACTCTGCAAGAGCAGTCAGTGCTTTTACTGAGTTATCTCTCCAGAGCCATAATTTAACTTTTAAATAATTAAAATATATTTTTGATCTCCATGAAATATTCTGTATAATTTAAGATGTTTTATGGAATATCGACATATGCTTTTGATGCAAATCCTCTCAAAAGTGATTTAATCAACACTACTTCTTATATAAAACCATAAATTGAGTTTTTGAACACCTTAATTTTATTCTTGACAGCCTTAAATGAGATGACCATGTCTGCATCCTGCCGATGATCATTGTCCATCCTCAGCAAGAAGTGAGGGCTACACAGCAGTTTCTCAGTGGATAGACAGTGTTGATTGATTCCTGTTGGCCACAGCTTAGACTGAATAATGGGAGAATGTGGAACTTGCCCACAACCTACATTTGAATAGTAGCATTACTTTTTCTAACATAGCCATTTGATATGTGATTTTATCATACAGATTCCATGTCAATAAATGGTGAAGCAATAGTTTTCTAACTTGGGTATGATTAAACATCCCCAGACTGGTGAGTAAAATGTCCTGGGTTCAAGTATGCACATTAATCAGCAGATCTGTGACAAGGGTCCTGGAACTTAGATTATTTGATGCACTGATTAGAATGTCTCTTGTCAATATTCTTGCTAAACACTTTGAGAAACCTTAATGCTGACTTCTTGAATGTTTATCATGATTACATATAATCAAGATTAAGTATGCCATGGGCCATTGTTAAACCACATCTGAGCTGTCCGAATTAGTTTCTTCTTTTAAAGAGTTGCTCTGCAGCTTTAAAATTATCTCAAAATATATTTTGACCAAAGACTTAGAAGTCAATGGCATGTTTATTATTTTAGTATCTTTGTAGATTTGTTCCAATACCTGAACATCTTTTATTCAGGCCAGGCATGATAACAGCAAAATGTCCTTAGCCCTCTGTATTCTTCTTTTTTTTTTCTTTTTTTTAATTTTTTGATAGTCTTAGAAAACTTGAATTGATCCCCAATGGTTTAATACCATATTGTACTAGCAGTTTCAGGCATATTTAATTTACCTTAAAAACAGCTTGCTTGGATAATTATATTACAATATTGAATCATTCTGAGCAAGCAAAGCATGTACATCATCTCATTTTCCTGCTGATATTGTCAAAAATCATATCGTAAGTTAAAGATTTTGGACATGGGTTTTAATTTTTATTTATGTGGTTAGAGTTAGGTCTCCATGTAAATGTGTTTTGCTATATTTTTGACACCTATAAATAGCAGATGTTTTTCTTAAGGGGCTACAGAAATAAAAAGAAACAAGTCATTGCTTATGTTTGCTGCTGGCATCCTGGCTCATTTGCCTTCAGTGTGAACTGCTGGCATTCTTACTCAGTTATCTGCAATGGCTCTCACTGGTACACTTGATGTTTTCTGAATTGTCTACTACTGGTACACTTGCTCAGTTGTCTTCCATTGTCCCTGCTTATAAACACCTGACCAAATGGAGCCTCTTAATCAGCAAAACATTGTCCAGGGAAATTAGAGAGGAAAAAATGTGCAGAAGTCAAACCCTAGAGCTGCACGTAGTACGTTATGCCAGATTTTTAATGCTAAAACAATTTTGCAGAGATTAAAATGTCCCAGTTTGCACTCATAGGTACACTCCTAGTGTCTTGTGGTGCCCCCGGTGAGCTGTTACTGATCTGTGATTGACAATTCTTATGCAAGTCATGCTCTGTGGGAAGTGAGTCCATTGTCATTCTAGGCTGTGCTCCCTCACAGCATCTGAATGGGCTCACTTTTTGATTTTGTTACTGTGGTAGTTTTCAGGAGTAGATTTGCCTCTAGACAAAGCAAAAATGGTTGACAGTGTGAAAGAAAAGTTCCCCAAAGAACTCCTGTACCTTGACTGAGCTTCCTGTAGGGCTGACCAACTGATTATCACTCCAGAGAATGTGGAGAGTTTGGAATGTTTCAGGTCCAGAGCCTAATTACCATTTATCTCAGGCCATCTTTAGCCCCCTAAACAGCCACTCCTTACCAGCCTCTGTTTCTGATGTAAAATCCTGTGACTAACAGATAAAAACCTTTTAGAATGTATTATTCTAGCAGACCACTGGTCTCACCAATCAAAAGGCTAAGAATGTCATCAGATAACATCTGAGACATATGGTTAAAGAAACCCTTGCTTTGCTGCTGCCTACTGAATGTCTCCTCCACTGTATTTGAAAAGTGTCTTGATTTATGACTTTTCTTTGTTCTTTTACTATAAAAATGTAAGGCAACTGTTACCATGCTGGAACATGGTCCTAGGCCATCACTTATATTTGGCTTCAGAATAAACTTTTCTCTCCTTTGAGGTGAGAGTTATGTTTCTGCAACCACAACAGTTTCCAAAGGAATTCAGAAGAATTATGTTTTTTCCTCTTAGACATAAATTCTCATGTTTACCATGCTATAACACTTTAATTTAAAGTGTGAGTAATGTGAACTGAGTTGTGATTTATCTCCAGAAACAATATAGAAACATTAACAAACATGCTAGGCAATGTTAACAATAATGTAAAATAAGTCTATTAATTTAGTAAGCAAACATAGCCCAACTGGCTAAATATCATTTATGAGACAAGTGGCCAAACAATGGCGTGCATGTACACAGCCTCATCTGATAGTCCCCTGCCTCCTCTTTCTCCATGCAAAATGCAGAATGCCTTCCTGGTCTGGATGACATTTTATTGGGTTTATATATGCATACATTTGCTTTGTGCTAGGGTCAACCTAACATCTTGGTTATTTGTATAAGGTTCTCCTTTTAGATTGCATGATAATATATTTCGGAGTTGAGAACATGGTGAATTTATATTGTAAATAAAGATTACTGGAGAGACACAGAGGCACATGCTTGGGACACAGATGCCCGAGCAAACTTAGCTCACATGCTATGATTATCTCCCACAAGTGGGTTCAGAATGCTCAGCTACATACAAGAATTCATTCTCAGGCACTGACTCTTATTTTCTGAAATGTGATGCAATGATAAGTGTGTCACACCCTTTCCATGTGCTAAGATAGTTCCCTAGAAAGATTCAGCCAGGGCTTCATTTATGCTTCTAAGCAGCTTCTAAGTGGCTTCTCTTCTCTTCCTCTACTGCATTATTAGCATTCTTATTCTAGTGGTTATTCCATCTGCTCTTCAGGTCACAGGAGGACTAAGCTTCTGTACCTGCCAGGGATATTACTGATGCTCTAATTTCAAGTTGCCTAGTTATGCATTTGCATCAAATATTTTAGTTTTAAAAAATATTTTAGGAAGTGTCCTTAGATATATAGTTAATCTATTTTGTGAAGTATCTTCAAGTTATTCCTAGTGGTAATGAAGTTATAGTAATTCTCAAAGTCAGCGCTTCAAATGAAAAGACCTCACAATGAATGTTGGATAAACATTCTGCCTTTAATTTTTTTCTTTCTTTTACATTTTTATTTATTTTAATATGTATTTTATTGAACTTTTGTACATTTCATACAAAACATCTTATTCATCTTTATACTTCTCCTTCACACACACCCCACAGCCCCTCCCCTGGATTTCATTCATTCTGCCATATATGCTAAGGCCTATCAAATCACGTTAATGTACCCAGGCAGTCCCAGATTTGTTGCTGTTGTATTTTATCCCAATCCAGCACCAGATTCATGCTTATCCTCCTACTGCAGTCTTCCAAGTGTTAGGATTTCAGGTCTAAACCACAATACCTGGCTTATTTAAAACCTTGAAAGCTTTAATCTTGCTTCTTTTTAAAAAATATTTTATTTGTTATTTGTGTTTTATATGTACAAGTGTATTGCCTGCATGTATGTGAGTGCACCCATGTCATGCAATGCCACGGAAGTCAGAAGAAGGCTTCGAATTCCCCTAGAACTGGAGTTAAGGATGGTTCGTAGTCTCCATGTGGGCACTGGGAATCAAACCCGGGTCCTCTGCAAGAGCAGTAAGTGCTCTTAACCACTGAGCCATCTCTCCAGCCCCTATTCTTGCTTTTGAAAGCAGGAATATGTTACAGTTAAAAGTAAACAGAAAATCATAGTGTATTGTTTTTACACAGGCATGGCAGTGGTTTGCAGTCATTCTGCCCTTCTACAAAGGCCATTCTCAATGTGCAGCAATATTTTAAGAATCCAGTTCCAAATGGAACATCTTCATTGAAGTCAAACATGGATGAGTTATAGTGAAACCAACGTGAAATATTTGAATGCCATGTTTAACTAGATGTGCTGGTCTGGTTATTCTGATTTAAGGAAGAAGACTAAAACAAGAACACAACTCCATCTTGAGTGTGGCATCCTTGTGGCCTTTCAGTTTCTGAGTAGCTGTGCTTCCTAATTCCTTCACCTTGGGCGTTAATATTTACACATGAATTTCAGAGGTACAGAAATATGCAAGCTATTGCAGAATTCTAACTTGAAAATGGGCTACCTTCTCTTTGTTCATTGAAGAGTTGTATTATTTCATTTCACTGTGGGCTTGGGAAGTTGAAATAAGCATTCTTACCCTCCTAGCAGTAGAAGAAAGTAATGTTATTTCTCATTCAACATTCAACAGGATGAAACTCTCAGCGCTACAGAGTTCTGGACAGAATAAGATGGATAACAAATGTAGAAATGTTAGTGGATTGACTGAATTCTTCAGACAGCCATATTAAATTATTTCTTTTCTGAAATACTGAAATACAGTGGTCTACTATATTTTTCCCAATACCAATATTTAAAGTAGATAATCTTAGGAACTCTTATCTTCATTAATGCAGTATCTCCAACTGTACCATAGAGTTGAAATTCAAAATTCATATTTGTCCTCAAATGCTGATCTCTGTACATGGCAATATTCTTCCTGATGATTACTGGGAATATCCCAATGTGAGAACTTTAATATTGAGATTTTGAGTTTTTTCCCAATACCAATATTTAAAGTAGATAATCTTAGGAACTCTTATCTTCATTAATGCAGTATCTCCAACTGTACCATAGAGTTGAAATTCAAAATTCATATTTGTCCTCAAATGCTGATCTCTGTACATGGCAATATTCTTCCTGATGATTACTGGGAATATCCCAATGTGAGAACTTTAATATTGAGATTTTGAGTTCATTTCCATGGACATAAGTAAGTAGTGAGGTTGTCTTAAATACACATATTTTTGTTACCATAATTGCTTTTAAAAATATAACCTCAGGTGTAGGTTCATTTACAGATCTCATAAGGAAACTAAATTTGTCTTAGTGCTAGGGAAGATATGTGATAGAGTGACTAGAAACATTATAACATAGATGTGCTCAAGCTCCATCCTATACCATAACTCAGGTGCCCAATGGTGTGCATCCCAGGTTTCCTGTGTGATTGGTGTGCATTTCATTTGCTAGCTAATGTATCACAGCCCATAGGAAAGAAGCACTACTTCCATTCCGCTAATTAGATGTAGTATTAAACTGAACCACAATAATTTATTGTTGTACTCACAGATTAGTGTATCTCTCTCACCACAGACAGTTCTTAAAGCAGATGGTGATTAACAGAGACTCACAACTGGCCAATATACAGAGAATAAGAGACTGTGGAGTACTCAGTCCTTAATGGAACACTTATACCCCATCTTCTCCTCCCAAGGCTCAGGGATCATTGTGCAAGAGAAGATGGAAAGATTTTAAGAGCCAGTGGTGGTAGATGAATATAAGGAAGCTGTGTTGTCTGGACACCACGGGATAGTTGCACATATAAACCTACAGTACTTATGACAATGTACACAAGACTTGTAGAAACCAGTCAGACAGGGGCCCAGAATGAATGGGAGTGGTGGGCATGAATTCTCAGCCCTAGCTGAAGATCTATTTACAGTTGAGAGAAGGTAGGAAATGGAGGGTCAGTTTTCCTTACTAGTGTGATGTCTTGTATGTTTACCAGGCTCCAGGGCATGGAACCATACTCAGGAGCCTGTGGGAGGCATGGAATGGAATAAGAGGCCTTTAATAACAAAAATGTAAAATGAAGAAGAAAGAAAAAGAAAGGAAAAAAGAAGAGAAAGAAAGAACAAAATAACAAAAGAAAATAACAGATAATAATGGAGGACATGAAATTGGGTGGGGTGTGAGAAGGATGGGGGAGGGCTAAATATCATCAAACTACATTGTATGACATTCTGCATTCAATTAAAATATTGAAGAAACTGTAAGCATGTTGCAAAATACTGGCAATGGAATTTGTTCTTAACTGCTACTCAGTGCATTATACATATTACTGCGTGACCTGTAAGTTCACCCAGGAACACTTTTCCAGTCCCTAAGTGTCCCCATCTTACCTGTACTTATCAATTACAGGTCATGCATTTTCACACTTGCATCGTTTAGTTTTACTTCTTTATGTCTTCATAATTCTGCCCTACCTAAATGTCAGTTCCTCTATCATTGTCCTAATGAAGAAACAGTTCTCCTAGCAACCAACAGTCATACTATGTTTCTGGAAATCATATGTGACATTTCTTCCCTTAGGTAGAGTAGGTTTCACTATAGGATCTGCCTATGGGGATTAAGTACATAAGTTTTGACTATGAATTTTTTGTTACTTTGCCAGCACTTTTCCATTAGGTACATATTAATAAAAAAATGTGCGCTGACGTGTTTGGTTGTCTATAAAATATGTTCATATCCAGCCGTGCAGAGGAAGTAGATATATTGACATTTAAAAGACTGACATATGTTTTGTGTTTTCATCAACCTTTATCTTACTCTGACTTTAGATACTGAATGAGTACTGTCTAAATGTGATCTACATGTGATTAATGTCCATAAACTTTATCACACAAAGTATTGATGAGTTAGATATGCTTACACATCATAAAAACACTCTCAAGTGCTACAGTTGACACACCCAATGCTGATAGAACAGGACTGTGACTGAGTATTACTGCTATTAGAATGTGCCAGGGAGAGACCTCATGAAAGACAAATTTATGAAGTTTGTTGGAGGCACACACAGATGCAGGCAGTAAAGCAAGGTGATATATGTTTGATTAAGGGCGAAAGTGGTGTATGTAGAGAATCCATGAATCATTGAACTCTAAAGTCAGAACCACATGAGAGTTCATCTTCTGCCTAGTCTCTGAAGCATCATCTGCACAAGGGTTTTTAATGACAGAATGAAGCTGACTTAGATGCCTAACCTATGTATCAGGAAAGAAACGTTGTTTAATGTCAAGAGCTGCCCTGTGTCCATATTAAAGACTTAGGCTCTGTGCTATACATGGAAGGACTACAGGAAGTGACCACATGCAACACAAATTCATACCTCAAACATCTTGGGCTTAAGCTAACCAATAATAGAAAAAAAGAGGAAAGTAGCAAAAGGCAAAGAGCAGCAAGAAGAGAAAGGACGGAAAAAGTTCAGTGTCTTAACTTACATTCAGACAAACAAAACCTGGGGCTCTGTGTCCTGTGTCAACAGCTTCCTTTTCTTCAAGTAGTGGAGCAAAGGCATCAGATGAGATTCCCTGCTTAGGGAGCTATAGGGACACTGAAGGCTTTGCCAGATAATCCTATGATGATACAACTTAAATTGCTTCCTGTCTTGAAATATTGATCTCCCTACAAACACACTCACCAATGGCTGATTTAAGACATAAGGACCAGATGTATCACAGATACATTACTTGTTTAATCTTTTACTACTTTCCATTGGTGTATAAAGACAGAATTTTCTGTTAGAATTGAGCTTTGTAGTAGCCGCTGATTGTGAGAAGCATCTGTCTGTCTCTGAATCCAGCTGTTGTTTTGTGTTGAAAGGATTTTGTGTTTAATTTTCAATGTGTGTTGAAGTGGTATCAGATTCTTAATGGGAATAATTCAAAATGGGTTTTCTATCACCCTACTTTGTTTAACTAAATTAGCCTATTTTCAATTCTTGTTTTTCAGGAGGGAAGGTCTTGTCCCATGAAGCACAAGGAGACTCACCCAAGAAACATCACTGCAGAATCAGAACTGGCAACACAGGTTATCTAGTTGGTCTATTCAGTTTTAATTTTATTCACAAAGTACCTCGTGGACCCACTAGATTCAGTGCATTTTTCTCTCGGTGTATCAGGGGAAGAATCTTTTTAAAATTTATTTTATTTTAAATTTATTTAGTTTTGTATGGTGTGGAAGGCATGTGCCACCGTAAATGTTGTTGGTCATAGGACTTGAGGGAGTCTGTTCTCTCCTTCTACCATATGAGTTCAAGGTCATCAGGCATCGTACCTGCAATGGAGAAAGATATTATAAGGCTAATAAAATATATCATCTCCACTGTCACTCCTGAACTTTGCAAGTCTGCCTTGCCAGCCAGGAAACTTTTAGTGTGAGGAGGTGAGGTTCTGAAGTTATAGGATTACAAGGGCCCTCCTTTTCCTCCATGAAGACAACCAAGGAAAGTAAAGAAAAATAAACAGAAAAAGGCATGTTCAGAATTCTTTTTATTAATTTGTGTCATTTATAATTTTTATTTTTGTGATTTCATACAGTATAGTTTGATTGTATTTAGTTTTCCCCTTATATCTGTGCCCCTCTATTTTTTTAACTCTCCACCAAATACACATACACACACACACACACACACACACACACACATATACACACACATACATATACATGAGAAAGAGAGAGAGAGATGTATAGATAAAAGCCTATAGAGTGAAGTTTGTGTTCCCAAATGCCCTTTGGTCTGAGTTCATCAACATGAGACTGGTCAATTTCTGGAGACTCCTCACCCTTACATGAAATTGAATCTCCCCTTCCCAGCAGTCATCTGTGCCAGTAGTCCCTTGGGTAGGACTGGTATTTCTTATCCACATCCCCAAGACTTTGTTGGGACTTTAGGTTGATTGAGTTTACATGGGACTTGCCCATGGTGTCAGCATTGCTTTGAGTTCATTTGAGTAACTGATCAGCTGTCTGGAAGACTATTTCCTTGTGGTCACCCACCTCCTCTGGCTCTTACAGTCTTTCCACCCTCTCTTCTGCAATGATTCCTGATCCCCAAGTGGCAGAAATTTGATAAAGGTGTCCAATTCAGTAATATGCAGTCTGCAGCCTCTTATTCTCTGCACCGTGGCTCATTGCAGTCCTCTGTTTTAACCACAGTCTGATGTACAAAGAACCTTACTTGCTGAAAGTTGAGAGAAGAATTAATCTATGGATGTAAGAATAATCCATTAGAAATCAGTTTAATGCTATATCAATTAAGCAGAATAGTTGTATTAGTTTTTCTCCTATGGCCTGTGGGTGGTCTAGCCTCATGCTCCTAGACCTGATATCAGTGTCAGGTAAGGGATCCATCCCATGAAGCAGACCTTAAAACCAATTAGAAAGTAATTGATTACTCCTAAAATATTCATATCACTATTGCACCAGTAGGCATATCTTCTAGGCCAGTTGTCGTAGCTCATAGAACTCAGGGTTGGATAAGGTTCGTCTTAAATTTTCTCTTTAGGTAGCTTGTGTAGCACTTTCCAGGACTATGAAATCTAGACAACAGAGCTGCTGCTTAGCAGTCAGCACTAGCTTGATCTCTCCTTGGTTGTTCTACAGTTCATATGTATGTTGTCTTCAGCAATAAAGTCTTACTGTGAAGTTCTGGTGGTTAGCCAATAGCTGTTGTGATGGCCAATGTTGTGTGAGGGTCTATGGCTCCAAAAGAGGGAGCCATTGAGCTTTTACTTTGCAAGCCTATGACGTCTAGTAGGTGCATTTTCCATCTGGTACAAGATAACTCCTTTTAGTGTCTCTCTCTCTCTCTCTCTCTCTCTCTCTCTCTCTCTCTCTCCTTCTCTCTCCCTCCCTCTCCCTCCCTCCCTCCCTCTGTCCCTCCCTCCCCCACCTTGGTCTTTTGGAGACATGGTCTCCTTGTAACCTCAGCTGGCCTGGAACTTGCTATGCAGACCAAGTTGGCCTCAATCTCGCAGTGATCCTCCAGCCTCTGCCTCCTGAGTGCTGGGATTAAAGGCATGCGCCACCAGGCCTGGCCTTTAAGTCTCTTTTTATGTTGTATGTGTATATTATTTATGTAGCTTCCATAATGGTAGATTTCCCTATGACTTTTGCTAAAGGCTTTATTGTCTGTTATCTTTCCTCTGGACATGAAAGAGTAGATATTTCTGTAGTAGTTCATAGAGTCTTCCAATTATATGTGCAAGGGTGGTATGACTGAATCAAATGGTAGATCAATTTCTAGGTTTTTGAGGATTCGCTACACTGACTACCATAGTGACTGTATTAGTTATATTTCCATATATGGAAATATGTTGCTGGCAACATATAGAAGGAAGAGCTTATTTGGCTTGCGAGTCCAGTGGGATTAGAGTTCATAATGGTGGGGAGAGAAAGTGATGTGATCACATCTTCAAGCAGACGCAGGAAGCAGAGAGAGACTGCAACTCTGACAAGACTTAATTCCCAAAGCCTGCCCCTAGTGATATGCTTGTTCCAGCATGACCATACCTCCTAAATTTTCCATAACTTTTTCTAAAGAGTACCACAAATTGGAGACCAAGTGTCCAAATACTTGGAGCCTATGAGCGATGCATTTTTCAAAACACCAAAATGACTGCACCAATTTGCACTTCACTAGCAATGATTGTGCTCCCGATTGTTCACCTCCTTGGCAAGCCTTGTCATTGCTTGCTTTTTGGATCTTATTCTGAGTGTGGAAAGATGACATCTAAAAGTACTTTTAATATACTGTTCTTTGATAGCTAAAGATGCTGAACAAGTTTTAAAGTATTTATTAGCCATTTTTACTTCCTCTTTGAAGAACTCCCTATTTATCTTCTTGCCCCAATTTTGTTAATTCAGTTGCTTTTTTAATACAGATTTTGAGTTCATCTATTCTAAATACTAATCCTCTGTCACAGGTATAGCATAAAGAGTCTTTTCCCTTCCTGTAGGTTGCCTTTTCATTTGAACGATAGTACCCTTTGTTGTGCAGAAGCTTTTTAGTTCTATGAGGTCCTATTTGACAGTTCTTAGACTTAATGTCTGTGTTGCAGGAGTCCTTTTCAGAAACCCTTTCCTATGCCTCGAAGTTTCAATGCATTCCCTATTTTCTACTCTATATGATTTAAGGTATGAGGCCTTATGTTGAGGACCTTGATCCATTTTGAGTTGAGTTTTGTGAATGGTAAAATATAGAGATCATCTATTATTCTACATGATGTTATCCTGTTTTATCAGCACAATTTTTTGAATATGCTGCATTTTCTCCAATGTGTAATTTTTTGGCTCCTTTGTCAAAAATCAGCTGACTCTAAATGCTTGTACTGAAACCTCAGTCCTTAATTTTATTCCACTGATCAATATGTCTGTATTTATGCCATGCTGTTTTTATTACTATAGCTCTGTAGTGCAAGTTGAGACCAGGGATGGTAATGCCTCCAGCAGTTCTTTTTCTTTAGAATTATTTTGGCTGTCCTGGATTAGTTATATTTCCATATGAAAGTTGAGATTATGTTTTTCAATTTCTGTGAAGACTTTTTTTGTAATTTTAATGGATATTGCATTGAATTTGTAGATTGCTTTTTGTTTAAATGGCCATTTTCAAAATATTAATCCTACCAATCCATGATCTCCGTAGGGGGGCCTTTCCATCATCTGGAATCTTCTTCCATTTCTTCCTTCAGCATCTTAATTTTTTTAATTTTTTAAAATTATTCATTTAATGACCACATACCTAGAAGAAGCATTTCATTACAAAGCATTGACATATTCAATAACAACTTTCTGAGCTAAGATGCATCTTTTTCAAAATTAGCCGCAAATCCCTAGGTTTACAGTCGAATTATTATAGTTATACAATATTGTACTCAGTATAAACGCTATAATTATTAACCTCTGGGACATGCTGAAAGCAGTCCTTGGAGGGAAGTTTATAGCTCTAAGTGCCTACATCAAAAAATCGGAAAGAACACAGATAAATGACTTAACATTGCAACTCAAGACACTTGAAAAGCAACAGCAAACGAAACCCAAACCAAGCAGACAAGAAGAAATAACAAAAATCAGGGCAGAAATTAATGAAATTGAAAGAAGAGAACAATACAAGAATCAGCAAATCCAAGAGCTGGTTCTTTGAAAAGATAATCAAGATTGACAGACCTCTAGCCCAGTTAACCAAAAGAAAGAAAGAGCACCTCCAAATCAACAAAATCAGAGATGAAAGGGCAACATCACAATAGAGATCGAGAACATTATAAGGGAATACTTTAAAAACCTATAGGCCACTAAATTTGAAACCCTAAAAGAAAAGGACGGGTACCTAAAAGCACAGGAACCACCAAAACTAAACCAAGAAGAGATTAACAGCTTAAATAGACATATAACACAAAAAGAAATTGAAACAGTAATGCAAAACCTCTGAACTAAAAAAGTCCAGGACCAGATGATTTACAGCAGAATTCTATCAGACATTTAAAGAAGATCTACATCCAATACTACTTAATTTATTCAAAAAGATAGAAATGGACGGAGAACTTCCAAATTCCTTCTATGAAGCCAGCATCACTCTAATACCAAAGCCAGGTAAAGACACAACCAGAAAAGAAAACTATAGACCCATATCCTTAATGAACATAGATGCAAAAATTCTCAACAAGATACTTGCAAACCACATACAGACACACATCAAGAAGATCACCCACCATGATCAAGTCGGCTTTATCCCAGAGATGCAGGGATGGTTCAATATACATAATTAAAGCCATATATAACAAATCCACAGCCAACTTCATTCTACATTATTCTGTGATGTTTGTTCTTGAGTATGTTTAAGTAGTAGATTACACTTATTGATTTACTTATGTAGAACCATCCCTGCATTTCTGGGATGAAGCCAACCTGATCATGGTGGATAATGTTTCTGAAATGCTATTACATTAGGTTTGAAAATATTTTATTGAGAATTTTTGCATCTATGTTCATCAGAGAGATTGGTCGGTAATTTTCATTTTGTTGCTGTTGGATCTTCATATGGTTTTGGTAGTAGGGTAATATTCGCTTCATGAAAAGAATTCTGGAGTGTTATTTCATTTTCTATTTTATGGACTAATTTGAGGATTATTGATATCAGTTCTTCTTTGAAGGTCTGGTAAAATTCTGTGCCTTATCTGTTTTGTACTTGGCTCATTTGTCTTGGATTTTAAATTGCTGCATCTCTCTCATGGGTTGCTACGTGTCTGCTTAAATTTTTATGACATTTTGATTTAATGTTGGTGGGGAGTACCTATCTAAAACTTCATGCACTTCTCTTAGATTTTCTAGGTTAGTAGAATGTATTTTTAAAGTATGTCTTCATGAATTTCTGAATTTTCTCAGTGGCTGATTGTAATGCTTCCAATTTGATCTCTGAGTTGTAAATTTTGGGTCATTATACTCTTCTTTGATTAATTTGGCTAACGGTTTTTCAGTCATGCTCATCTTTTCAAGGAAGTGACTCTGTTACAGTGATTCTTTGCATTGTTTCCTAGTTTTCCTAGTTTTACATTGTTTCTCTAGTTTTACTCCTTTGTAGTCAGATAGAATGCTGAATGATATTTCAATTTTCATAAATTTGCAGAGACTTGATTTATGTACTGATATATGGTCAGTTTTGGAGAAATCCCATGGGCTGCTGAGAGGAAAGTGTATTTTTGGTGTTTGGCAGATCATTTAACTCCAGGTTTTCTCTATTTATTGTATGTCTTGTTAACCTGTCCTTTGGTGGCCATGATGTTTTAAAGTCACCCACTATCACAGTGTTATAGTTAATGTTTGATTTTACATCTAATAATCTTACTTTTATGAAATTTGATATCCCTGTGGGTGGTGCGTATGTTTAGGGTTATAGTAACTTCCTCTTATAATTTCCCTTTAATGAGCACAAAGTGACCTTCCCTTTCTCTTCAGAATAGTTTTAGGTTGAAATCTATTTTTTTAATAGTAGTATAGATATACATGAGTGATTCTAAGTTCCATTTTCTTGGAATATCTTTTTTTCCCCTCTTTTGTTGATCATTAGTGAATTGTGTTTCTAGGAGTTTGCAAATCAATGGTCCTGGTTTCTAATCCAATTTAATTAGCCTGTATCTTCCTTCTGGTGAGCTGAGACCATTAATATTGAGTTTTTAATTGAAAAATGTTTATTACTCCCTGTTATTTTGGTACTGTATTACTGTTTTCTTTTTTAATATTTTATTTATGATTTATTTTTTGTTTGTATGAGTGTATTGTCTGCATGTGTATAAGTGTACCCGTGTTGTGCAATGCCCTTGGAGGTCAGAAGAAGGCATCAGATCCCCTGGAACTGGAGTTACAGATGGTTGTTAGTCACCATGTGGATGCTGGGAGTCGAAGCTGGATCCTCTGCAAGAGTTGTTAGTGTTCTTAACCACTGAGCCATGACTCCAGCCCCCAAGAACTGTTTTCTTAGATCTGTTTTGGTTGACTGTTCTGAGATTATTTATTTATTCTTTGTGCCCTCTTGGAGTGTTTAATCACAACAGATAGTTTTGCTGGACATAGTAGTATGGATTGGAATCTGTTTTATCATGACTTATATGAAATTCATCCCATGTTCTTCTGACTTTCATAGCTCCACTGAAAAGTGAGCTGTTATTCTGATTTGCCTGCATTTACATATGACTTGCTCTTTCTCTCACACAGCTTTCAATTTTTTTTTTTTTTTTGACTATTATTTACTGTGGTGAGTTTCTTTTCTGTCTCTGTCTACTTGGGGCTCCATAAGCCTCTTGTACCTTGACAGGTGTCTCTTCCCTTAAACTTGGTCCATTTTCTGCTGATTTTTAATAATAATATTTTCTGTGCCCGAGACCTGGGTTTGTTTCCTTTCTCTTATTCATATGATTCATATGTTGGTCTTTTGACAGTGCCCCAGAAACCCTTCATATTCACTTCTTGGTTTATTTTAGATTTGACGTTTTATTTGATTAAGTAAACCATTTCCCCAAGTTTGTCTTCAAGATCTGATATTGTTACATTTCCTCCACTTTCGTTTAACTTTTTTGTCATACACACACACACACACACACACACACACACACACACACACACACAAACCAGCACGCTCTGAAACCATTATTTCAACTTTTATTTCCATTTGACTTTTCTTCAGTGATTCTATTTCTTTACTGAATTCTAGTTTCATGTCTTGAATCATTTTAGTTATTTCATAAAATTCTTTATGTTTTCACAGTCTTCATTTGCTAATATCTGTAGGAGAAATATTATCTTGGTTATTCCTGTTGTTTGTATTTTTTGTTGAAACCTTAGCATATGGACTTGTGTTATTGGTGGTGTTTCTTGGTATAGGTAGATGTTGTCATCTTTGTTGTCTGGTTATTTGTACCTTTTTTTCCTGTTTTTCCCATCTTATTGGACTGTAGTCCATCTGATTACTGCTTGGTGTTCAGTTGGGGACCTACTTAATGTTGATATGAAAATAGGGTGCAAGAAGTGGTCTCAGTTACACTAAGGAGAGGTACAAATTTTGAATTGAAATGCCAGGAAATAGCAAGGTGGGCTGGGTGGTTACTTGGTGAACAGATTGGCTTATAGGTTAGGCAGAGAGAATTCACACGTCTTGGGGAGAAAGGATCCTAGAAACGTGAGCAAATCTAAATGCAAAGGTTAGAAACAGATCCCAGTAGCATGAGAGTGTCTTGGCAGGGTTGAGACGGTGATGCTGGACCAGGGAGGTGGGAGAAAGGAGACTTACCCGGGCATATCTGGGTAAGCTCCTGGATCTCATCATCTAAAAAAGCCCTAATAGAGCAGAGAAGGCTGGTATAAGGATTTGTGGGAAGGAAATATGCCAAAGTGAGACTCAGAAGCCCCAGAAGAGTCCAAGGGTCTTGGCAGGGCTGAGCTCATGGAGGAAAGGAGACTTAGAAAGACAGGTTAGTGTAGATTCTGGTAACCCCAGGTCCACAATGATCCTAAAAAAAGGAGAAGTAGTGCAAGGACATGTGTCCCTACATAATTTCTTATGGGATGAAGGAAATTAAGGATGAATGGTGAGTGGAAGGGTTAGAAAGAAAAATTCATTCCCATAAAAATACACAGCATAATCAACTGGAGAGCTTAATTCTGAATTCTCATGCATTCTGTTTGATTACTGACCAAAAATATTACAGGTTAGCAATGGACCACAAATCAGACTCTACAGACTGCTTTGTTTATATAGTGGAGCATATTGAATTGGAAGAGGGAATGGAAGGAGCTGTGGATGAGGGGTCTAAATACTATCAAACTATAATGTATGAAAAACTTTAAAATGATAAATTTTTCAAAGCGTTAAGCTACTCTATGTTAATATTTTGGCCAAATTTTCTTATTGTATTCTTTGAGGAATTTTGCTCTTTCTAGACAAAATACATTTATATATTGACATGCAGAATAATTATTGAACATTTTTGTTTAGTTTGTGGCTGTTATTTTTCTAGAAATTGTTTAGCCAGATGTGAATCTTCACTGTTTTCTTTTTGCGACTTTGTATTTTCACCTAAAATATGCTTATTTTATTCATCTAATTGTCTTTTCTGCATTGTTTGGCAGAAATTGCAAGTGACTCCTTGTTCTGAATGTGTGGAGAAAAAAGCCCCAGAGAAACAATCAGCCAACTTTGATGGAAATCCAGTTAGAGAAGAAAAAATACTGTGAACAACAGACACAGCATCAAAAGTTCTCAATTTCTATTGTCTTCACAGTTTTTAAACTAGATGCTTGAAGGAAATACTATGTTTCTAAAGCATGCAACTTTTCCAAAATTTTATGTAACTTTGTAACATAGACTACAAAATTTCCAAAAGATTCCAGACCAATTATGAACATTAGCAATAATCTAATGAAGAGAATTTCTGCTGTCATACATCTTTAAATGTAATCACTAAGTTACCCAGTATAAATTGGTCTGTTTTGAGCTAAAATGCAACTATAACACTTTCTTCTTGGTCTTTGGATGGGTATACAGTATGTTTATGGTCTAGTTGCTAATATCAACAGGAGGATGATCAACATAAGTTCCCAGTACTTTTAGAATCCAAGTCCCAGGCATATGTTGAAGGCCTTCTTCCACAGTAGCCAGCTGAGACCATTCCTTCAAAGGTTGGAATCTGCTGCCCAAATACATTATTTTTAGGCATTAATGGTTGTACCCATCAATTTGAAGTAATAACCATTTTGTATGAATTATATCGTTAATTCTGCCTGATTAGGTTACTTATCAGAATCCATTACTTATATGTGATATGATGTTCATGTAGATTTTTGAGTATGAAAGATGGATTTCTGTCAAAATTCTTAAAATTTTACAGACTTTATGTATATTTGGTGATATTGTTTCAAATTTGGAATCAGGGTGTCTAAAGCACGAGCATAACGTTTTCCCAATGTTTGACAATGGATTGTATAATGGGGAGAAAGTTATGGAAGAATAGCATGCAAGGTAGCCACAGATATTTCAGAATGGGTATTTGATGAATGCAAATAGCCAGGAATCTAAAACCAGTAAACTTTAATAAGCAAAACAAATTCATGAATTTTTAAACCTTGAAGATAGGATAGTATATGATTTTCACTATTCAAAGTGCCAACATGGGCATAATAAAAAAACTGAACATATAATCAAGAAAAATGGGTACTTGATTAATAATCTACTACAGCCTCAACTTGGTACAGAAAAGTGAATGAAGTCAGGGAGTTCACATTGAGTATACCTAATTCCTCTGTTTAAATATATTTAGAGAATTCAGAAAATATTAAACACGTGATTTAAGAGAATGAATCTGTCAAGCCCCAATTAACACCCATAGAGTCAAAATAGATTAACATGAATCTGTAACAAGTGTAAGTGTTTAATTTTCAGAATACCATATATGTGGACACAGTGGCATATTTAAAGATATGCAGTGAGCTCAAGAATTGAACAGTATCATCAACAACCAAAGCAATATCATGGTTTATGTATTCTACTTGAAAAGTAGAATGCATTCTTTATCAGTATTATTGCACATCAGGTCTTTCCTAAGAGAAGTAATTCTAGAGGTGATCCATAGGTAAATTGGCCTAGATAATATATGATTAGTATCCAGAATTCCAATTCAGTCCATCCCCAGTTTCTTAATAATTTAATAGATTTACAGATGTCCAATTTATTAAGACAATATCACTTGTAGCCTGTGCTGGCTTCAATATTACTATAAAGCGGAGTATGAATTTGAACCTCTGATCCTCTTCCTTCCACCTCCCAAGTGCTGGGAGTTGCAGGTAGTGAATTTGAATCATCATAATATATTTTCCTCTTTAACATAACCTTACACATCCACAGGGTTCTCTGTAGGATATTTGTTATAGTATTTGCCTCTATATTAAACAAACAAACAAAAAACAACCCTGGGACTCAATAGATGACTACATAGTTAAGAGCACTGCATCCTTTAGTAAATGAGTAGAGTTCACTTCTCAGTACCCAAACGACTGCTAACAACTATCTATAACTACAGTTAAAGGAAATTTGATTATCTCTTCTGACCTCAGTGAGCATTGTATTCACATGGTGTGCTTGCACACATGCAAATATAACACTCATATACAGAAAATAAAAGTAAATTTAAAATGAAAAAACAGGAGATTTTTATAACTATTTTAAAGGAACATTACAGGCACTCCTTTTTCCTTTCAATTGTTAAGTAGGTTGTTCTTTAATATGATTTATGACTATTTGTGATGAATGAATTTTATTTTCCTCTCTCTAGTTATCTTAGACTTTTATTTGCTTTGAGATGGGATCAGAGAGGCTTAAACTGATTTACTTCTATATGCAGTTGCTCTTTACAAGATAGACATCATCTTGCATTCTTACCTAGCAGTGTTACAAATAATGCTGTTTTTGAAAGTTTGCTGTTGAGACACTGACCATTCTCATATGGTAAGGACATTAACTGAAGGAATGACAATACAAAGTGTGATTCTGTCAGGTACTTGGATGTTAAGTGAAGAAATACAATTTATATTTTACAGAATGGAAATTGATTCTTCTTCAAACCCTACCATAGTTTCTGATGAAATAAAAACTGTCCTCCAACAATAAGAATAATTTTTCTCTATTTTAAAATACTAATTAAATTTAAAATTTTATTAAATATGATGTATTCATTTGTAAATTAGAAATTTGTTTTGAGTCTTCTCTTTCACTTTATGTTCATAAAATATGTCAATTGAAGTTGTGCCTAGGATTTGTGAGCCCTTAATGAGCACTAACTTTCTGTCTAAGAAGTTCTTAGAAGAGTGATGTTAGTCACCCATTTAGATGCAGATGTCTTTGTAATTTAAAAAAATCTAAATGCTAAATATACCACTAGCTAGCATTTTTCTGTCTGAACAGTTACTTAGCATCATACTGCTATTTTACTCTTGATTCTGTTTCATAAAATATACTACATTACATATACTTTTGTGTAGAGTAGACATTTACTGTTTTAGGTGGAAAAAGCATATACCTGGATAGAAACTAAATTTGTGAACTTTGCTACAATGGAATCCTTTATTTTTATAGCTCAGGTAGTATAATTAGCACTAACTGCATCAGAGGTAGGAAATAATGATTGCAGGCATGACAGTGAGCTGGCAGAATGTTCATGATGCTTGTATGTAGGGGACAGTATCTCAGTCATGAATAGTCTCAAGTCCCTAAGCTCTGTATCCATCTGGATTTTAACAAATAATATTATTGGTCAAGTGAAAAATAAAAAGTGCTAAAAAGTGGCCTATTTTTGTTCAATAAAGATTTGTTACAAAGATCACAATGTATTTTACCTCATGAAACTTGTTGGAACAGAAAATAGTGGCTTGTTTCTGTATATTAGAACCCAGGATTGAGTTTGAAATATCATACTGGAAGTTTCTTTAATTTCTTTGATAATTTTTGAGAAGTCTTTCAATGTTTTTTTTTAATTTTATGTTTATGAGTGTATTTCCTACATGTATTAAGTATGCTCGTTCCATGCAATAACATGTCAGATTCTCCATAGCTGGAGTTACAAACATTTGTTAGCCAACATGTGGATGCTGTGAACTGAACTGGGGCTCTCTGCAAGAGCAGTCACTGCTCCTGATGGCTCAGCTATCTCTCTAGCCCCAAGTCTTTTATGTTTTAGATAATTTTCAAAATAGCATTAGTAGGATAGAGACTTGGTCTTTTAAAAATTATTACATTTTCTTTTGACTTTTCATTGAGAATTGCTACATATGCTTAGGGGGCACAATGTGATGTTTTGATCTGATCATAAAGTGAGAAGCCATCACTGCAAGATTCACACATGCCACTGAACTATGATGAAAAATTTAAGAGGCTGCAGTAGTAAGAACAAACAACTAGGGAAGCAAGATGCAGAGCTGCTATGAAAAACACAATGAGATAGAGGCTTTTACAAAGAGAAACAATCATGTCTGTTTATTTCACATCTGTTTTTCTCTTATCTTTACAGTACCTTTATCTATGTAAAGGATCTCTAGACCTAGGTCTGTGGCTTTAGGCAGGGTGGCCTCATTGTGAAACATAGGTCAATGTAATAAGCATATGGTGACACACCACTTAATGACAGGGTGCCTTCTAAGCTATGCATCATTAGACATCATCACTGGGTGAACAGAACATTGTGCACGTACGGACATCTAACTGGTATCGCTTACTATACCTGCTTAGTCTATCCTACATAAGATACCATTCCCAAGCTATGAACCTGCAAACATTCATGCTTAATTTACCTGATTTAAGCTATCAGTTCCAAACTACAACCCTCTCCAACATAATACTGCTCTGAACCATGAAGGTACTCGGAACACAGTGATTAGTATTAGAGCTTCTAAAATACTTCTAAAGAGAAAAAAGTAAATGTACAAAAATTAAGGAATTTTGTTGCATTTTAATATTACTGATTGGCCCATAGGCTGTAGTCTACGAACATGCTTCCCTTGCATAAATGATCATTCACTGAACAAGACATCACTCTCAGGTACATGATACATGATTTCATGCCACAGAGAATTTGAGTTTCTTAAGTTGCATCTGTGACACACAGTTTATATTTGCAGGTCAATTGAAGTCTTTTAGACTCAGTGTCTTAATCTCTGGAGTCTTAAATGATTAGAATGAAATCCTTTTCATTTACAATGAGGGAGAACTAGCCCTTAGAAATATCTTAAGGGCTGTTTATCAGGTGAAAACACCCAGAAGCATCATCATAGATTCCACAAAACCCTCATTTTTATCTAAAAACTTCTCTCCTTCGTAGCAGTCATTTCTTGTAATATACGTTGTTTCTTGGTTTCTCTTTGCTTTGCTTTGTTGTGTTTAGTATCAGCATTATCTCGCATTAGACTCCGGAGTCCTGGGAGTACAGATTTGTGCCTCCATGCCTGCATATATTGTTTTTATTTTTGTGTATGTATGTGTGCGCGCGCGCGCGCACACACACACACACACGCCACAGCACCCGTGTGGCAATCAGAGGACATCTTACAAGAATCAGTTCTCCCCTTCCACCATGTGGATTCTGGGATGGAACTCAAGTCCTCAGGCTTGGCAGCAAGTGCTCTAACCTTTTCAGCTGCCTCATCTGCCATCTTAATCAAGAATATCTAAGCCCAGAGTGATCTGAAAATGAGAGCATCCATGACATCTATGGCTCATTCTATGCTTATTTAGTCTGCCAGTCATCATTTGATAAATATGTTTTGTGATGTATTTAATTACAAGCAATGGAAATAATTACACCAATACACTGACTATATAACCTTGTTGCTCATAATTTTTTTACTTGAATATTCACAGGAATCTTTGCAACAAGACAGTGTTAATATTGCTATTCAATATATGAGAAAATAAACAATATTTAAATTTTATCTCCAGGATTATACACCAGTGATAGGAAGAGAAAGAATGCCAGCCAAGAAGTCAGCATTGAATCTGTGTGCTTAGTGCTGTAGCACAAAGCCCCTGTGGACAAGGCCAGAGCACTGCCTCATGGAACCCAAAATATTGACAAAGGTGAATGAAGCATATAGGGAGGTGTGTGATTTCAAATGCAAACCTGACATTTTCCTCTTCTCCTGGACTGAGCGTGAATTCTGGGCATTGACATTGAGTCCTCTGTCAGAGCGAAAAGAGACAATGCCCCAGACTCTGCAGTAGGAACCACCCACTTGTTCCCTGGTCCCTCACTGTGCAGCCTGCTTCTGCAAGGGGGTACAATCAAAGAACTATGTGTTCATTGAATTATGTGTTGAAGTCAGTAAAGATGTTAATGTAAATTTTGAAAAATCCAACTTACTTTCAATTGTCTTGGAGGAATTGATAAACATTTAAAAGAAATTTATCTTTTTTATTGTATTGATCCAAATGCTTTCAAGCAGAAAAGAATGGATTGATCAATCTTTTAAGAATATTTTTAAAATATTTTATTATTTTTATTTTATATGTATGTGTGTACTGCCTACATGTAGGTAAGTGCACCCATGTTGTGCAATGCCCACGGAAGACAGAAGAGACTGTCGGATCCCCTGGAACTGGAGTTACGGACAGTTAGCTGCCATGTGGGTGCCAGGATTCAAACCCGGGTCTTCTGCAAGAACAGTTAGTGTTCTTAACTACTAGCCATCTCTCCAGCCCCTGGACTGATCAATTTTATGTTGTTTGCAGAAAGGAGCATCTGTCCCATTATGGCCTAGGTTAATGAAGAAAAGGGCAAAACTTAATTGGCTTAACATGGATTTCAATAATTGGAAAGATTGGGAAGATGATTCAGATGAAGACATGTCTAATTTTGATCAGTTCTCTAAGGTGATGGGCCATATAGGTGGTGATGAGGTTGCAGATTTACCAGAAGTAGATGGAGTAGGTGATGATTCACAAGACAAGTGATGAAAAATGCCAGATCTGGAGTAAGGAAGGTTATCATTGCCTGGATTTTGAGAAAGAAAAATAACTTCTCTGCAAGATTTGATAATTGAGAAAATTATGGAGTTCATAGCTCTAAAGGCTCCATTTGCCTTCTTTAAACTATTTTTTCAACCTGTTTGTTTTAAGGCTTCACCAAAGATTGATAATATGCAATTTTAGGGGGCAATTTTATGTCAGCTAAGGCAATATCCTATGCATGAACATTTCCCAGACTTAATGAAGCTGTTGAGATTCTAGGCAATTGATACAAGAGTTGTGATAAGTGAAAACATTTCACGTATGTTTCCTTCACTTCATAGCATAGTTACTGACACGATAGGAAGTTCTCAGATTAGGAAAAAATAATTAAATTTTAGATTCTAGAATATGGACTTTAAACTGCCTGAAACAAATTGGTTGCTATCTTAAACTGAAAACTTGCCATTCCTCTGATGTATCCTTCAGGATTGTTCCACTAAAGTTTTGTTTTTCGAAAAAGAAGGATACTTCACATCATTGTACTTAAGTGACCATTTGTCAATGGTCCAGGGTGTCTTAGCTAAAATTAGTGAATGCCCTAATTTAGATTTTTAAAAAAGTCTCAATTTATGTTCATGACAGTGGGGGCTGTTTTAAATGTCTACATTTTTCTAATAAACTGTTGGAAGATTAAAAAATTAAACCCTAAAATCCTTTCTACAGGCTATCACCCAGTAATGGTAGGGGTGTCAAAATACAGCTGAGCTGTGCGAAAGGTAGGAATAATGGAATAATATTGACTAATGCGCTGCTTAAGTTCTGAAATTTGAAAAGTAAAATATTACAGTATTTTCAGTACTAACAAGATTTAAATGTGGGCACTTGGACTCGAACTATCAGATAGCTGTGAGTTAGTGCTGTGTGAAACTGAGAAGCACCAAATCAGAGAATCATTGCTTCACTTTTCCTTCCCTCTGTGGTATGATGTGAGGCACAGAAGACCCTCAAATACATGTCTCCTTCACTTAAATCCCCATCTCAGACTTAAAGACCTCCCCGACCCTAGTCCTCTGCTCCTAGTACTCTCTCTTCTCTCTCTTGCCCCCTCTATTTTTTAATGGAATTATATCATTTTTAAAAATATTTCTATTAGTTCTTTGAGATTTTCATACAATTAATTATGATTGTTATCCTGCTTCAACCAGTTCCTCCCAAATCCACCCTCCTTCCTTACCCACCCAACTTGGTATCCTCATTTTCCTTTTTAAGCCCATCAAGTCCAATTTGTGCTGCCCGTATACACTTGCCTGTGGGGCCGTCTACTGAAGCATGGCAACCTACAAGGGGCTACAGGTGAAGAGCACTGGCAGTTCCTCTTTCAGCAGCTATCAGTGCCAATATCTCTAGAGAAAGTGATGGGACTTTGCTTTTTTTATTTTTTATTTTCTTTTATTGGTTTAGTTTGGGCTTGGCCAGGTCTTATGTACACTGGAACAGGAACTGTGGGTTCATATGTGAAACTGCCCTCAGGTGTGTAAAACACATGTCCTTGTGTTCATCCACCTCCTCTGGCTGTTAAATCTTTCTATGCCCGTTTCTGCAGTGATCCCTGAGCCTTGGGATGAGGGGTGTAATATAGATGCACCATTTAGGAATGAGGACTCCACAGTCTCTCACTCTCTGCACATTGACCAGTTTTGTGTCTCTGAATTATGCTCCATCTACTTTTAAAAGTAGACGCTTCTCTGATAATGTTTGAGAGCTGCACTAATCTACAAGTATAACAATTTGTCATTAGGAGTTGGTGTAATGCTATGTCCATTTTGCAGAATAACAGTAGTTTCTCCCGGCCTGTGACCTGCCTAATCACAGGTTCTTATCCCCAATAAAGGTGATAATCATGAATTTCTTTTTGTGAAGTAAATATTTTTTTTAACTTTTTGCTTATTATTTTCATTTTATGTGTATCAGTGCATGTATATGTGTGCACCTGTGGAGGTCAGAAGAGGGTGCTGAATCCCCTGGAACTGGAGTTCCAGAAGATTGCTGGCTACCATGTACATGCTGGTATTTGAACCTGGGTCCTCTGCAAGAGCAGTCAGTGTTCTTAACCATGGAGCCATCTCTCCAGCCCTGTGAAGCAAATTTAAATCCAATCAGAAGGTAGTTGATTACTCCCATAACATATGCACTACTACTGCACCAGTTGGCATGCTTTGCCATGCAAGGCAATATTCCAGCTAACAGAGTTCACAGCTTGATAAGATTGATGACTAATTTTCTTCTCTGGTGGTGCACACAGGACTTCTGCATGACTTTAATCCTAGCACAAAGGGAGGGGCAGGTCTGGTCTATAGAAGAAGTTCCAGGCCAGCCAGGGTTAGTGCGACTCTGTCTCAAAAACAAAACAGTTTACTTTTCTTTGTTTGTTCCCCTCATGCTTGCTCTCCATGTCCTGACCAGTATTTACCAAAATAATTTTAAATACAATTATCTGTGGTGTAGTCATGACATTTGCCCCTTTCTCAAATCAAGCAAATATCCATCACTGGGCATCTTATTCCTCGCATTCCTAAGGTATCTGACTGATCCCTTTGCAAATGGGATTCTGCACCTTGCCATGTACAGACACTAGCTTCTTGGAAACAACATATCATGTAGAGGGCTCATTTCCAAATATCAAATATTATTTGAAGTTTCTGTAAGTAGCCATTAACCTCCACTTAGTTAATACTGAATGAATTTACTTCCCCAGACAATATCGCTACCGAGGATGAGAGCAGGGATCCTGACTCAAGCTGAACTGTAACTTGATTTCTGAGAGGAGGCGCTCATTCCAAACAAATCTGGAGGGATACCCAACAGCTGGACCCAAATGGAGTTAAGAGGAAGCATCCCAATATAAAAGGATGACTGTCAAATTACCATATTTGCAATAACAGGGTAACAAATCCCTCAAGAAAACTCAATTTGACATCTTTCTTGTTCTTTTTTCTTGGTCTTCCAAGAAAACAAACTTACTTGAATTAGAAATCTCTACCGACAGCCCTTTATGCCTCTCCCAGGAATGTCCTAAGTATACAGTCAGTGGCCACTTGTTACAGAACACAAACTTTGACGTGCCTTGTTTCCCACATGAAGAAATGTTCTGCTGACAGTATTCTCATGGAAACCACTGGGAGTGTTTTAGCTTAGGTGATTTTAACAAGAAGAAGAAGAGGAGGAGGAGGGAGAAATGAACACATTGTTAATTCATCACTACGATGTCTGAAACGCACCCCATTGAATTGGTACAGCTATGTAAAATGGACATGTTTGCTCAATGTCTCTCCAGCCACCTATTACACATAAAAATGTATCGATAGTGACTACTTGCTCAATTCACATTACAAGTCTGAAAAGATATGAGACAGGTAGTAACTGTTCTTTTGTCATCATCAACTTGAAGAAATTAGCTCGAGTGTCCTTGGAACATGTCATAGAACTGCCTCATCCTGGGCTGCTGAGTTCATTCCCTGCTAAATTCTTTCCCTTGCTCTGCTTCTCTTTCTATTCTTATGCTTCTTGATTTAACGGAGAGATTCTATCAGCACTGCAGATCTGTGTCGGTATAGTGCATGTCCAGTGTGTTTGCATCAAAACTGCTGTGCTAATTCAGATTGTGCAATTGGACACACTGAATTAGAATACCAAATCAGCCATTTGATGCAGATAACCACCTCTGTTTGGAATGGCAGAGAGTTATTTATTTGCTAGCCCTGTTAGTTCATTACAGTTATACCTTGACACAGGAGTGACATTTTGGGGATGTTATGTGGAGGCAGGAAAGCAGGGGCTTCTCTCAGAATAGTTCTGTATGCACAAAGCCTCAGAACAAATATACAAATTATACTGACTATAATTAAAACAGAGTTAGTGAAAGAAAACGGGGTAGTTATCCTAGATGGTGTTAACTGTGGCTGAACAGGGGCCAAGGTGTCTGGGAGGAGGTTAAGAAAGGGATAAGATACAGGAAGGCTCTATTTCATCTTTCCCAAATGGAGATAGGACATTCATCTGACAGGACTTGAGTCTGAGTCCTTCAGTCATGGATTACTCTGAGATCAATACAATTCTGAGTGCCACAATCTGCTTAGGAAGACACACTTTGCATAGGTTCTGCCTTCTTTGCTGTTCAAAGTAGAGAGCTGTATCATTGCAATGTGTGCTCTTAGGTTCTATTTGGAATTGGAATAAATACAGTGAGATACATGCCTGTAAATTGCAGAACAAGCAGCCAGTGTTAAATGTCTCTTTCTCGAGGTCTGCAGGGCTTCCCATAATTGTTTTCCAGGCAACCAGAGGACAGATCTATTTATTGACTCATGCTGAGCAGCAGGTTCCACAAACACCCACTTCAGTAGTAACCAGGTCAATAATCACTGGGGCAATATGTGAAAATGTGAGCAAGCCATGCAGACTTTCTTTCCCCTGAATGGTCCAGTTTGCTTGGACTACAAGTAAATATTGTGGTAATAGAAGGTTCCTAAAAGTAATTCTGAGAAGGTTTATTAAGCTGGGTATCAACTTGATGCCTTAAACACTCTGCTTCCAGGCCAAATCACTATTCACTGCATAGGTACGTCTAGTCATAGTATGTTCAGAATAGCAGGTGGGCTGCAAAACAGCTCATAAGCAAATGCTGTGCAGGCAGATTCTGTGCATTAAATGGTTCAGCATTTTGTTAACTGTTTTCATTAGTCTATTTTTCTATTGCTATAAATAAATAACATAGACTGGTTAATTTAAAAAGAATAAATGTTATTTAGCTTGGAATTCTAGAGGCCAGGAGATCCACATCTGATAAGGGTTTTATAGCCAGTCCAGGCATCATAATTCAAGACATAGCATGAAGACTCACTTGATCCTTGCTTCCCATTTATGCACTAATGCCATTGTAGGGCAACAACTAACTCTACTTACTTTTCAAAGACTTAATTTCTAAATAGCATTGACACATAAGTTGTTTTTTAAGTCTCAGATTGAGAACTGAAGAGGACAAACACCTTTAGCATATCAACTAAAACTAACAAAATATACTGCAAGATACACAATTTAAATTTAGTATTGAATGGATCACACAAATTAGGCATAAAGGCATTTAGTAAGCACTAGTTCTGTTTTAAAGATGTCTACCTCTATTCACCCATCAATCATCTATCATTTCTATCATCTATCTATCTATCTATCTATCTATCTATCATCTATCTATCATCTATCTATCATCTATCATCTATCTTTCTGTCTGTCTATCATCTATCTATCATCTATCTATCTATCTATCATCTATCTATCATCATCTCTCTATCATCTCTATCATCTATCTATCATCTATCTATCTATATAGCTAATCTATCTATCTATCATCTATCATCTATCATCTATCTATCTATCTATCTATCTATCATCTATCATCTATCTTTCTGTCTGTCTATCATCTATCTATCATCTATCATCTATATCCATCCATCCATCATCCATCTATCTATCTATCTATCTATCTATCTATCTGTCTATCTATCTATATCATCTATCTATCATCTCATCATCATCATTATCATCTATCTATCATCTATCTATCATCTATCTATCATCTATCTATCTATCTATCATATATCTATCATCATCTCTCTATCACCTCTATCTATCATCTATCTATCATCTATCATCTATCTATCTATATAGCTAATCTATCTATCTAATCGATGTTCTTCAACACTAAGCAATATACTTGTAGGGCATTGATCTATCTATCTATCTATCTATCTATCTATCATCTATCTATCATCATCTATCTTCTATCATCTTCAAAAGAATTAGGTAAAGAAATGGAAGCTCTGATTGTTTTAAGATGCCCATACATTGAAATGAAGAATAAGAAAGCTATCATGAATGTTTAGCTAGACATGTGCTCTGTCTCTCTGTCTCCCCGTGTCTCTTCCCCTCTCCTCAGTCTTCCTTATTGGAGTTTGACAATGTATTCAGTGGGCAAGAGATACAGTTTCTCTTGCTTCTAAATAAATTGTTAATTTTTATGACCTAAAAAAACAGCAAAAAATTGATTTGTATAGACACCCCTATGCTCATCTCAGATTTATTTTACTTTCTTTTATTTATTTGTATTTTTTTAAAATGACCTCTCCCTGTAGCCCCAGCTGTCCTGGAACTCACTATGTATGTAGATCAGGCTAGCCTTAGTCTCACAAAGATCTACCTACCTCTGCCTCCTAAGTACTGAGATTAAAGGCTTGTGCTACCACTCTGGGCTGTTAATTTCATTTTTAATTTAACTTTTCTTTAGTGTTTTCTTTATTATTTACGTCTATGAGTGTATTACCTTCATGTATATAAATAAGTGTTCCCATGTTGTGTAATGCCCATGGAGGTCAACAGAAGGTGTTGGGTACCCTGGAACTGGAGTTACAAATGGTTGTTATCCACATGTGAGTGCTGGGAATTGAACCCAAGTTAGTTTTTCTTTAAACAGAGTCTCATGTAGCCTACTCTGACTTCAATCCCTTAATCATTCTGTATACCTGAAGAATACCTTGAGCTTCCAAAACTTTCAGCCTCGAACTTCTATGTGATGGGATTAAAATTGTATATTTCCATGGCTAGTTTAAGCACTCTTGGCAGTCTAATCAGGGCTTCAATCATACTAGCCAGACAATCCTCCAACTGAGCTGTATCAGCAAATGCCAAATTATAGTTCTTTTTGTAAATATTTTATTTATTTTTATTTTATGTGTATGAGTGTATTGCCTGCGTGTACGTGAGTGCACCCCTGTTGTGCAACACTGTGGAGGTCAGAAGAGAGTGTAAGATTCCTCTGGAATTGGAGTTAAGGATGGCTTGTAGCCACCATGTGGGTGCTGGGAAGACCCAGGCAGTGCTCTTAACTGCTGAGCCATCTTTCCAGCCCAGCCAAAACATATTTCTTAAGATAAATAATGATTGCAGATAATATTTTAATTTTTTATTGAGATTTTTAAATTTCATACAACATTTCCCATTCAAATCCAGACCCATTCCCCCACCCATGCCTTCCCCATGGCCTGATCAAACCCTATGCACTCTGCCATACATGTTGAATCCTATTCATTCAGGTGTTTGTACCAAAATGTCCTTCAGTGTAAATGTGTCCACCGTAGTCTAATCAGCCCATCCAGTGGTCATATGTAAGACATACTCTCCTCACTCAGGAACAATCAGTCTCAAACAGTTCTCAATCCAGTGCTTGTCCACCACCTTCTTCTCACCTCCCCCTGGGACCTTGTTTACTGGAACTGATATGGGTCCCAAGCTTGATGCCACCACCACTGCCACAGGATCACATGAGAGCAAGCCTCCAGTGGACTGGACACCTCCAACTCCCTGTGTTCATGAACCAGAAGGCATGACTCTCTGCCTCCTCTTCTGCAATGGTCCCTGAGCCATAGGTGGGTGAGGTTCCATATAGGAGTCCCATCCTCTACAGTCTGTTATTCTCCCAAACTTGGCCAGTTGTGGCCTTCTGTATGCATCACACTCTGATGTACATGGAAGCCTCAGTTGTGAGAGTTGAGGGGTGCATTAGCCCACTCTCTAACCCTTATTCCACTATGTTCCATGAGACTTAGTTGAAGAAATTTGACTGCAGATGTGTCACCTAGTCCTAGGCACCTCCCAGATATATGTTCTCTGTGCCTGACCAGATGTGCAACTCTGCAGTAGCCTCCATCTATTGCAAAAAGAAGTTTATTTGATGAGTTCTGTATGACATTCTTGTCATTCTAAGGGAGGTCTCTTCTGTCTAGCACTGTGTTCCTGCCAAGCAGTTCCCAGGTATATACATGAATTAATGTTCAGACTCTCCATGTGCATTTCTCATAGGGTTTCTAAGGGATCACTTTTCCCTCTAGATTTCCTAGTCCCCCTGGGATTCACTCATCTACACTATTTTTTCTCCAATTAGCTTCCCTCCTCCCTCCCTCCCTAGTCACAGTGTCCCCATTATCCTCCCCCTCCCCCCAATATGTCCTGACTCCTGCCGTCTTTTCTCTCCTGACTTACCTCCCTCCCCTACACCTTAGTCCCCTGCATGTCCCTCCCTCCCCTCCTCCCTGCCAATTACTCCCACTTTTTCCACCTCCCTCAGGTGACATCTGTTCCCTACTGTCCCCCTTTCAGGTTGTTTCTTGTCCTTTACCTCCAGGTATCCTTTCCCTTTACCTGGCTCCTCATGTTACATCAGAGTTTATACAGTGCCATATAAGGGACTGGTGCTAGAATTCACAAATGAGAGAGAACATATGTCACTTGCTTTTCTATGTTTGTGTTACTTCCCTTAGTTTACTTAGTATAACTCTCTCTAGCTCCATCCATTTACCTGCAAATTTTAGTGCTAAGTAGAACTCCATTGAGTCGATGTACCAAATTTTCATTAACTATTTGTCAGTTCAGGGACATTACTATTGTTTCCATTTCTTAGCTATTGTGAAGAGAGCAGCAACAAACATGGTTGTACAGGTATCTCTACAGTATGATGAGTCCTTTGGGTATGTGTCAAGGAGTGGTACCACTGGATCATATGGTAGGTTCATTTTTTATGTTTTGAGGGTTCTCCACACTGCTTTTCATAGTGGCTTTATGAGTTTACATTCCTACCAGCAGTGAATGAGTGTTCTTCTCTTGCCACATCCTCTCCAACATTTGGAGTCTTTCATTCTCTTGATCTTTGCCAATCTGTCTGGGGTAAGAAGGAATCTTAAAGTGGATTTTATCAGCATTTCTCTAATGACTAAGGACGTGGAGGGCTTTTTAAGGTGCTTCTTAGCCGTTTTAATTTCTAGTTGGTGAAGATTTTTCTCCCACTCAGTGGGTTCCTCTTCCCTTTCTTGGTTGTTTCTTTTGCTGTACATAAACCTTGTAATTTAACAAGGTCCCACTTACTGATTGTTGACCTTAGTGCCTGAGCAGCAGGTGTCCGATTTAGAAAATCCTTTCCTACACCCATATCTCAGAGGGTGCTGCCTATGTTGTTTTCTAGCAGTTTCCATGTTTCAGGTTTTATATGGAGGTCTTTGATCCATTTGACTTTTGTGCAGGGTGAAAGATAAGGTTTAAGGTTCATTTCTGCAGGTGGAGATCCAGTTTTGCCAGCACCATTTGTTGAATATTCTATCTTTCTTCCATTGTGTGTTCTTACACCTTTGTTGGGTATCAGGTGGCTGAAATTATATGAACTCATGTTTGGGTCTTCTATTGTGTTCTGTTGATCTATGTGTCTATTTTTGTGCCAGTACCGTGCTGTTTTTATGACTATAGCTCTTTAATATAATTTGAGATCTGGTATTTTGATAACTCCAACATTGTTCTTTTTAATCAAGATTGTTTTGGCTAGGTGGGGTCTTTTGTGATTCCACATGGATTTTAGAATGATTTTTTTCAAGCGCTGTGAAGAATGTCATGGATATTTTGATTGGGATTGCATTGAATCTATAAATTGCTTTTAGCAAGATGGTTATTTTCACAGTATTGATTCTACCACTCCAGGAGCATGGTAGGTATTTCCATCTCCTAATGTCTTCCTCAAATCTTTCTTTAGAGTTTTGAATTTTTCATTGTAGAGATCTTTAATTTCTTTGGTTAGGTTTATTCCTAAATATTTTTTTGAGGCTATTGCAAATGTGAGGGTTTCCTCAAGTGCTTTTTTTCTGATTATTTGTTATTGGTATGTAGAAAGGTTACTGATTTTTGTAAGTTGATTTTGTATCCTGCTACTTTACTGAAAATATTAATCATTTCCAACAGTTTTCTAATGGAATATTAGGGATCGCTTATGTATAATAACCTATCATCTGCAAATAGGGATAATTTGACCTCTTCTTTTCCAATTGGTATTTCTTTAATTTCTTTCTCTTGTCTTATTGCTCTTACAAGAGTTTCAAGCATTATATTGAAAAGGAGTGGAGATAGTGGAGAGCCCTGTCTGGTTCCTGATTTTAATGGGCATGCTTCAAGTTTTTCTACATTTAGGATGATGTTGGCTATGGGTTTGTTGTATCTAGTATTAATTATGTTGAGGTATGTTCCCTCCAGACCAATTCCTTCTAAGCTGTTTAACATGATAGCATGTTGGATTTTGTCAAATGTCTCTTCTATATCTATTGAGATGATCAAGTGGGTTTTGTCTGTAAGTCCATTTATATGTTTTATTACATTTATTGACTTATGTATGTTGAACCATTCCTACATCTCTGGAATAAAACCAACCTCATGTTGGTGGTGGATGACCTCTTTGATGTGTGTCTGTTTTCAGTTTTCAAGTATTTTGTTGATTATCTTTGCATCAATGTTCATTAAGGATGTGGGTCTATAGTTTTCTTTTTTTGTTTATCTTTACCTGGTTTTGGTATTAGAGTGCTACTGGCTTCATAGAAGGAGTTTGGGATTTTTCCCATTGTTTCTTTCTTTTTGAATAATTTAAGCAGTATTGGTTGTCAATTTTCTTTGAATAACTAGTAGAATTCTGCTGTGATTTCATCTGGGCCTGTGCTGTTTTTGGTCAGGATGTTTTGTATTACTGTTTCAATTTCCTTATTTGTTATGGGTCTGTTTAGGCTGTTGATCTCTTGGTTTAACTTTGGTGGTTGCTGTGACTTTAGAAATTCATTCATTCCTTTTAGGTTTTCAAATTTAATGGAGTATAGATTTTTAAAGTATTCCTTTACCATGTTGTGGAATATTTTTGTATCTGTTGTGATGTTTCCCCTTTCATCTCTGATTTTGTTAATTTGGATTTGCTCTTTCTTTCTTTTGGTTAACTGGGCTAAGGGTCTGTCTATTTTGTTTAACCTTTCAAAGAACCAGCTCTTAGTTTTACTGATTTTTTCAGATTGTTTTCTTTGCTTTTATTTCATTAATTTATATTCTGAATTTTATTATTTCTTCTCTTCTACTATGTTTGGGGTTGGTTTGTTCTTGCCTTTCCAGAGACTTGAGTTGTACTGTCAAGTCATTTACATGTGCTTTTTCTGAATTTTTAATGTAGGCACTAAGAGCTATAAAATTCCTTCTTAAGACTGCTTCTAGGATGTCCCAGAGGTTTTATTCTGTTGTGTTCTCATTTTCGTTTTGTTCCAAGAATAATTTTATTTCTTTCTTAATTTCTTCTTAGACCCATTCATGATTCAAGAGTGTGTTGTTTAATATCCATGACTTCATGTATTTACTAGAGTTTCTTTTGCTGGTGACTGTAAACTTTATTGCACTGTAGTCTGATAGAAGGCATGGAATTATTTCAAAAATTTTTATATTTGTTGAGACTTGTTTTGTGACCCAGAATGTGATCAATTTTAGAATAACCTGCATGAGCCATTGAGTAGAAAATGTATTCTTTGATGGCTGGGTGAAATATTCTGTATATATCTGTTAGGTCCATTTCATGTACTATGTCATTTAATTCACATGTCTCTATTTATTCTTTGTCCAGTTGACCTGTCTACTGAAGACAGTGGGTATTAAAGTCAGCCACTATCACTGAGGTGGTGTCAATCTCTGTTTCACAGTCCTGGACTACTTATTTTATGAAATTGGGTGCTCCAGAGTTTGGTGCATATATGTTCATGATTATAATATCTTCTTGGTCAAGTGTTACTTTGATGAGAATGAAGTAACCCTCCTTATCTCTTCTGATGAATTTTAATTTAAAGTCTATTTTGTCAGATATTAACATTGTGACACCTGCTTGCTTCTTAGGGCCATTTGCTTGGAATATTTCACTCCATCCTTTCAGACCCTAAGTTAGTGTCTATTCTTGAAGGTTAAATGAGTTTCTCAAAGACAACAAAAATATGTGTTTTCTTTCTTGATCCATTGAACCAGTCTGTGTCTTTTGACACAGGATTGAAGTTATTGATATTTAGTGTTATTATTGAGAGGTGTGGTTATGTACTCTCATTTTAATTTCATTGTGTTTGTGGCCCTATATTGTGTTTCTGTTGTTGTACCTTTTTAAATTTTCTTTCTGTAGTGTCTTGAGCATATTCATTCTTTTCTTTAGTCTTTTGTATTGCTTCAAGTATTCTCTGCAGTGCTGGGTTGGAAGACATGTATTCTTTTAAGCCTATTTGTGTCAAGGAAAATTTTCTGTTCCCCTTTGACCTTGATAGTTTTGCTGGATTAAGTGTTTGGGGTTGGCATCCATGGTTGTTTAGAACTGGGAATACTTTGTTCCAGCTCTTCTGGCTTTCATAGTTTACATTGAAAAGTTCACTGTAATTCTGATGGTTTCTCCTTTATGTGTAACTTATTGTTTTTCTCCAACAGTTTTCAGTAACCTTTCTTCGTTCTGTACATTTAATGTTTTTCTATGATATGCTGTGGGAACTTTCTATTCTGAGCATGTCTTAATGGTACTCTCTGTGCTTCTTGAATATCTATAGGTATATATTTCCTTAATTTAGGGAATTTTTCTTCTATAATCCTATTGAAGATCTGTTCTGTGCCACTTGTGGTGGTTTGAATGAGAATGTCCCTCATAGGCTCCAAGTAGTTGGACATTTTTGCACCCAGTTGGTGGCACTGTCTTCTCATTCAAGAAGGTGTGGTTATCCTGGAAGAAGCATGTTACATGGGGCAGGCTTAGAGAGTTCTTAAGCCTTGCCAGATCTCAAGTTGCTCTCTTGTTCCTGTGCCTGCTGGAAGATGTAGAGCTTAGCTTCAACTCCTCCTCCAGCCGCCTCTGCCCTGCCATGCCTCTCTGCTAAGATGAACTGTAATTCCCCTGGAACTGTAAGATTAAATAAAATGTTCCTTATATAAGTTGCTTTGGTCAGTGTTTTTATCACAGCAACAGAAAAGTGACTAACACAGTAATTGGTACCAGGACAGTGGGCTGTTGGTTGTGAAGAAGCTGACCATGTAGGGTTTTTGAAGAATGTGGAAGAGTTTGGAAGCGTGGTCTAGAAAAGCATTTGATTACTGTAAGCAGAGGTTAACAGGTCATTCTAGTAGGTGCCTGGAAGAAAGTAGTGCTAAGAACCATGTAGTTCCAGAGGGAAATAAAGACTTAAGCAGCACTTGGAATTTTTGGCAAAGAGCCTGGCTGGAGTTGGCTCAAGGCCAAAAAGCTTGCCTGAGGTTTAGTTGAAAAGCAATGGGCTAATTTCTCAAGACAGCCTAATGTAGAAATGGTAGTGTGGCTATTGCTGGTGAATATTATGCAGATCCACAGTGAAAAAGATCAAATGGCACAGAAAGAAATACAGAATGTACAGTTTGGATTGAAAAAGAGTGCTAGGAATATAAATGTTGGAGCCCTAGAATATGCTGGAAAGGATCCGTTTGATAAGGAGATTAAAGTATTTAAGGAGGGGTCTAGAGATTTGAATTTAAACAATGGAGAGAGTACCTCCAGGGCAAGATCACACCCAGTGAAGCCTCCAACTTGTGAAAGGAAAACACTGCAGGGGCCACTGAAGAGAAAAGCTTCTAAAATGAATAAAGCAGGCTGGAGTCCATCCCAAACTTGCAGTCAAACTTGGCAGTGTCTTTCATCTGATTCTGTCTTGAGAAGCATGAAAGATGCAAGAGTGAAAGGGTCATCAGCTCTTCCTTCACTGTTTCAGGGAGCCACAGAGGCCAGGCAGCTTGCAGCAGGGATACACCTGCATAAAGAAGGCCCTGACTGGCCATTTCGTGAAGTTGTGAAAGTGAAGCCTGATTGGCCGTGGAGACCCCAAGATTATGTTCATGGTGCCAGGCATCTGCCAAGAAGACTTGCATACAGGGAGTGGTACCAGGCCAAGAGAGAGATATATGTTGCACGTAGCAAATCTGGAGAGGCTGAACCATCTGAGCCCTTTGGAAGTTAAGTATCAAAAGTGGATGTGGAGCTACTGGATTTGGTGTTTTCCCTGCTGCTTTTTTCCTCCCTTTTGGAATAGTAATGTGTATTTGATTCCATTGTATGTTGGAAGTATGTAATTTGTCTTTTGATTTTACAGGGCTTACAATTAAGCAATTTCCCTGTGTCTCAGAAGAGACTTTGGACTGTGGACTTTTGAATAGTATTTAGACTGGTAATGACTATGGAGACTTTGAAGGTTGGACTAAATGCATTTTGCATTTTATATGGTCATGAGCCTATTGGGCTATGGGGTGAAATATGGTGGTTTGAATGAGAATGTCCCCTTAGGCTCCAACTATTTGGACATCTTTGTCCCCAGTTGGTGGTGCCGTTTGGGAGGTCTTAGAAGATGTTACTATCCTGGAGGAAGCACATCACTAGGTGTGGGCTTAGAGAGTTCGTAAGCCTTGCCGGATCTCCAGTTGATCTCTTGCTTCCTGTGACTTCTGGAAGATGTAGAGCTTAGCTTCAGCTCCTCCTCCAGTCACCTCTGTCCCTCCATGCCCCCCCCACCAATACAGACTGTAAAACTTGTGGAACCACAAGCTCAAATAAATTTTTCCTTCCATAAGTTGCTTTGGTCAATGTTTCTATCACAACAACAGAAAAGAAACTAATACACCATTGGTTTGAGTTTCTTCTCCTTCCTTTATGCCTGTAATATGTAGACTTGATTGTTTCACATTCTCCCACATTTCCTGATTATTCCATTCCTATGGTTTTGTTGAATTTGGCGTAGTCTTGCTTCAGGACTCCAGATCTTCAAATTTATACTCCAGTCTTGATATTCTGTTTTCCATCGCATTCATTCTGCTTGTGAGACTTTCTCCTGTTGTTTCTAATTGGTTTAATGAGTTTTTTAGTCCCGTGTTCATTTCCACTTGGGTTTTCTTCACTATTTCTCTTTAGTGAATTCACTTTTCAAGTTATTAATTTTTTTGATATTTCATTAAGCTGCATATTTGTATATTCTTGGGCTTCTGTCAAAAGTTTATGCCTTTCCCCTTTGAGTTCTTTGAGTTGTTTGTGTTTCCTTGAAGTTCTTTGATCATGTTTATAATTTGTTCTTCTAAAATTTGCACCCTGGTGTTCTACAGGATTGTTCTCAGTGCTATGCACTTATGTAGGACTCATGGGTGTTGGTGATAGGTAAAAAGTTGGTGGAGAACAAGCGAATGGATGATGAGGCACCGAGGCACAGCTAAAACTCCATCAAAATAGGGTTTATTAGCAAAGGAACACATGGGACAGACTCCCTTCTGGGCAGGGAAAATGTCTTCCTGGGTCTTGAGCTGGGGTCTTTTTAAAAGGGAGACTTCTGCTTCCTGCAGAAGGCAGGAAGATGTATTTTTTTTTAAAGTTGGGAGGGGAGTGAGAGAGCAGGACTGTTAAAACATGTCCTCTTTGGAGATCAAAGGGGAAGCCTGCTGTGTTGGCCAAACAGTGGAGAAAAGTCTGCTTCTCTTGACTTCAAAGACCAAGGTGCTTATTAGCTAGGTTCCCTTTTCTCAGGAGCATGAGAACTCCTTGGGATCCTGTTGGTGAGGAGGCAGGGCTATCTGAACCTTAACAGTTGGGGACATATTTTCCTGGTTTTTCATATTGTTTGTGTTTTTGCATTGCTGTTTGGACATATAGTTGTTCCTTGTTGATTATGCGTTCAACAGTAAGTACTCTGCTTTGGTTTAATTTAATTTTTGTTCTTTTAATATTATTAGCATCTTTATTTTTTGTTTAGGTATGAAAAACACATTGGTGGGTATTTTGAATTCTTGTTGGGTAGTAGACTGGTCAGAGTACTGACTGAGTAGGTCTGTCTGCCTAATCGCATGCTGGGGAGTTGGTGGTGGGGAGTTGGTGGTGAGGGGATTGCCTGGCGGGGTGGGTGAGGGGTTAGAAATCTGTGGTAAGGTGTTTAGTTAATCTGGTTTGGGAAGCTAGTCCTGGGATATGAGGTGAAGGATTTGGAGCCATTCTGTAAGAGAGGCAGGCAGGGGTCAGGGTGGAGGTGGATGAGAGAAATGGGGAAGAGAGGCAGTGAGATGGATCTGACTTACCAGAGTCCTGGCTGAGCAAGTCTGTCTGTCTGATCTGGAGGCTGGGAATTTGGCATTGAGGGTACCACCTGGGTTAGGACTTAGGTATCTTATGGTAGGGTGTTTAGTTAATCTGGTTTGGGAAACTAGTCCTGGGACCAGAGGTGACAGAAACAGCATGCCTGTGAGAGAAGCCCCAGATCATATTTTTAAATCCCTGGGTACTAGCATCAAACACCTTTTTATATACTCAATATTCTCCTCAAATTTTCCTCAGAGACCATACAATTTTTATCTTTTGTTGTGAGTCATGAATATTAATAAAATATGGGATATTATTACAATAATTTGATATCAATATAATTATTTCTTTAATCTTATTTTGTAAACCATGTCCAGATTTTGTTTTCTCATTTAATCTTAATTAATGAAATCTTGAGTAAAAAAAACAAAACAAAACAAATTTACTATTCTAAGTTTCCATCCCTAAGAATTTCAATATCTATCATTGGTTATAAATCAAGGGGTTTTAGGACACATATTGGAATAATAGATATTGAAATAAAAGTTTACTTACTCAAATATTTTTTACAGAAAATAAGAAAGGTACACATATTCTAAATTGAGTTTCTCTTTCCAGTCCTAAATGTGCAATGCTCTAATACAAGTTTTGTGAAAACCCTTAAAGGGTTAATAAACTATTGCTCTAAGTAGATCTTCATTTCCTATTTCAGCATAGACATGATTCCACATGAATTCTTGCATTTTCAAATTGGGCTTATATTTGCATTTGGAAAGAAAAGCATCCATTTTCCTTTTTGGTCATCCTTCGCCTTCATCCCCATGTTAAACATTCAGAGATGGATGGACACCTTCGTAGCTACCCTCTTTCCTGTCTGGCTTTCATTAAAGGAAAGATTCTGAATACACTGCCTGATGCACTGAAATTTCCATTTAGAGAGTAAAGGAGACCTTGTCTGTAACTGAAAAGCCATTTAAAAGTTTGGAGTTCGTATGGTAAAAGAACGTATCCTTTAAATACACACTTTGAAGTTTGAGCTCTGCTGATCACCTGTAATTCCTATTCTTGGTCAGCTACACTGGTTATTGGTAATTTCCACTCTCTTTCACCTGGGTCTCTGCTGTTACTGTTCATACTGAATTAAAAAACAAACAACTGCTAAACATGTATATTATACCACTATGGTCTTCTCTTTAAATCCATCCAGGCACTTCCTGACTCACTATAATCAAAAAGAAAATTCTTCTCATCACCAGAGGCTATGCACCACAGCAGGTCTTTTGAGTTCTTTCTTTCTGCAGTGCTCTTGTAGAGTTCTCCTCCCTGAGGTTTTCTGACTTCCCTGTGCTGGTCTGCATTAGCTGAGGTACTCCTGATTCAGGGTCTTGGTTCTTCTCACTCTCTGATGGTGATTTTCTCAAATATTTATGCAGCTCACTGCTTCTCTTTTCTACTGACACAAGATGGGTCATCAGTGATGATTCCTCCTGAAATGCTGGCACAACACCACCCTCTGCTTCCAGAGCTTACTTTTCTTACCTTGTCTTTTGGTCAAAAAGGGTGTCCTTATGAGAAAGTTCCTAGAAGCCTAGAAAACTGTTACTTATAGTCATTCACCCACACCAATGCAAACCAGACAAAAAAAAAAACTACCATAGAACTGAGAAAATGGACAGCAGGCCCCAACCTTAGGCAAGGAATTATTGCCAACTGACCACTACTGGATTAGGGAGAGTTGGTATTCTTAATGGAGTGACACTAGATGAGCTGACCAGGTTCCAGTGGATAAACTCACACCAAGGGACATTTGAGTACACAAACTTGACTCTATAGAACTTAGCATATATGACAGAATTCATGAAATCCAGTGAGCAGGCTATGGGGGTGAGAATGGTGAGGGGGTCTAAATATGATTAAAATATATTGTATGATGCATACAAAAATACAGTAAAATCTACACTGAAAAAAAAGGAGCATCCTTCACCTACAGTATATATGTACCATATATGTAAAACCCTATCACCTGCTGCTTTCAGTGTACATGGTCAAAGTGAGTATGGTGGAAGTTTGTTTAGTAAACAAATAAAGAATCCTCTTTCTTGGATGGCTTCAACATTTATCCCACTTTGGAACCTGAAGTCAGAAGTCCTCAGTCAGACTACTGCTCTGCCACAGAGAGGGAAATAAGCCCAGCACATCTGGTGGATACTTGTAAAAGGAGACTGATTGCCTAAGGTGTTTACAGTTGATGAAGTAGTGGAGACTGATATCCATTCTTCCCTCACAAATTACAAATTCAGATGAAAACAAATGAACAAGTTTGAGTGGGAATCTTACATAGGAGCAGATTTTTCTAAACAAAAGAGGAATTTGAAATGAAGATATATGGCTGTGCTAAAAGATTTTTCTTCTGGGGCTAGAGAGATGGTTCAGTGGTTAAGAACACTGACTGTTCTCCTGGAAGACCCAGGTTTGAATCCCACCACCCACGTGGCAGCTAACAACTGTCCGTAACTCCAGTTCCTGGGGATCTGACAACCTCTTCTGTCCTCCACAGGCGTTGCACAACACGGGTGCACTTACTTACATGCAGGCATAACATTCATACACATAAAAATAATAAATAAAATATTTTTTTTAAAAAGATTTTTTTTCTTAATGATGGATCAGCTTACCAAAGAGAAGGACCAAACCCATTAGACAGTTTACTCCCAAGGCACAGGACACCAAATTTTTATATCATATTGGAAACAAGTGTTGTCTTAAGTTCTCAGCACTTAGTGCACCTTCTATATTTGATCTCTGTAAGGTGAACAGCACATAAGCAGATGCCAGGGTCATGGTCTATTTATATAAGCAGCACATCTTATACTGCACTCTTGCAACTTTGCTTTTCCTGAACATCTCAGTTCCCAACTGCTATATGGATGATGTCATGCATATATATATATATAGATATATATAGATATATATAGATATATATAGATATATAAAATGCCCAGTTCCAAGGCTGTTCTTTTCCAGGTCCTCATGACACATTTTCTTAAAGCCCTACCAAATGCTGAAGATGTTGGAGAGAGGTGAAGGGAAACAGTGTTCACTCCAGTGTCCTGCATTGTGTCATTCTGGGTTGTCTCCAGTTTGACAATCCTGTGGCTTTGTCTTCCTGACTGGATATATTGAAATACTGAGCATGGCAGCTGCTGGTGGGTGATACCATCATTCTTCCAGTAATTATCTAATTGGCTTTCATGCAGAATGAATGTAATGGGATCTCCGTGGCAATCGTCCCTCCAGGAAGCTACCAGTTTCATTATTTTTATGTCTTTGTAAATTGCTTTGACCTATGGTTTTATTTCCCTCTTAAGGATAAAGAGTTTTGGTTTTGGCAAGAGGTTGCAGATGTTCCAAGAACCTTCAGATGTATTTGGGTAAAGTAATAAATCTGTAGCCATTACCTGGAAAAGAGAGACCTGCATAGAAACAGACTACAGGAGTGTAAAGTTTGCCTTCCCGTGGTCAGAGAAGTCTCTAAGATATACCACACTGGCTATTGTCAAAGACCCTGAAAGGGCTTTTAAAGTGAACATCCTTCATCAAGTTGGGAAGAGAGCAGATTGTTAAAAAACCTAGACTTGACCCTGTTCTCAAAAACTTTGTTAGCCTCAGGTCCAACTCTAAACTCAAAGGAATTTAGAAACTGAAGTTTTCATGGATTCAGCAAAGTTGTGATTTTTGAAAACGTCAATGAGCAAGAAGAATTTATTATTTTTTTTCTGAGTAGAGTCTGAATCAAGACACCAGCTTCATTCTTAAGAAAGACATGGGACCCTACTAGAACATAAGATTTTAGAATACAGGGGAGAAAAATGCACTCTGTATCATTGAATTTCCATTATTTAAAATACTAACTTCTGATCAAGGATCTCACAACGCAACAAACTTTTGCCTCCATTTCCTGCGTTCTGTTTACTTTCCCACTTACTGGACCACAGCAAATGGCTGGAAAGGAATTTATGAACCCTATAACTAATATTATAGAACCATGACTAGTTATATCAGCTAACAGGCAATTCCTTGCAGTATGGGACAGTTGACACCATATAGAAAGCTAATTCTCTGTTATGCATTTGACGCAGTACTATTTAGCTATGCTGTGTTTTAATATTACAATGATGACTATAACCATACATTATTTATTAACCCATTATAAATCTGCACACAAGTGAATTTGAATTAACTATTTAGCCTCACACAGTCAATAGCAGAGCTGTATTAACTCACAGCCTACTTTTAATGCTTGTATTTTTAACCACTGTCTCTACAAACAATATTTGTCTCTGCCTTGCTTACTACATTCTTAAATCAGTCCATTTCATATCAAATAAAATCCAGTGTATGAGTCCTATGTGTTCTGGGGGTCCATCTTATACATTTAAATCTATCCTGTTCCATAAGACCAACTGCATAAGGTTTCATACCCAAAGAGAATGAAGTTGTTGACAACTTGTTAAAAATCCAATTTTAATTTTATGTTGGGCATAATAGAGGGTTAAAATAAATGTGGGGCCTAGGTGCGATTCAAGGTGGTGAAATCAGGATGGTGGACCTGATCTACCATCATGCCCTCCTTTCCTCAAATATCCAGATATGCTGTTGTCCTGGAGATTTCTCAACCTAGGCTGTTCCTCTTGGAGTCTCTCCTAATCTTCCTACTTGGAACTCTTCTTGAGTACAGTCTCAGAGATTGAGGGGATAGAACCCACATAAAGCCAGGCAGGGCAGGATGAGAAGAAAGCAGGAAAACAGAAGAAAGCGTATCTGGAAAAAAAAGACTGAAGAAAAAAATTGCAAATTTTATGACAAAGTTAATCCAATGTCTATGAAGCACTATGATTTTTCATTTAAGAAATCCTTATGCTGATACTTCATTGTAACCACAGGAAGTGAAAGAGGAATGTTGCAGGAAAGAGGAGGTGAGTGAGTTATCCTATCCAAGACATTCTCAACAGCACTGGCAGGTAATTGCTTATCAAAACCTCAAGGCCAGAAGGCCCCGAGATGACACAGGTATCACATTCTCATTAAGAGTAAGATTAGCAGTCAAAGTAAATAAGCAGCCAACATGAAAAGTATTCTTAATACAGATGCGGTTTGCAACTTTTTGTCTTATATTAGCTTTTAAAAATTGCACTAAGTAGAGCTACAGGGATCCTGGTGCAATGACTCAGTGGTTGAGCACACTAGCTGCTTTTTCAAGGACCCAGGTTTAGTTTCCAGCACCAGCATGGTGGCTAATGAGTGTACGTAACTCCAGTACCAGGGAATCCAACACCCTCTTCTGACATCTGTGAGCATTGCATAATATGGGTGCACTTATGTCCATGCATGCAATACATTCATACACATAAAATAATATAATAAAATCAAGTAAAAAAAAAAAAAAAGAACTGAAGAAATAGCTCAGAAGGTAAGGGTCAGAGGACTGAGTTCCTTTTCCAGTACCCACATCAATGAGCTCACAAACACCTATAACTTCAGTTCCAGGGACTCTTACACCCTCTTTTATCTTGCATGGACAAATACAGCCCCCACATGCACACACATACACATACAAACAGGGACATAAAACACAGATAGACATATGTAAAAATAATAGATTATTTAAAAAATTGCATTAAATAAAATTAGAAATTCATCTTAAAGTGTAAGGAATGGCAATCCCATTTGTATTATAATGGTACAGAATGGACAACAGAGTTGTGTAGAGGCAAACTTTTGTGTTGCAAAGTACCATAACCCTCTGGCCCATCTGTACTATGCTTGGCACACCACAGTCCGCATTATGGCACTGCTATACTACTAGAAATAGCTGAGATGTAGAATTATCTTGGAGAAAATGTGGTATATACACAGTGGGATTGTATTCAGCCATGAAAATAAAAAAATTATGTCACTTCCAGGAAATTGAGTCGACCTGGAGATCATTGTTAAGAAAAATAAATCAACCTCAGAAAGACAAATTTTGCGTGTATTCTCTCCTACAATTAAATCTATAATTAAACATACACATACCCACAGGCACAAATACACACAAACATACACATACACACACATATGGCATAAAAGTAGAGAAACTACTTGTGTGAGAAAAGTGTGTAAACAGAGGGAGGAGGGACGATAAGAAAGGAAATACTGAGGGAAAAGAAAGAATTCATGCCTCCTCTCAACAGAGTGAATTTAAAGATGCCTGTTCATCTATAAATACACTCATATATACCTACGAAATTTGTAACACAAATTTTACTTTATCAGGAGTTATCTTCAAAACAATGGATTAGCACATTACCAGTATCAATGAGTAAAATAGGTAAAACAAACCATTAACTAGCTGCTGAGACTGGAGAGGCATTGTATTCAAAGGCACAGACAGGTTGGCACATCTTGTACCTGTAATGCAGCTATGGAAGAAGTGGCACGGTCTTTCCTGATTACCTCATGGGAAACTGTAAAACATAGTTTGACTTCAGTTGACAGCATCAACAATAGGAATTCACCATCCTACTAATGAGTGTGTGTTGCATACAGTTGTCCTCTGAGCACAACAGCCATCATCTTTATCAGAGCAGCTAATGGAAAGAGAATCTCAAGTTTGGTCCTGTTGACTCTGGAGGTTCTCTAATAGAGGGAGGGTGCAGAGGGTCATTGGACACTTGCCTGATCAAATTGCTCCCTCTTGCACATCACATTCAGCTGTATATATTTTTTCACTAAATGCATATGGCTTCCTGGTTGGTAGGTGCTGTGTTAATTGAAGTGTGGACCCTGTCTATGCAGCTGTGTGGAAGTCATCATCTCTCCTAGAATGAGACCTTTTGGTATGAGAGCTGTTTGGGGCTCATACATGTTCCCATAAGTAAACTTTTTACCTCTATTCTATAACAAGCCCAACATACTCACCGATTCTCAGTTGGACTCTGATAGAATCATACTTTGGTTTGTTATTGGTGCTTGTTTACCCAAGGAAATAGTTCATATAACATTATATCAAACCAAGAACTGTTTCATTACTTGGTCTACAAGAATTTTATTGGTTTGACTTTCATAATACACGATGCAAGTCTACTAAATAGATGAAATAAGGTTATTTTTTTTCCTACTGATTAAGAACTATAACTATTCTAGACATATCTATAGGATATTTTCATGTCAGAAAATAGAACCTGAATCCATCAAAAGCTCAGAGGCTTTTCTCCACGCTAAATATATAGGAGCTTGACGTGAGTATGTGAAGAAGCCTCGCATAAGATGAAAGACAAATGTCTGCATAAGTTCCTCTTGGCATCAAAGGAAAAGCATATTTTCCACGTGAGTCTGGAGGATTTTACGTGCAGCAGATCTCTCATGTGATTGTGTTGACTCTGGACACATTACTAATGGGAATAAAAACTACTGCTTTGAGTGAGAACTAGAACAGGAGAAAGTTCTTCAACATGCCCTTGCTGAATCATTGGAGCATTTCATAGCTGATAAAATGGAACATGAAGTATTCATAACAAGTAGAGTTACTGTTTAGTATCTTTGCACAGTGTCACATGTGAATCACAACATACCATTGAAAGTTTGTGGGAAAATGTTCCTTCCTCTCTGGTAACTATTTGTCGAAAAGAAAACATCCTTGGACATTCTTATGGCCCTGGTTAGAAACTGAACCCGAGGAGCTAAAATAAGCTATGTAATCTAAACATGAAAAATAAACCATACACTTATGCCTGCACAGTAGCGCTCCATTTTCAAATGGGAATGACATCCACAAAATGAGACAGGAAGGCTCAAGGAAGACTAGAATCCCCATGAGAACATGGCTGTATTAGTCAGGGTTCTCTAAAGAAACAGAACTAGTAGAATGAATATATATGTATAGGGACTTTTCAGATTAGCTCACAGAATAGTCTGAGTAGTCCAACAATAGCTGCACCACACTGGAGAGGCTGAGAATCCGTAGTCGCTCAGTCCACAAGGCTGGATGTCTCAGTAGTCCCAATCTGGTACTGAAGGTCTGATGAATTCCAAAATATTGGCTTGTCTTCAGTTTACAGCAACAAGATGAACTCACCAGCGAGAGAGAAGGCAAGCAGCAAGAAGCCAAGTGTTCTCCTCTGCCATGGCCTTTTAGATGGGCTGCCATCAGAAGGTAACACCCACATTTAGGGTGTCTTCCAGCTTCAGATGATCCAACCAAGAAGATCTCTCTCATTTCAGTTAACCCAGATTCAGTCAAGTTGACACCACGATTAGCCATCACACTAGCCCACATGCTCATGCCTCCACTACTGCCACACCACTCTCCTTTCCCATTATACAGATGTGGACTTGAGAGCAGCTTTCTATGACCAGTTGGCTAAGAAAGACAACTCATTTAAGGATAGTTCCTCACAGTATGAGAAATATTCAAATTTGGCATCTACTGTGCAATGACCTATTTCTGGGCTATTCACTAAGCAAAGATTCAAAGGGAAATTCTTCCGCTGAGAATAACTTTGAGTCATGCATCTAGCTTTTTGATTTACTTGAATTTTAAAAAAGGGTGAAAATTTCACATGCATAGCCATGTTTTAATAATTGGCAACCAATAGCTAGGCCGGATTTCAGCGATATTGAAAGACCATGGTTATAAAAACTGTGACCTCAGTCCAAGTTAAAATATTAACATAGTGTTCAAGCAGTAAACACCTGTACACCAGGTAATTTTCTAATGTAAGAAACTACTGTATACTAATATAAGGAAATTTATTACTATACATACAACTTCAAAGATACAGATATATTATGTATGTTATCTGTTTTTACTCCTATACTCTCATTTCTTCCTACACATTCAGCAACCCATTCCCTGTAATTTTTATGATTATAATTATAATTATAATGTCCATGTCTTTTTGTTTTATCTCCTACTGAGGTCAACCAGGAGTCCCTGAGTGACTATTGGTGTGGTACAACCCAATGGAGCCTGGGCTCATCAGTGGGTACACATATGAAGATAATACTGCCCTCTCACCAAGAATTCATAATTTTCCAGTAGTTCAGCAGGGAGGAAAAAGGCCCCATGAGCCATTCCCTAACCCATGGCTGACTGTGGACAGGTCCAGTCTTGTGCAGGCTCAGTTCATGTGACTAGAGCTGCTGTGAGCTCATGATTGCCATGGCTGCATCATGCAGGATGATTAGCATTTTGCCACCAGTCTCCCTTTCTCTGTTACATTCTTTCCATTATTTCTTATGAACTATTCCCTGAGCCTAGAAGAGGCACTGTAAATGTCATGCTTAGAAATAATGCTACTGTTGTTTATCCCCATTACTTTGAGCAGTAAGAGACTCTGCATTCACAGCCATTCCTTATATAAAGAATCTTCTCTGATTAATTCTGAGTAGCATTTGGCTATTGGTTTAAGCACAGATGTTTAAAATGTAGTTTGACATTGTGTTCATTTAGCAAACAACAATGGTGAGTTTTCCCCTAGGACCCAGGACATTCACAGCCCTAGTTTTGTGACTGGGTTTATAAACTAGGCATGAAATCCCTCGTATGGAGCAGATCTTGAATCCAACCAAAACAGTTGGTTCCTCCTGTAACATTAGAGCCACTATTGCATCAGTGATTATATCTAGCCTGGTGGGTTGGTATTATGCTTCTTAGGGTTCACCAATTGGTAAGACAGTAGGTGTCTTTTCTCCCCAGAAGCCTTCATAAGACCTTCCAACCTGAATCTAGGCATGAAGGAAGAAAGTTGCAGCTCAGTTCCAGATTGATTTCTCTATCTCTTCAATGAAGGCAAGTGGCACTTTCAGCAAAAGGGATTTACCATCTAGTTCTGATGGGCAACCAAGAGGAATGATGTATTAGTCATGGTTTTCTAAAGAAACAGAACCGGTAGAATGAATATATATATATATATATTAGAGATTTATCAGCTTAGCTCACAGAATAGAATCTGAGTAGTCCAACAATGGCTGCACCACACTGGAGAGGCTGAGAATCCCATAGTCGCTCAGTCCATGAGGCTGGATGTCTCAGTAGTCCCAATCTGGTGCTGAGGGTCTGATAAATTCTGAAAGATCGGCTAGTCTTCAGTCTACAGCAGCAAGATGAAATCACCAGCGAGAGAGAAGGCAAGTGGCAAAAAGCAAGTGCTCCCTTCTGAAATGGCCTTTTATATGGGCTGCCGTCAGAAGGTAACACCCACATCTAGGGTGTGTCTTCCAGCTTCAGATGATCCAGTCAAGAAGATCTCTCTCATTTCATTTAATTCACATCCAGTCAAGTTGACACCCAGGATTTGCCATCACAAGTCCACCCCTTGTCAACTTGACACCCAGTAGCATCTCTCTATGCCATGTTTAATTTTCAAATGAAAACAATGTTGAGGTCATAATTTCACCTAACATGATATGACTATCCCATCATACAATGACCGATGC
>NW_008329521.1:1006689-1009003 GCF_000622305.1 Nannospalax galili
GGTCATCTGATCTACTTGATTATTGAACTCATCATCTGCTGAAGCCATTTTTTGATGAGCATTTACATGAGACACAAGTGTGTTCACATCCTTTGCCCATTTGGAGAGATCTATCCACATACTTCTTCCCCAAATGTCTTTCTCACCAATTTTCCAATCATGCTCCTTCCAAGTCCCTGACCATCCAGCCAATCCATTGGCTACAGCCCATGAATCAATATATAATCACACTTCTGGCCATTTCTCCTTCCAAGCAAAATGCACGACCATGTGCACTGCCCATAGTTCTGCCCACTGTGAAGACTTTCCTCCTCCAGGGTCCTTCAGAGTTGTTCCAGAAATTGGCTGTAATGCTGCAGCTGTCCACTTCTGAGTAGTACCTGCATAGCGTGCAGAGCCATCTGTAAACCAAGCCCTAGTCTTCTCTTCCTCAGTCAACAAATCATAGGGCACACCCCATGAATCCATAAGTGTATGCTTGAGAACAGGAGGCATTGTAACAAGAGTAGGAACCATAGGCATTCGGGTAACTTCTTCATGTAACTTGCTTGTGCCCTCTGGGCCTGCTCGAGGCCGATCACGTATATACCACTTCCATTTGATAATGGATTGTTGCTGTGCATGGCCTACTTTATGGCTTGGGGGGTCAGATAACACCCAGCTCATGATGGGCAGCTCCAGTCTCATGATGACTTGTTTGCCCATTGTCAAGCGTTCAGTTTCCACTAAGGCCCAATAGCAGGCTAAGAGCTGTCTCTCAAAGGGAGAATAATTGTCCGCAGATGAAGGCAAAGCCTTACTCCAAAATCCCAATGGCCTCCGCTGTGATTCCCCTATGGAGACGCCAAACAGCATCTTTATCTACCACTGATACCTCAAGCACAATCGAGTCTGCTGGTGATCTGCTGGATCATATGGCTCAAGGGGCAGAGCAGCTTGGACAGCAGCCTGGACCTGCTGAAGGGCCCTTTCCTGTTCCAGGTCCCACTCAAAGGTAGCTGCCTTCTAAGTCACTTGATATATGGGTCGTAGTAATACACCCAGATGAGGAATGTGCTGCCTCCAGAATCCAAACAGGCCCACCAAGCATTGTGCTTCTTTCTTGGTGGAGGGAGGGGCCAAGTGCAACATCTTATTCTTCCCCTTAGAAGGAATGTCTCTTCATGTTCCACACCACTGAACTATAAATTTCACTGAGGTAGAAGGCCCTTGAATTTTGGTTGGATTTATTTCCCATCCTCTCATGCGCATATGCTTAACATACAAGTCCAGACTGTCTGCTACCTTCTGTTCACTGGATCCAATCAGTATAACATCATCAATATAGTGGACCAGTGTGATATTTTGTGGAAGAGTCAGGCAATCAAGATCCCTTCGAATCAAGTTGTGGCACAGTACTGGATAGTTAATATACCCTTGAGGCAGGACAGTAAAGGTATACTGTTGGCCTTGCCAGCTGAAAACAAATTGCTTCTGGTGGTCCTTATGAACTGGTATCAAGAAGAAAGCATTTGCCAAATCAATAGCTGCATACCAGGTACCAGGAGACATATTAATCTGCTCGAGTAAGGAAACCACATCTGGTACAGCAGCTGCAATTGGAGTCACTACTTGATTAAGTTTTCAATAGTCTACTGTCATTCTCCATGACCCATCTATCTTCTGCACAGGCCAAATAAGAGAGTTAAAGGGAGATGTGGTGGGAATCACCACCCCTGCATCTTTCAAATCCTTGGTGGTAGCACTAATTTCTGCAATCCCTCCAGGGATGCGATACTGTTCTTGGTTCACTATGTTTTCTGGCAGAGGCAATTCCAGTGGTTTCCATTTGGCCTTCCAACCATAATAGCCCTCACTCCACAGGTCAGGGAACCAACGTGGGGATTCTGCCAATTCCTAAGTATATCTATCCCGATTATACATTCTGGTACTGGGGAAATAATGACAGGATGAGTTCAGGGACCCACTGGACCCACTGTCAGTCAGACTTCATCCAAAACTCGATTTATCACCTGACCTACATAAGCCCCAACTTTAACTGGAGGGCCACAATGATTTTTAGGATCTCCTGGAATCAGTGTCAACTCAGAACCAGTATCCAATACAGGCCACGGAATGTCTGATTATTTCCTTTCCCCCAATGTACAGTTACTCTAGTAAAAGGCCGCAGGTCCCTCTGGGGAAGGATGGGTGAGAGGCGAACAGCATAACTCTTTGGTACTGTGACAAAGTCCTTCCTCAAGGGCACCCAGCTTTCCCTTCATTCAAGGGGTTCTAGGTCTGTAAACTGTCTCAAGTCTGGAAATTGGTTGAC
>NW_008329521.1:1009630-1010507 GCF_000622305.1 Nannospalax galili
AGCTCTCTGTCAGTAGGCCATCTTTTGATAAATACCTCAGCCAATGAGTCAAATAAACTTTTAACACCCTTTTTAACTGCACAAGCTTCCATATTAAACCTAGAATCTCCAGTCAGGGTGTCCATATCAATAAACTCAGCCTGATCCAATTTTGTGTTCCTTCCACCATTATCCCATACCCTTAAAATCCAATCCCAGACATATTCATTGGATTTCTGTTTGAAAGAATCAGAAAATTCACTAATTTCTTTAGTGGTGTAGCGCACCTCCTCATGGACCACACTTTCTATTTCTCCTCTAGGGGCCTGCTTAGCTTTGAGTCTAGTTATAGGTCTAGAGGCAACAATAACTGGGCCCTGAGGGACATCAGCTTTGTCTTACTGAATGGGATTAGCTTCCTCAGTGGGATTAGTTGCCTCAGGCAAGGGTGGGGAGGGTGGGTCTGCTGAGGGTGGGGCAACTAGTTCATCAGGTGAGTCAAATTCCTCAGCATCTGAGGATTCTAAATCCTCAGTCCCCTCAGGGTTTTCCCACACATCTCCATCCCATGTGTCAGGATTCCAATCTTTTCCTACCAATGCCCGAACCTTTATGTTGACACCCTTCCAGGCTGGGAATTAAAGTTACATTGTAGGTCAGCCAAATGTATAATAAGGGCTCCAGCTTGATTTTCTGCAGCTTTAGCTCTCTGACTGCTGGAGAGAAGATTCTCCTCCAAGGCACACTTGGAAACATTTAAACTGTTGATTTGAATATGGAACTTGTCAGTTTTATCATTAAGCTCATTATTTATCTTCATCACTTTATCCAGAGATGCTAGAAGTAACCAGCCAGCATCACTATTTTTCTTATTTTTCCACAAATTGTCAAATTTAAT
>NW_008329521.1:1010835-1056213 GCF_000622305.1 Nannospalax galili
TGCTATAGGTCTGATAAATTCCAAAAGATCAGCTAGTCTTCAATCTACAGCAGCAAGACGAACTCACCAGCGAGAGAGAAGGCAAGCAGCAAGAAGCCTAGCATTCTCCTCTGCCTTGGTCTTTTATACTGGCTGCCATCAGAAGGTAACACCCACATTTAGGGTGTGTCTTCTGGCTTTAGATGATCCAATCAAGAAGATCTCTTTCATTTCAGTTAATCCCAGATCCAATCAAGTTGACACCCAGGATTAGCCATCACAAATGGCAAGAGCCAGTCTTATTTTGAGAACAACTGTGGCCTCCTCAGTCAACAACTCCAAAGGAGGTATCCTACATTTGGCATTGAGGTACTTTGTTGTTATTGCTTAATAACCAATGGTTTCTGGAAGCAAAATTGTCCTGCAAAGCATATCTCTTTTCTAACTCCTATTCTCAATTTATATATTTTAATTAGCTTACAAATAGTAGGCTACTATATGTTTTTTGCAAATCTCCCTAGTTTGGGTTTAACCCTCCCCCTGACTTTTCAACTTAGCCACAACTCCTACCCCTATCCCCATTCGGACCCTTTTACTCTCAGTGCTCCCTCTTGCTTTCACTTTGCCTTCTTTCTACTAACTGCCCTATCTTAAGCACCCCACCAGTAGCAGCTCTCAATTTTCCTGGCTTCTACAGATACTCTCAATTAAACACACATGTCCAATATTCGAAGCTAAAATACACATATGAGAGAGAACATTTGTCTTTCTGGGCATGGGAAATCTCATTTGCTATAATTTTTCCAATTCTAATTATTTGTCCATTTATTTGCAAATATCATAACTTCATTTTTCTTTATAGATAAATAAAATTTTATTGTGTATATGCACTGTGTTTTCTCATGTATTATCTGTTGATGGACAACTAGGCACTTCCAGTTCCTAGATTTTGGGAATGGAACAGCAGTGAACACAGTTATGTAAGGCCTATGTAGAAGTGCAGAGAGTTCTTTGGGTTTGTACCCAAGATTGGTAGAGCTAAGTAGTTTTAAATTCTATTGATAGCTTTTTAAGGAACCTCCACACTGAGTTCTGTAGTGGCTATAGGAGTTTACACTACCACCAACAGTGGTCAAGTGTTCTTCTCCTCATCTCCAACACATGTTGTGGTTTTGCTTCTCGATGATGGCCATTTGACTGATTGAGATGAAATTTCAAAGTAGTTCTAATTTCCATTTACCTGATGACTAATGATATTGAACACTTTACAATATTTATTCATAAATTTGACATGGAGGCCACACAAGTATAAGCCAGCACTTGGAAGGTTGAGGCACACATATCTCTGGGAGATTAAAGGTTGCCTGATCAACCCAGTAAGTTCCAAGCCGGCTGTGGCTACAGGGAGACCCTGTATCTCAAAAAAACCCAAAGAAAGTGTTTATTCACTATTTTTATTTCTTTTTTTGAGAACTCTCTGTTCAGATTTACAGCTTATTTTTTGATTGGATTATTTTTTTCTTGATGTACACTAGATGTTAATCTTATGACAGATATGTAGTTGACAAAGATTTTTCTCTCACACTATGGGCTTCCTCTTCCCTTGATTGGCCATATCATTTGATGGACAGAAGATATTCTATTTTCATAAAATCAGATTAATTAATTGATTTTTGTAAGCAACCAGAGTCTTGCTTTGAAAATTCTTTCTTATGCCTATGTCTTGTGGTATATACTCTCTCTTTTCTTCTATCAGTTTCAGAGTTCAGGTTTTATCTTAGAGTCTTTAATGTATTTGAAGTTGACTTTTGTGTGGAGTGAGAGATGGGACACTAATTTCATTCATCTGCTTGAGGACATTCAGTTTTCCAAACACTATTTGTTGAACATGTTGTCATTTCTCCAGTGTGTTTGTGGAATCTTTGTTAAAAATCACTTGGGTGTATTTGGGTGGACTTATATCTGAATCTTTGAGTGCATAATCTTCTTTATGTATCTGTTTATGTGTCTATTTCATGCTGTTTTTATTACTATTGCTCTGGACTATATCATGAAATCTACAGTGATATCCTCAATGTTACTCTGTTTGCTCAAGCACTACTAGCTGAGGAGCTAATAGCAGTTGATGTCTGCCCTGGGAGGGATAGTCACTTTTCTTTGAAAGGGGTGGTCACTGGAAAGTTGTTTATGCATCAGCAGATGACCACACATGTACATGTGGGTAGGACTGATTAAACTCAATGTGTGTGTGTGTGTGTGTGTGTGTGTTTGTGTCTGCGTGTAATATATAATTTAAATATATAATTATATGTAAAGAGAACATGAAGTTGAAAAGTTGAGAGATCTTTTGGGATGAGGTGGGGAATTATAAGGTGGTGGTATGGAATTGGGGATGGATCAAATTACATTGTACACATGTGTGAAATTTTCAAAAAAAAATAAAAAAGAGAATAACAAGTGTTTTAAAACATGGGCATGAATTATAGAACAACAAACAAATTATGAAAAAAAAGGCTGATGAACCCTAAGGAATCTTCTGGATACTCATGCACGTTCCCATAATTTGAAGTGGTTTGACAGAAACATGGGATATGGGTCATATTAGTGTTCCATTAATTAATCATTAAGTCAGTACATTCTTTGATTATTTTTCTATGTCCTCTTCACTTTCCTAGGATAGATTATGATCACATATAGCTAAAATTCCTCTGGAATAGGAAAGCAATGTCTGAATCCCCTCTCCTTTGGGCCCTACTACAAAATGAGGTACAATTTCTCGAAGCTACAGTCTGAGAAATGAGCGAGTTTATTAGGTTTACTTATACAGGAGTGGGTGAGGGTTTACTTACATGAGTGTAGGTGCTCTCCACCAATGCTGCGCTGGAAATTCTTCATTTAGGAGTAATCCACAATCCATGACTTCTCCAAGCCACACAAAATGACAAGAGAGCCTCCTTTCCACTTCCTCAGTTTATAGTCCCTTAACTCCTCTCGCCAGATCATATGCAACTAGACATGACTGGTTGGTTGGGAGGTATGGCTGACTCTCCCTGATCCTCCTTTCTTGCAGAGAGTAACTGTCAACAAGCTTAGCTGTGATGATCCTAGGCAAGCTGAACAGTCAACAAGCTTAGCTGTGATGACCCTAAGCAAGAGGGTGCAACCAAGCTTGGGAAGAAGCCAGCTGTCCATGGTCTGCTGTCAGAGGAGAGTCCTATGCAACATTTCACCCCTTCCTCCAGCTCTTACACTCTTTCTGACATCCTCTTTTGCAAGAGTCCCTGAGCCTTGGAGGGAGTAACATAGATGTAGGATTTTCTTCCTAGCACTGATTTAGCAACATGGCTATTGGCCCATCTCAATGATATACCTCCAACTATAAAAACCCAAATGAAAAGGAAGAAATGGGAACATCTAAACATACACTGACTGTAGTGAACACAAATGCTTGGAAGGCACCTTAACAGGTACATCACTTCCATCTAACAAAACAAATGCAGTGGCTTCCCCACTAGGGCCTATAACTTCCCCTGCCATCAAGGGTTGGCCTGGCTTGCAGAACCAAATGTGTTCCTTCCCAAGTAGCAGACCTTTAATCCGACTGGAAATTGTAAGTATACTGGTCATGTGACTATTGCACCACCAGCCATATCTTGCTTGACATGTTGACAGTGCAGCACTCAGGGTCTGTCATTAAGCAAAACTGTTGTGTACAGCTCTCCCATAATGATTTATGCAGTGCTTCTGGCATTATGGGGGTCTGCCATTGAGTAGCAGGGAGTTTCCTGCTTACTCCTAGCTTGGTTTCTCCCTTTCCTCTGCTCATATCATGCAGTGACTTTAGCAATCGGGTCTTCCTGTCTAGTCCTGATGTGCAATCAACATTAGTGGCAATAACCTTTATCATTTTGGGAACTTCCAGGGCCTCTCTGATCAACAGCTCTTAGGGTCAATCTGCCTCTCATCCTGGGATTTTCATTTAACAACCATGTAGCTTCTTGAAGAGCCTTCTTCCACCCCTGTAGAGCTCCTGTGCTTAGGGCTTTTAAATAGTGTTTCAGCAACACCTTGTGTCTTTCAATTAATGCTGCCTCTGTAGAGTTATAAGGAAGGTGGAAATATCATTGAACTTAGTTATTCTCAGTCCAGGTTTTCACATCAGTACTTGTGAAATGAGTGCCCTTATCACTATCAGTTTCTTGTGGGCACCCATATATGACACTGAGTTTTGTAAGGTCCTTAATGTTAGCCTTATCTGTTCATTTCAAGTAAAAAGGCCTGAATAAGACCCTTTGACATGTTCTCACAAGTAGGGCACTTACATCTTTCACTGTCTGACAGGGGCTCTGTAAAACCTATATATAGTCTATTTGCCAGTCCCTTATGGGAAAGGCTGACTTATGCACATAGCCCATCATGGCATTCATCCTTCAGGGTTGTAACCAAGAACAAGCATCACAAGACTGGACAGCCTGGTAAATGTCAAAATATTTTATAGGAATGCCAGCAGCTTTGGTTATTTTCAATCCTGTTCTGGCAGTGAGCTGCCTCTAGGGGCACCTTGGGCCAGATAGCTCTTACCTTGGTAAGATTTCCTGATTTTCTAGGGCACTTATTAAGTAGTGGGCTGTCACATGGTAAACCATCAGCCAGGGATACCAGCTCCTGCTGTACTTTACTATATATTTCCTTCCACAGTCCCCATAGTGGCTATCGCATCACCTGTCAGTTTTCTCTCTCCTATTTGGTCATCCATAAGTTAAATTCTTTGAATACCATCCAAACATCAATACAGATGGCCCAAACTCTCACATTACTACTGTCCATACAGCATTTAATTCAATCCACTGGCTTCTCTCTCCTGCCTCATATGGGTCATGCCCAACCATGGGGCTCATCACTGACACCCAGCTCCACACCAATCTTGTGGCACTTGCTGAATTAGTTTCTTAAGTTTCTCCTAAAACCAGTCCTGTCTGAGCCTGTGAACCTGGTATCAAACACTGCTTCCTGTCTACCCAGTTTCCTCAATAGGGCCTTTCCTTCCTCTGCAATTTTCCAGTCTGTGGTATTCATTCATGGAGACCTCAGCTAGAGAAAAACACGTCTCTAAAGGCTCATACAGGCCAATCCATTATGGACTGATTTCCCTCATACTGCCTTACATTGTGAAGTCTTTGTCTCAAGGAGGGATGAGTGGAGATGAGTAGTTATATCACTCAGGTTCTCTGCTTCTGCAGCATTTAAACTTGTTCCACTGCCTCAATGTCCCATACCTCACAAGCCAGGTCAAACCTGAGGGGCATCTTTCGCCACTTTTAGGTCATTCCTTTCCTCATTGCTACCTGATACTTCCCATGGGTTCCAGGCTTTGGGGTCCCAGGATGGACCTTGTATTATCCATTTAATCTAGGCTTTTTCCCCTTTGGGCCTCCTACCTGTAAAAAAGCAACAAGCAGGCTGGGTGTGGTGGCACATGCCTTTAATCTGAGCACTTGGGAGACAGAGGCAAGTGGATCTTTGAGTTTGAAGCCAGCCTGGTCTACATAGTGAGTTCAAGTACAGCTGGGGCTGCAGGGAGACCCTGTCTCAAAAAAAAAAAAAAAAAAAGCAACAGGCTAACACCTCCATCTCTCTTTTATTTTATATAGTTACTGGTAAAGTCAGAGGCCAATAATACCAAAGAGGCAAGTCTCATATCCCTTTATTGATCCAATTTTTTCTTGCATTTTTAGTCTTCCTCAGGCTACTCGGGCTACTGTTTCTGCCTGGGAGAGATCTCTTATTACATGTAGAAGAAACCTTGTTGCTTCTGAAGCTGCATGTTGATACTTCAACTCCTAATGTGCTACTTCCAGGGTTTGTAATGTCTCTTTTAGACCTTCTGCTGTCCTCAAAGCATCTCCATACTCCCATGGAGGACCCCACTGGTCAAGCAGGCATGCCACTTAATACCACCTGGAAAACTGCCATCCTAAGATTTCCCCCACCAACATCATTTTATTAGGTGGCTTCAACCTAGTTGCACATGTCATTATCTACTACAATATCCTTGCCACTGTCACTACCCCCACCAGCCCTATAAGGATAGCCCACCATGTCAAAATTTCATCTGCCAATCCTCTCCCCTCACAGAACTTTGCTTCAGTTGTTTGTCTCCTTCCCCAAATTAGGGGAAGTACTATAATGCTTCCCAAACTCATCTTTGGTTTTGTTGTATCTTGGTCAGCTATGCCAAGTATAGTTAAAATTCCTTCTAGGAGGTGTAAACAACATCCGGCCCTCTCCTCCCTTGGTTGCTAAGACAAACCAAGGTATGATTTTCCTAAACTTTCACCTGGGAAACCAGCGAGTTTATTGAGCTTACTTGCAGAGCAATGTCATTTACTGAGTGATGCATTTACTTTGACGAGTGTGGGTGATCCCCTCTTTAGGACACACTAGAAAGTCTTCGTCCTGATATGGATCATGACTTCCCTACAGCTACATAAAGTGGTAAGAGAGAAAGACTCTCCATGGCTTCTTCAGTTTCTATACCCCCAGTCCCTCCCCCTTGTACAATTAGGGCCAACGAGACTGGTTGTTTGGGAAGTGTAGTTGACTCTTCCTGCCCGTCTTTTCTTGTGGATTGTAATAGTCAACAAGCTTAGCAATGATGATCCTGGGCAAGTGGGGAAAACCAAACTTGAGAAGATGAAATCTATGCATGATCTGCTTGTCAGAGGACAGTCTTATGCAATCATGTATGTAGGCTAAACGGAGTCAAAAAAAAAAAAAAAACAAAAACAAAAAAAACCAACCAACAAACCAACCAAAGAAACAAAACAACTCTACAATAGAAAACAATGGAGAATTGATATACTTAACTTTTTTTTCAGTGATATACTTAACCTTTTACAAAATCATTTGCAATTCTTTAACCATTAGGCATCACTGCTTATTGTTCCACCAAGTCATATACATGGTAACATTATATATTGTGAGGAAAATTTTAAGTAAATATTTAAGTTCTGCCTGATGATCAGGATAGTTTCAGGACTCGTAAATGTGGCTGTTGTTAGAGTCCTTTAATATCCCAAAGAGGAGCATGAAGCTCTGATATCAATACCTTGTTAAAGGAGAGGCTTTAATTTCATTCTCTTTATAAGCCCATGAATAGGTAGGTAATGACCTGAAACCATATTTTTAGAACCGTGTTTAAACTAATTTGTCACAAATTATATTCTCTCATTCTAGGATTAATTTTATGGAATTCATTATTTTGGAAATTGCCACTGAGGAAATTTTTTGAATATTACAATGCATTATCCATTTTTCAATGGAAATTTTGAAAAAGAATATTATTTCAAAGAAAAAGACATTAAGAAAAAACAGTATTTTCATTACACATTAAAAAAACTATTAAAAAGTCAATGTACATTCTAAACTTAAGAACGTAAGATATACAGCTACAACTAACAGAAGCACAAGGAAAATTTAACATCAGTCAATAAGCTGCATCATTCTTGTGTTTGTTCAGTTACTTGTCTCTTTCTTGACCATAGGAGTTAGTTGTCTCATAGCACATTCACTTCATCAGCTGTTGACAGGTTCATCCAGAGAAATAAGTATGGTTCAATGATTAGACCACAAACTAATAACAGGGACACCTTAGTCCTGCTACCCATATATGATGAGTCCACAGGCAATCAAGAATTGTAGGTTTCTGGAACTGGAATGCAGACTATTCAGAATAAGGAGTGTCCCCTCAGGATCATGTATCAGCTGGTACCCCTATTTTGGGAGGTGATGGAAACCTTACTACTTGGGACTTCATAAGATGAAGTAGGTCACTGAACTTGTACCTTTTGAAGGTCATCTCTTTTTCCTAGACCCTTAGTTTCTCTGTTTCTGTCTCTCTCTGTCTCTGTCTCTGTCTCTGTATGGTAGTTTGAATGTAAATGTTCCTGATAGGCTCCAGGTATTTTGAGAGTTTGTTTCCAGTTGGTGGTGCTATTTTGGGAAGCTTTAGGAGTGTGGCCATGCCAGAGGGAGCAAGTTACTGAGGACTAGTTTTAAGAGCTCTTAACCCTTGCTAGATTTCTAGTAGCACTCTACTTCCTGTGGCTGAATGAAAACATGATTACTCGGCTTTCGGCTCAGGCTGCCTCTGCCACCCTGCCTTCCCCACCATTACGGACTCTTATCTCTGGAACCATTTGCTCAAATAAAATCTTCTTTTTATAAGTTTCCTGTTCATGGTGTTTTATCACAGCAGTAGAATTGTAACTAGTACTTTTGTACACTATGTCTGTGTGTCTGTTTCCTGTCTTTCTGTCTCTGTCTTTTCTCTGTCTCCCTATCATGACTAGCCTCTGTCACATGGTCACAACAATATGATATTTGGCCTCTCATGGACTCAAAATCAACAGACTCGAGGACTATAGATGAAAACCATAAGCTAAAATGGATCCTCTCTTCAGTTATGGTAGGTATATTGTCAGCTATGGAAAGGCTGACAATTGTATGGAAAGGCCTAACACATTAGGAAAGTGTTCTAAGATCACTTAGATAGGTCAGGATCAGCCAAAGAGCTGCATGTCATAGAAGCTCTGTGAATGAGCTATCAGGAGGATACGATATGTGCACACAACTAAAGTGAGTGAGCATTCACTCAGTGCCCAGTGAATGAGCAGAAGGAGAAAGAGAAGTCATTCATGAGATTGTCTAATAACACTGCAGTCACCTAATGATAGTAGTGGAAAAATCATAGGAAATGTTTGCAAGGCCCTAGGCACACTGCAGTCGTAACACCTCCATTCATGGAATTGACTTATGCTGCCCATTTTATTATATTCTGGAAACAACACTGTGTGTTTGAGGTACTGAATATTACTCATACACCATGTCTCTGGAAACCAAGGCCGATTTAGAAAGATTTTTAGGGAAAACCTGGTGGAGCAATAGTTAAAGGTACCTGCCCCAAGTATGGTGATCTTAGTTCAATTGTCAGAACCTACTGAAAGGTGGAAGGAGGGAACAGACTCTGAAGAATTTTCCTTTGATCTTCACAAGAACACTGTGCACATTTGTGTAACATCCCCTTCCATACACATGTACGCACACACACACTCACTCACTCACTCACTCATCAATAAATAAAATAGAAATGAAGGAAGATTGTGCTCCAGGAAGTAGTTAGCCACAGGAAACCACCCTCCCCAGACTTCTTCCATGATCTTTTTTAGGAATCCCAAACCCCAAACAATGTGTATGTTGCTCATTCACCTACTGCTGAAAAGCCAGAACACAGACTGCTACATTTTTGCCTGGAACTGAAGCCCCAGACTTCCTAACTTTCTGTTCTGTGTATCCTGGGGAGCTGAAAACTGTTAACACCCTACAACCAGTTGAGTGTAGGAATATACAGGTTCTCTTTGGTGACCAACTGAGTCTTGTATATCACCTTACTCATAACTTGTACAACCCTACCAACAAAAGCATGATGGAACACCTATTTCAGATACTCCCTCCCAAGAGGCATTTCAAAGCCAGTTCCCTGAGTTGTCTGCATTTCTGTCTTTGTCCTGCCAGGTCATCCACTACCTTTGAAAGGAATTAAATTTCAACAGCAATCCTGCAGAGAATCTTATTTAATTCTAGTAGCTATTCAGGTTAAGCTCACATAAACTATGGTTTAAAGAAGCTGTGCAACTGTGGGGGGTATTTCTCATTTCCAATCATCCTACAGAATTTTATCCACTTAAAATTTGTCTGACAGTGTTTCTTATTAATATTGTATTACATTTAGAGTGATTTTTACTAGAAAAAATTTCTTGAATCCACAATATGAAAAAAGACAAGTTCTTTTCATAATCACATTTGAATGATCCCTTAGTTGTAACAAAACAGTAGGACTGAGAGCTGTGAATAATTATGCAGCCATTATGAGATTTATCAAAGCTATAATTACTACCTGTATGTTATTATGAACAATTATAGTCTATAATTTCAGCCAGTGTCTTGAGACAGCTGACATTATGCCTAGCAATATAAATAGAATGAACTTTAGTAATATTAGTTTTGATATGCATAATGAATTTATTATAAAGTAAGGAAGACAACACCAGTTGAGACTTTGGAAAGCAGAATGGGGTATATTTTGCACATCACTTGGAGACTCAGGTCAATTCTTTGTGGGGATTCCTTGATAGTCACCCTACCTCAGTTGCTGTGATGTAGATGAAAATTAATGTTTATCTCAATTTTTAATTTTAGTTTTTATTTGTGTGTGATCTATGTGTGTGTGTGCATGTGTACATGCAAATGCCAGCAGAGGCCAGAAGAAGATTTTAGATCCCCTGGAGCTGGAATTCCAGTCAGTTGTGAGCTTCCTATCATGGGTGCTTGGAATCAAACTTTACTCATCTGAAGAGCAAGCAAGCACTCTTAGACACTGAGAAATTTCAAGAAATAGTTTTTAAAATACAATTTAATCTCATGGAATAGTAAATTTTTTTGCAAGAGTTCCTCTTTTGCATATTTAACATCTTATTTGAATTCAATTTGATTTCATATTTATTTATTTATTTATTTAGTCTTTTTTAAACAGGGTCTCCCTATAGCCTCAGCTGGCCTAGAACTTACTATGTAGACCAGGCTGGCCTTGAAATGAAATAATTTCATATCTCACTATGCAATGAAGACCAAACATATTCTAATAGAACGGTGTATAGCAGAATACTTTCACATTTTCATTAATTCATCCACATATCCCCTTCGACTATTAATTCAACAAATGCATACTATACTGTTTGAAGAATTGGATGCATAGCAATGACTAATACAAACATGCTTTTGGACTCAATGGCTTCCTAGAACACACACTCTTTGGTATATATAAATAAAGAGGGAAAAGAAGCCAGAAATTTATATGAATGGATGAACTAAGTAATTAATGAATATGTGTGTGACCATTGTGATCGAATTCACATTGGCCAGATCAAGGTTGCCTTAAGCACCCTTTAGAGTCTTAAGCACCCTTTAGAGAATATAACAGCCCAGCTCATTGCACCCCCCCCCAAATAAGGCTGAATATAAAAAAATAATACAATTATTTGGCAGAAGTCACCCAGGACTTAAAATCAAACAAACAAACAACAACAAAAACAAACAAACCCCCGCCCCCCCCAAAACAAAGTTACATGGGTATAACTAAGTATGTTATCAGCCAGGTATGGTGGCGCTAGCCTTTAATCCTAGCACTGGAGAGGCAGAGGCAGGTGGATCTCTGTGAGTTCGAGGCCAGCCTGGTCTACATAGTGAGTTCCAGGGCAGCTGGGGCTACAGGGAGACCCTGTCTCAAAAAGACCAAAACAAAAATTATGTTATCAATTTGAATGCATTTATATGAATATAGTGTTTTTAAGTTTTAGAGAAGAAATTGGAAATGCTTTTAAAACACTAAATGTGGATATAATTTGCAGTGGATTTTCTTTTTATTTAATTTGATCATTTCAATTAATGTGCTTGGACTTGTTTCAACCCTCTCCCTTATTACAACCCACCTGATTTCATGAACTCTATCATGAATATTTTTAAGCTTATCCAGTCAGATTTGTGTCCACAAATGCTTTTTGCTGGAGTCTGACTTACCTACCCAGCATCATATCCTTAAAAAATCCCTACTTTTCCTCTTCCAGTGGCTAACAGTTGCCAGTGGTTCCTCAGCTAGGTTTGGGTACTATTATCCATTTCCTCACTTATGTCCTGGCATTTTGTGTAACCTGAGTTTGCATGGGTCTTGGGCATTCAGCCACCATTAATGTGAGTTCATATGAGTAACTGCACAGCTGTCTGAAAAACTGCTTTCTTGTGGTTATCCATGACCTCTGGCTCCCACAATTTTTCTGCCCTCTCTTTGGCAATGATCCCTAAACCATGAGTGGCAGAGGATTGATATAGTTTAGTCCAACAGGGCTAAACACTCTGACTATCTTATTCTCTGCACATTGGTCAATTGTAGATTTCTGTGTTAATTAACACCGGCTGCAGGAGGAAACATCACTGGTGACAGCTGAGAGTTGCATTAATTTATATGCATAACAATAAGTCATAATAGTTTGTTTAATACTGTGTCTATTTAGCAGAATAGTAGTAGGTTCTCATTATGGCTTGTGACATGTCTATTCACAGGTTCCTAAATCTGATATCAGGGTCAGGTATGGACTCCATCTTGTGAAGCAGAACATTAAATTCAATCAGAAAAGGATTTGTTATTCCCAATAATATGCATGTCCCTATTGCAAAATGAAATGTACTTTTCTAATCACAAGTATTGGTTTTATAGTTGATAGCAACCATGAGAAGATTTACCTCTTTTATTACAACTTGCATCTACCTTAGTTATGGTTGCAGACTAAATGCTGGTTCATCTCAAGATTATGTTCAAATGGTGTCTGGAGACAGGGCCTTTGGAAGATGATACATCATGAGGTTCCATATAAATAAATTCAGAATAATAAACATATTTATGTATGATATATATGTGCACACACATACATATACTAAAGTGGATATTCCATATCTACAGATGCAGAAATGTACTGTGACTTTACATGCCTCCTTGCCTCTATCTCTATTTGTCTATCTCTATCATCTATCAATCTATCATCTACCTATCTTATCTATCAATAATCTATCATCTATCATCATTATCTATCTATCTATCTATCTATCTATCTATCTATCTATCTTCTATCTATCTAATATTTTCTATCATCTCTCTATTTATTTTTTGTGCGTAGGCACATTGTTTTCATCTTCCGCCTTGTTTTTGAGGCAGGGTCTCTCCAGTTATTATCTATATCTATCTATCATCTGTCATCTATCTTCTATCTGTATATCATCTATTTATCTATCATCTATCTATCTACTATCTATCATCTATCAATCTATCATCTATCATCATCTATCATCTAGCTATCTATCATCTATCCAAATCATCTATTTATCGATCAGCTCTAATCTCTCCAGACAGTATTATAAACTCTTTAAATAAATGGTGAGGTGTAGTGTTCAGCAGAATCTCTACAAAAACATTCTATATACTTTGCTTTCACATAAAAATTCTAATCCATTCCTCTCATCTCTAGTGAATTTTTCTAAAAATGCTTTCACATAAAAATTCTAATCCATTCCTCTCATCTCTAGTGAATTTTTCTAAAAATGGGGTTTTCAAGAAAGATTAAAATAAACCTGAATGAATGAAATCAGAGGACTGTTCTTTTTTAAATTTTTATTATTTTTATTTTATGTGTATGCATATATTGCCTGCATTTAGGTTAGTGCACTGTGTAGTGCAATGCCTGCGGAGATCAGAAGAGCCTGTTGGATACCCTGGGACTGGAGTTACAGACAGTTGTTAGCTGCCATGTAGTTGCTGGGATTTGAATCTGGGTCTTCTGCAAGAAAAACCAGTGTTCTTAACCACTGAGCCACCTCTCCAGCCCCCAGAGGACTGTTTTTAATATGTGAGTTTGGGAAATAAAAATTTCCATTGTTCAAATGATAATTGAGTAATTTCATGAATGACTATTCATGAATGGTTATTTCTGCTCAGATGAATCAATAAAAAATGAATGTAACTGCATTTTTATCCTAGCTGTCAAAGTGAGCACACTTAAAGTATGTTACAGCACTATTTTATTATATTTTTCCTGACACTATTCATTCTTATGTGTGTGGCTAAGTATACATGATTTTCTACTATTTTTCAATAATTTCAGTTTGCTATGATAAATGATAATTTAGGAAATTCAGTTTTATTATCTAGATTGACAGAATTTAATATTCAATGTAGAGGATAAATCAGTTTTCTAATAGACATTAACATAAGCTGAATGTGTGTCTCTGTGCTTTCTTTGCCTTCATTCAGTGAATGATAAAATATGAGGAATATCTAAATCTTTGTCAGTAAAAGAATAGTTTTTTAAAGAAAATAAAGTGCAATATTCATGTGTGCATTATGGGTGCAGACAAAAGCTGTTTGTAAGAAGGAGCAGCTAAAAACATGCTTACTATCAGGTACCCTGATAATTATTAGTTCCATAATTTCGCCATGGGTGATGCATCCCAGGGACTAAAGTCCATTCAGAAGTGTCTTAGGATCTGACAGAATGTGATTGTATCTGTTATACTCAAACCGAAACTAAGCTTTTACTAAAGTATTCTAGGAGTGAACAAGGAGGACAGAAGTGAAGTAGAGGCATGAACAGTGTGTCCAATCATGCCCTGCTGTAGCATAGGAAATATAGAAAAAGTTATAAAATCAGAGCTTTTGAAGGTTTAAACACATAATAATGCAGCTTCCATAATGAAAAATGCACATTTGTTCTCTCTGGGTTTAATTAGAATGGTGAATATTCCAGTCAACTGAATAATTTGCACCCTGAATAAGGAAGTGGAGTTTGAAAAGAACTCATGTCACTGAATGAGAGCTCCATGGGAAGTGACACATGTAACCAGTTTTGAAAGCTCCACCACAAGCCAGATGATTATAATACATTTGTTTGTTAGGATTCTGTTGATGTGATTCTGTTTAAATTTAATCTTGTTAACTGGTCTTAGTTTCGTGTATAATATTTTTGTCTTTTTTTGCTTTATTTTTGTACCTAGTTTTAAATGAATGGAATGATTTTTATTTATTTATTTATTTTTTAATTAGAAGAAACATTTCATTACAACAGCATTAACCTATTCAATAACAATTTCCAGAGCTAAGGTGCATCTCTTTCAAAATTGGCTATAAATTTTTAGGTTTACAGTTAAATTAATACAGTTATACACTATTGTACTCTGTATAAACCCTATAAGGCATAAAATTAAATGAGGTTTTAAACTTTAAAAAAGATCTCCATTTCACTATTAAAATATACAGTTTCACGCAGAAAAATTCATCGTGTATAATATTTTTGTCTTTTTTTGCTTTATTTTTGTACCTAGTTTTAAATGAATGGAATGATTTTTATTTATTTATTTATTTTTTAATTAGAAGAAACATTTCATTACAACAGCATTAACCTATTCAATAACATTTTTCTGAGCTATGGCTGTACATTTTTAGGTTTACTTAATGTGTATGAGTGTATAGACTGCACCTGTATTAGTGCACCCGTGTTGTGCAATGCCCATTGAGGACCGAAAAGGGTATCAGATCCCCTGGGACTGTAGTAATGGACAGTTGTTAGCCACCATATGTATGCCTGGATTCAAAGCTGGGTCTTCGGCAAGACCAGCCAGTATTTTTAACCATTATGCCATCTTTCTCCAGTCCCAGAATTGAGAATTTTTAATATATGCCCACATTTAACTGATTAGTTATAATGTTCTAGGTTAAAATCACTTGTCAGTATAGAGTTTAAATGCCACTCTTATACCATTCATATTGATTTAGCAATAGCTATCACTAAAAGATTTAGATGACACTCCACTCTGGTTATTAGAGTCCATCTTACTAATTCAGAAATACAGCAATGCACTGAATTTTCATGTCAGAACAGAAATAAAATTACAATTTTTTTTTGTTTATGTCAAACAGGACTGCATATTGTAATAGATAAGTAAGCATACTTCAAGTTACTGCTTAATGTCTTGTACTTAGCTTGATAGCACAAGTATTTAAAACTGTGTCTTTTAATATTTGAGATGTAAAAATATTTTAGGTAAAGGTCAGCAGCTGTACTGCAATGAAAGCTCCTTTTCTCACAGTGAGAAGCTTTAGACACAAGAGCACTGATAAGGTCCTTGCTGACAGTTAACCTCATGTTCTTCTTTAGGAATAGAGATTTTAGCACTCTCAGAATCTTTCTCTTTTGCATAAATTCAATCTAGCAAATTGACATTTAAAGTTCAAATTTCCTTTCTCACTTTTGTTAGTGAGTCTAAAAATGGGTTCTAGATTAAATACCCATTAGCATAAAGATCAGCAAAAGGAAAAATAGAAAATCATTATTATAGGAAGAAATATTATTAATTCATATGATATGACCAAAAAACATCCTCGGTGTCTGGCTGTGTAAATAATTTACCTTTCTTTGATGATTAATGTTCAATTTCAAGGTGACTGGATTCAGAATCACCCTGGGAATACACTGCGGGGTGTCTGTGAGCGTGTTTCCGCGGGGGTTAACTGTTTCTCCGATTTTGGACAAGGAGAAAACGGTTTGGGCTCCATAACTCATCTGCCTCTGCTTCCCGTCCGTGGACACAACGTGACCAGGATTTCATACCCCTACCACCATGTCTTCTCTGCACTGATGGGCAGAATCTCCTCAAACCAGTGGGCAAAACCAACCCTCTCTTCCCCTCAGTTGCTGTTGTCAGGTATTTTGTCACAGCAATAAAGGAAGTAACTAATGAAATCCCAAAGAAAGTTTTTGGTTTGTAAATTCAATCTTGTGGAATAACATCAAAAAATGTTTTTCTACTCTGAAGTTCTTTGCATAGTAATATAAAAAGCCCACTTTGTCACATGTTGCATGTAAGCAAGCACTCTGGACAAACAATTATTTGTTAAACGCTTCAGCAGTGTTTGGGACTTAATCCTAGATCTGGTATAAGCCAAGTAAGCAACAGCCAAGGAAAACAAAGCTGTGTAGTCAGATCTATTTCATAAGGACAGAATTTTGCACTTCCCTAACCTGCTTTTCTTGTAACTATAATATCTTCTTATTTAAAATAACATGTTTGAATTCAATATTTATGTTTTAAAAGTATTTTTCTTATAAGTGCGTTCTGAGTTCAAGTAATTAATGTCAATTTAAAATTTTCTCATGACAATTATTCTTGAAGACTATGAAAATGTTGAACAAGGTCTCTGGTCAGTGACCCCATCATCCACAAATAGTTGATAGTTATTCATCATGTGAAAAACGGTTGCATTTTGTGAAGATAAAAGTAAACAGAATGACCACTCCAGCAAATGGCTTGTTTTCAAGTCTTTCAGAAAAATGGCATAATAACAATTACACTGATTACACGTGATAATGATTCAATAGGCAAACAGAGCCCTCAGTGACAAATTAAAGTCAGTTCCTAAAAATGTGCTTTCTCAACTTTCCTGAATTTTTTCAAAACTTTGCATCTTTACTATTTGTTTTCAATTTTCAGATAAATGTCAGTGTGCTTGCATGCTCTTTTTTTTTTTTTTTTTTTTTTTTTTTTTTTTTTTTTGTCTTTTTGAGATAGGGTCTCCCTGTAGACCCAGCTGTCCTGGAACTCACTATGTAGACCAGGCTGGCCTTGAACTCATAGAGATCCACCTGCCTCTGCCTCCCAAGTGCTGGGACTACAGGCGTACGCCATCACACCGGGCTTCTATGACCCATTTTAAAGTAAGTTAACTTTGTAGTTTTCATTATTTCTTTAAATAATGAGTCCTAAAGAGTTTGGAAAGAATCCTCAAAATAAAACTTCATAATTCTTTTGAATGACTGAAGCTTTCAAAAAGGCTATAAAAATATTGCAAAATACGTTGTTCATATCTTATTCACCAAGTTACTAATACTGCATTTTATATGGCTATAAAATAATAAACAAAACTACAGAATTAACCTTGGGATATTAACCCACTTAGTCAACTCCAGCCAGTCATCTACTTTATGTCATTTTTATGCTCCTGGATTGATCTTAGCCTCCCACATCCAGAGTAGTTATTTACTTTTCTCTTCTCTATTTGCCTTCCATACAGAAAATGTTTCTTCATAATTTTTATTTATTTATTTTACCATGACCTTGACAATTTTGAAAATGATGATCTACCATTTCTTAGAATGAATCTCATGCTTGCTCATATTAAAACATCCACTTTAAAAGCACTTTGGGGAAAGTTTTGTGTGACTCTCCTGTATTAAATCAGGAGTTAGAGGTTGTTGGCACATTTGATGATTTCATCTCCAATCACTAAATAGAAGCAATGTTCTGGGACTGTGAATTACAAAGTTGACAAATGTTTCATTTTAGATTAAAATGCCTTCTCTATAGATAGTCATGGGAACAAATGATTGCAGTTTTATATTTACCATATTAGCCCCTCCCTGTGATGTTAGATAAATGGTAAATTTCTATGTATTGTTTCTTTTGCTTTTATTAATCAGCATTCTATACAAAGCAACAGCTCCTACCTTATTGTTTACTATGTAATCCTGGATTGCAGACATCTTTTCTATGGATCACAATACATTATCATGTCTTTAATGTCATCACCTATCTTAGTGTAGAGAGCTGTTGGTAACCCTTTCAGCTGGGTACTGTGTCCCTCTGATTTTTTCCACCCCATCACACCTATTTAAACACAAGTCCATCTCTCCTCTTCCAGAAGATCTTGGCTCACCTGGTAGCATGCATTTCCTCTTTTGAAACCACAAATTTCTCTAAGGATTTTCCTCTACCCTGCCTTTTTGGTGAATAGAATGTGAAAACACAGTATACCTGCACTTATCCATATATTTTATATTCTCATCAGGGCACTTATAAAAATCACTTTCACAGTGATACACATGACTCTAATGCAACCATAGAGGCTCTTGCAGAGTCTGCTTTTTGTCTTTGATAATCCTTACACTTCAATAATGAAAAAATATGTGACTTAATTTCATATATGTGACTTAAGTTTTACAATCCCAGGACAACATACATTAGCTTGAGTTGAAGATCGGTATCTTTGTGGAAAACCTATCTTTTACTACAGTATTATGTTTGCACAAAGCTAGGATTTTCTTCAAGTGCAAAGTTTATTGTAAAAAGAATGCTTGGCCTGAGAAGGGCAGGCTTCTCTTGAAAACAGCATTTCAGCCTTGATGTGAAGTGTAAGTGCTCTGTAGAAGGAAGGGAGAAGAGGACTGGTACAGGCATGGGAATAACTCAGAAAAGAGAGGTGTGAGATTTAGAAACATAAAAATTGCCAGTGGAGCTTCTGTGATACTTCACATAGCTCCCAGGAACAGTTTATACCATAAATCATCATCCACTTGTCTGTTGAGGGACACAGTTTGCTTCCATTTCTTAGCTATTGTAAAAAGAGCAGCAACAAGCATGGATATACATGCATCTCTGCGGTAAGGCGAGTCCTTTAGGAATATGTCAAACAGTGGTAAAACCAAATCATATGGCGGTTCATTTTTAGTTTCCTGAGTTCTCCACACTGCTTTCCATAGTGGCTCCGTGAGTTTGCATTCCTACTAGCAGTGAATAAGCATTCCCCTCCTCACATCCTCTCCAGCATTTGGTATCATTTCTCTTGAATTTAGCTGGTCTGACCTGGGTAAGATGAAATCTTAGAGTAGTTTTAATTTGCATTTCCCTAAGTACTACGGGGGATGTTGAGCACTTTTGAAGGTGTTTCTTGGACATTTTCGAGAACCCCTGTTCAAACACACAGCCCATCTTTTAATTGGGTCTTTTGTTTTCTTGGTTCTTTGTTTTTACAGTTCTTTATATATTCTGGATGTTAAACCTCTGTCAGATGTGTCCTGGTGAGTATTTCTTCCCACTCTGTGGGTTTTCTCTTCACTTCGTTTGGGTTTTTTTGTTGGTTTGTTTGTTTTCTGCTGTACAGAAGCTTTAGAGTTAAATGAGGTCCCACCAGTTGATTGTTGACTTCAGTTCCTGAGCAACTCACGTCCAAATTAGAAAGTGCTTTCCCATACCTATATCTTATAGGCTGATGCCTATGTTTTCCTCTAACTGGTTTAGAGTTTCAGGTTTCACACTGAGGTCTTTGATTTGGACTGTACTATTGTGCAAGGTGAGAGATGAAGGAAAGTATATCTTCATTCTTCTGAAGGTAGTGATCCAGTTTTTCCAGAACCATTTGCTGAACATGCTTTATTACCTCCAGTATATGTCTTTGGCACCAAATATCAGGTAGCTAAATTTGCAAGCACTCATGTTTGGATTTTCAATTATTTTTAATTGATCAATGTGTCTGTTTTTGTGTCAGTCCCATGCTGTTTTTGTGACTATAGCTCTGTGATATAGTTTGAGATCTGGTAAGGTAATCCCCCCAGCATTGGTCTTTGTGCTGAAAATTGCTTTGGCTATCTGGGATCTTTTGTGCTTCCATATGAATTTTAGAACAGATTTTTTGTAATTCTGTGAAGAATGTCATGGGGCTTTTTATCATAATTGCATGAAATCTGTAGAGTGCTTCTGGTAAGGTGGTCATTTTCACAATATTAATTTTTCCAATGTTCATCTCCTCTTGTCTTCCTCAATCTCTTTATCCAGAGATTTAAAATGTTCATTGTGGACATCTACAATATCTTTGGTCAAGTTTATTCCTAGATGTTTGGGAAGGGGCAAACTATTAGTAGGAGAGTTTACATGCACAGTTTCTCTGATTTCTTGTTATTGGTATATAGAAAAGCTGCTGATTTTTGTAAATTGGTTTTGCAAACTTCCACTTTGCTGAAAGTATTTATCATTTCTAAGAATTTTCTGGTGGCATTTTTGGGATCTCATGTATAATATCATATCATCAGCAAATAGGGATAAGTTGATCTCTACTTGTCTAATTAGAACTCTTTAATGTCCTTGTCTTGTCTTATTGCTGTAGCAAGTATCAAGCACTATATTAAAAAAAGATTAGAGATAGTGGACAGTCTTGTCTGGTGACTGATTTTAATGGGAATGCTTCCATTTTTTCTCCAATTAGAATGATTTTGGCTAAGGTTTTCTTGTATATAGTGTTAATTATGTTGAGATATTTACCCTCCAGTCCAATTGCCTCTAAACTTTTAACATAAATACATGTTAGAATTTTTCAAAGGATTTTTCTGCACCTATTGAAATGACTATGTAATTTTTGTCTTTGAGTCCACTTATATGATTTATTACATTTATTGACTTATGTATATTGAACCATCCCTGTATCTCTGGGGTAAAGCCAACCTGATCATGGTGGATGATATTTTTCATGTATGTCTGTATGTGATTGATTTGCAAGTGGTTTGTTGCGAATTTTTGCAACTATGTTTATTAAGGATATATGTCTATAGTTTTATATTTTTTGGTTGTGTCTTTACCTGGTTTTAGTATTATAGTGATGCTGGCTTCTCACAAAGAAATTGAGCGTTCTCCCTCTCATTACATATTTTTGAGTAATTAAAGTACTATTTCTTGTAGATCTTTTTTAATGTCTGCTAGAATTCTACTGTGAATCCATCTGGGGCTGAGTATTTTTAAGTTGGGAGGGTTTATATTACTGTATCAATTTCCATATCTGTTATGGTTCTTTTTAAGCAGTTGATTTTTTCTTAGTTTTGCTTTGATTGTTTCCATGAATTTAGATTCAGCCATTTCTTTAGGTTTTCAAGTTTCATGGATTATAGGTTTTCAAAATATTCCCTTATAACGATCTGGATCTTTTTGTTGTTTGCTTTGATGTTTCTCCTTGCATTTTTGACTTTGTTGATATGAATTTGTTCTTTCTTTGTTTTAGTTAACTGGGATGTCTGTCTATCTTGTTTATCTTTTCCAAAGAATTAGCTCTTCTATTTATTAATTTTATGTTGTTTTCATTGTTTCTATTTCATTAATTTCTGCTTTAATTTTTTGTTATTTCTTCTCATCTGCTACGACTGTGTTTTATTTGTTCTTGTGTTTCCAGGGTCTTGAGTTACAAAGCTAATTTGTTTGTGCCCTTTGTGACTTGACTTTTTTACTATAAACTTCCTTCTTAGGGCTTCTTTTAAAGTGTACCAGAGGTGTTCTTGTGTTGTAATTTACTTTTCATTCAGTTCCAGGAATAATTTTATTTCTTTCTTATTTCTTCTTTGAGCCATTAATCATTCAAATGTGTGCTGCTTAATTTCCATGTTCGTGTGCTTTCCAGATCTTCTTTTGGTGTTGATTTTAAGCTTGATTTAATCTGATAGAGTACATAGAATTATTTCAATTTTCTTGTACTCACTGAAGTTTGTTTTGTGCCCCAGTGTATGGCCAATTTTAGAAAAAGTTCCATGGGATACTGAATAGAAAGTATATTCTTTGGTGCTTGGGTGGACTATTCAGTAGATGTCTGTTGAGTCCATTTGATGTATGGTAATATTTAATTCAGATGTCTCACTGTTTATTCTTTGTCCTGTTATACTATCTATTGGAGATGGTAGAATATTAAAATCCTCTACTATTACTGAATTAGGGTAAATCTGTGTCTTAAAATTCTGTAGCAACGTTTTTATGAAATTGGGTACACCAGAGTTTGGTGCATATGTGTTTATGATTGTAAAATCTTCTTGGTCAATTGTTCTTTTGATCAGAATGAAGCAACCTTCTTTATTTCTTCTTTTTCGTTTTAGTTTGAAGTCTATCTTGTCAGATATTAAAATTGCAACCCCTGCTTTTTTATTAGTGTCACTTATGTAGGGTATTTTCCATCTTTCACCTTTATGCAGTGCTTATCCTTGAAGGAGAGATGAGTTTCTTGCAGACAACAAAAAGATGGATTTTTCCACCCTAATCCATTCAATTATCCTGTATCTTTTCCCTGGGGAGTTCAGGTCATTGATATTTAAAGTTATTATTAAAAGATGTGTATTGGTTACTATTATTTCTGCATTCTTGGTCTAATTTTGTGGTTCCATAATTATACCTTCATTTAATTTCTTTCTGTTCCCTCCTGGTAGGTATAGTTTCCCCTTTCTTCATTCCTTTGTATTGCTTCAAGTATTCCATGAAGTGTTGATTTGGTGGACATGAATTCTTTCAACCAATTGGTGTCATGGAAGATTTTTTTAACTTTAAAAAATTTATTTATTTATTTATTTATTTATTTATTTAATGTGTGTATTGCCTGCATGTAGGTAAGTGCACCTATGTTGTGCAATGCCCGCAGAAAATGCCCACAGAAGTCAGAGAAAACTGTTAGATTCCTTGGAATTGGAGTTACAGTTGTTAGCTGCCACATGGGTGCTGGGATTTGAACCTGGATCTTCTACAAGAACAACCAGTGTTCTTAACCTCTGAGCCATCTCTCCAGCCCCAGAAGATTTTTCTTATCCATTCAACTATAATAGACAGTTTTTTGAGTAAAGTATTTTTGGTTGGTATCTATGATCATTTAGAATTTGGGAATACTTTGGTCCAGGATCTTCTGGATTTCATAGTTTGTACTGAATTTTTTAAAAAATCTATGATTCTGGTGGATTTTCCTTTATATGTGACTTATTGTTTTTCTCTTGTAGCTTTCAGTAGTGTCTTTTTGTTCTGTACAGAGTTTTTACTATGATATACCATTGTTCCTACAATACTGAGAATCTTAAAAATAGCATAACCTCTTTCCCAGCCCTGCCTGCATCTCCTTGGAGCCCATTGTTTCAATTTCACATTCATTTGATTCTATTGGATAATTTGTAACTATGAATTCTGTCTGTAGAAATGCAAAAGCATCATACATTTCTTTCAAGACTGAGTTTGTAGTAGATTTAGGCAGGAGGATCACTTTGTGAGTAAAAAATCAGTGCAGATAATACAAACATCAAAACTCTGGGTGTGATAATCAGAACTTGAGAAAAAAATAATGAAGGAAGGAAGGAAGGAAAGGAGAGAGGGAGGAGGAAGGGAAGGAGGGAAGAAGTGAGGGAAGGGGAGGAGGAGAAAGGAAAAGGTCTTTCTGATTATTTTGCTTGATTTCCCTTGTCATTTCTAAAGTCAATAGACTGCAGTTTCTGAATACATTATTCATCATAATTTCAAACTTATATGAAAACACTAGTTTAGAAAACAGAGTACTGAAAACTATGAGTGTGGTGGTTTGAATGAGAATGTCCCCAATAGGCTCCAAGTATTTGGAGATGTTGTCCCCAGTTGGTGGCGCTGTTTTGTGAGGGTTTATGAGGTGCTGCCTTGCTGGAAGAAGTGGAGTTGGCTTTAAGAGTCCTTAACCCTTGCTGGATTTGCTTCCCCTAAATGCTGCCTGCATGAAGATGTGATCCCTGGGCCATCTGCGCTGCTGCCTCAGTTGTCATGCCTACCCCACCATTATGAACTCTTACCCCTTTGGAATCATAATCCAAATAAACTCTTCCTTCTCAAAATTACTTTGTTCATGGTGTCTTATTACAACAACAGAAAGTAACTAACCTGGAAGTTGGCTGTTTGCTGTGAAGAACCTGAACACAAGGGTTTTTGGAAGAATGCGGAAGACTTTGGAAGCTCGTACTAGAAAACTGGGTAAATTATATAAGCAGAGCTTAACAGGTCATTGTAGTTGGAGTCTGGAAGGAAGAAGCTGAGAACAAAGTCGATCCAAAAGGAAATAAGAACTTAAATAAATGGGATGTTTTGGCAAAGCATCTGACTTCCATTTTCCCATGGCCTGAAAATTTAACTGAGGCTAAGTTGAGAAGTAATGGATTAATTTCTGTGATGGAGGAAATTTCAAGACAGCACAACATAGAATCAGTGGAATGTTTATTAATGGTGAATATTATACCTATCTACAGTGAAGAAAAGCAAGTGGGGCAGAAAGAAGTGCAAATTGTACAGCATGTAGAGAAAAAGAACACTAGGAAGTTTAATAATTTTGAAGCCAGGGCATGTGCTGAAGGAGAGGTTCTCTTTGAAAAAGAGATTAACATAATGAGAGTCCAAGAGATTTACACAAAAACAACGGAAAGTGTACTTTCAGGGCAGGACCACATCCAGCTAAAACTCTAATTTGTGAAAGTTAAAATCCCAAGGCATTTTCTCCTAGAAAACTTCAACCCACAAAAGCTCTGTTTACGGGATGAAACAGGGCAGGGTCCATATAAAACTTGCTACCAAACTTGGAAGTGTCAATTACATGGTTTTTAAAAAGCGAAGGGATCATCAGTTCTTCCTATATGCTTTCAGAGAGCTGCAGCGACCAAACAGCATACAGTAGTGGCATTCCTGCATAAAGATTGCCCTGACAGGTTATTACATGAAGCTGTAAAGGTCTGGTTGGTCCTGGAGACTGTAATACTGAGTGAGATGGACAGATGAATGTCACATAGTGATGGTTGAATTAGGAATCCTTTATTAATAGCCAGAAGTCAGAGAGGGAAATAAGGCCCAAAAGAACTCTCGACCCTCAGGAGAAGCAGGACAGGGTTTGTAGAGCTTGAAACTACAATTATATCATGCCAGGGATAAAGCCATTAATCATACCTACATGATCACCATAGTTACACCAGGACAGGAACAAATTAGCTAACAAAGAGGCTTTCAGTTAACAAAAAGTTTTAGTTAGGAAAACAAAAACAAAAACAAAGTTTCTCAGAATTATAGAAAGGAATGAACAAGGAACTTGGAGTCAGTGTTGATTTAAGAAGCATTTCTTTCACCTACAGTCTAGGATGTTACTTAGTATCTACGGATATAAGTCAGCTTGGATAATCATACTATTGTGTATTCTTTTACAGCACTATACTGCCATCATCAATGACAGTTCACCTAAAAGAAACATAAAAATTTTAAATCCTATAGCAAAATATCATAAAAGGCTTCCTGTTCTCCACCTGAATTCTCTCTGTAAAGTGGGTACTATAGATCTGTAAAAATTTTAGGTATAAGGGTGAGGGAAAATAAGCAGGCTTGTAATTAACTACCTTTGTATTGAGTTATGCTTGAGATAGAAATGATCAACTCTCTGGGGAAAGCTAACAGCAAATATCTTGGCAACACAACAGTGAACACTACTAGAATGGTCCATATCTATATATTAAGCAGTTTGCATCCACATCACATGGGAGAGTTTCAGGCCATGAAAACGAAGCAGCAATGTGGCATTCAGGCTATGCAATTATTAAATATCAGATTGAATTTTGGAATGCTTCATTTTTTCATTAACAATTTGTTTTCCTTTTCCTTTGGAGTGGTATAAATACAGGCACATAAAATTACATGCAAATGACATAGAGAATGGTTTGGGTTCATTGTCAACGTATTTCTTAATTTGTTGATAAAGAGGGATGGGCTTGTCTCATGCATTCTCTGTATCATGTGTCACTCCTTTCTTATTTACTTGAATTTATGGTAAATATTTATTATTAGAGCTTTCATTCTTCTGAGTCTGATTCACTAACATAATTATTATGGCTCTTACATCCAGGTTCTCATTAAAATGTTTTTAATACAATTATTATCCACTCAGATGCTCAAGCTGGAACACCTGCAATCTTCTTCAAAAAGTTTCAGAGTCCTTTCAAGACAGCTTTTGGTGATATTATTTAGCAATCAAAGTGGCAGTTATGTTAGAGGCAGTTAAATCTCGTCAGACACCAACCCTCGTTCCTCTGTTGAAGGATCAGATCCTTTGCCTATTCCTTGCCACATGTCTGTTCTGAAATCTCCTTTCCACAATGTGGGTCTCTGCTTAAAGTTTCTATGCATTTTCCAATTAGTTCTCTGCCCAGAATCAGAGCATGCCTCATCCTACCAAAAGATAATGAAATGAGCAGTGTCTGTGTACCACAACCCTCTGCTCTAGTGCCTTTATATTTGGCACTGTCTACCCTGCTTGGCAACCATACAGCACTTCCCTGTGGATTCATATTCATTCCCTTCAAGGGTCCACATGGTCACCATCTCTCCTCCTGACCTGAAGCACTCCCTTCACTGGCTGCATTTTGGCCATTCCAGTTGCCATGGTTCCTCCATCCTCATAGGCTGCCTCCCTCTGTGAGGCAGACATTTATGCAAATTTCTCCATCTGCAACATTTTTCCTAGTAAATTTATCTCATAAATTACCTCAAATTTCATTTTCTCTTTCAAGATTCCCCTTAACCACAAGCTTTATTACATATTCTAATATTTTTATCTTCTTCATTCAAGTGCTTACCAAAATCAAAAAATTATGCTGTTTCTGGTGAGAGCATAGAGGCCAATCTGGTTCACTGTTCTGACTCTGTTCCATGGCACAAGCATTAATAAACGACATGTGCAAAAGCCTCTCTGAGCTCAAACAACCACTGAACTCCAGGTGAAGAGATAGTAGTAGTTGCTTGTACTAGATAACTGAGATAGGATTGTTCTCATTGCCCCTTGCTGTTCACAGCTGTGGTGCAGTGTTCTGCAGTAATAAACTAATTACATGGTGAAGTCAAATTTCTCGCTATATGAGAGTGTATATTGTGAAATAGTTCACGAGAAATAAATGTGAGGATTTTGTAATTCAGAAAATAATGTGTCTCTTAGAAGATAAATGTGAAACAACACTGCGATGTATATAGGACAGACCCTGGGAGGGACTCATCAGGTTAGATAAGTGGACCCTGAAGGGTGCTCCTGTTAGCATCCCCTCAATTTTCACAATGGAATGTCATGTTCTAATCTACTCCGTGCAGTGTTAGAACGTCAGAGATAACACTGATTTCTCAGGCCATGATTATCTAAAGGCCATGGGGGAAACCTGAAGAAAATAGCACTATGTGCGTTTCACATCCTGTGGAAGTGGACATCTGCCTGTTCTCAAAGATGCTCTTGGCTGTTAACAAGCATCCAAGCATGGCATGAACAGCTGCAAGTGAGAAAAAGCAATTTCCTCTGGCTTTAGCCTGTCCACTGGCAAGATCTGTAAATGCATCATGTGTTTGACTTCCCACTTGCAGAACTGCCTCAGTAGATTAGGACTCCCACCTAATCAGCTTCATTAGGATTTGGATGAAATTTTGTGTTTTGGCCTGAAATTATAATTAAATATACATATTAGTTTTACCTCTAGTGTGGGCCACTATGGTGATAAATGTTAATTTTAGAGCCTCACGTGTTATAGAAAATTTGTTATAACAGGTCTCTGTATCAAATACCTTTACCCATGCGTCACTCTTCCTACATGAGAGGGGTGTTCACACCTGTGATTCTGCTTGATTCTGTCTGTGTGAAAGTGTAAAAATTCTCCAGATATTAAACAGAAATTTCATCCTAGCTGTTTTAACCACTAAACATTTTTAAACCTTATTTTTATTATTTTATGTGTATTAGTGTATTGCCTACATGTATGTGAGGTGTACCCATATTGTAAAATGCCATGGAGGTCAGAAGAGCTTTGGAGTCCCCTGGAACTGGAGTTAAGGATGGTTTGTAGCCACCATGTGGGTCCTGGGAATTGAACGTGGGTCCTCTGCAAGAGCAGTCAGTACTCTTAACTGCTGAGCCATCTCTCCAGCCCCTAATCACTCAACTTTTTAATCACTATAATGAACATTTGTGGAATCTTTCAAGTTTATTCAGCATATGCTTGTCATAAACCTGAGGATATTCAGCAACAGATAGTGAAGTTCACAGGAACTGCTGAGGTGACGAACAGATATGACCCTTCACTCCTCAGTCAAAACCCCTCTCTGCTTTCCATTTAAGGTCGCATCCCATTGACGAATCTTTATCTCTCTCCTCATCTCTTTTTGCCTTCTGCAGTGTCCCCTCCCTTCCTTATATATGTTTCTCTGCTTTCATTAACATTGTTTGATCTGCCAATGTTTTTTTCTTCTTGACATTAATAACATCATTGCTTCTATTCTAAACTTCCATTTCCATGTGAATGCCCATATGGCTTGTTTGTGTTATGATTCTATTCAACACTGAGCTAAATGTGTTTCTACAAAATTCTTAATATTCTCATATAAATTCAAAAATCATGAATTTCAATGAATAGTCTTCATACTTCCTATGTTAACTCTTGAAAATATCAATACAAATGATCCCATTTCTGTTTCAGATAACTTATGTAGCTAGATATATTTATCATGAAAAGGAAACACTATAGAGGGCATAGGTATGCTTTCCTAGACACATTTGTTCTTTCTGTAATTATAAACATATTCATATATTACACATGTACATTTATATCTGTGTACCTGCATGTATATAAATATGTACCTACCTGACTCTAAGTCTTTCAAAACTTGTTTATGAAATGAATCTCATATGTCATGTATACCCATTAATCTGATGAGTTCATATTGACTCTGGTCTCCTGAATTCAGGTGATTCTCATATCTTGTTCTCTGAAGGAGCTGAATACAGTAGCATCATCCAAGAATAACTTTTACAGCAAATAAATAATTATTAAGCAAGTAATCAATGAACTAATCACATATCCAATTTAGGGCTGGGGCATCTCATTGAGCAAAGTGTCTGCTTCATAAGCATGTAAAACTGAGTCCTGCTTTTCAGTAGCCAATAAAAGCAAGGCATGCTGCTCCATGTCTGAACCTAAAACTAAGGGAGGAGGGAGTAGAACTAGATAAATCTGTAAAGCTCACTATTCAATCAGTCTAGCCACATTCTTCAGACACAGAACTTTGAGCAATTGAACTGGAACTGATCAGGATGCCTCCTCCATGAAGACTGGCTCTCATAGTACAAGAAGATATACTATGCAAACTGCCAAAGGAGAAAGTCAATCAATAATTCCATCAAGCTCTTAAGTCAATGAACCACAGTGACCAACTCAGAAAATAATTTCTCTTGGTGCAGTAGTGGCACTATTTTCTTGGCAGTAATCACCAGCTGTCTAGTTGGACTTAAGCATTACCCAAAAGGAGGGAAATCATATATGATACTGTAAACATACCTAAGTACACATGACTGGAGAGGTCATAGACCCTAGAGAAGAACCTTCTACCATTTCTCTAGACATACATAATTTATTGTATTCTAAATACATATTCTTATATTTACAGACTAGGATACCACTCATCTCTCATCAAAGAAGCTTCTTTTTGCAATAAATGGAAACTATTATAAAGTTACACAACTTTTCAAATGCAGAGAACAAGTAACTGTATGGTACTCATCCCTATGTGACACATCTACAATGCAAACCTACACCTGAGTCTCATGGACCATCACAGAAAAGAGAGATAGAAAGAATGCAAGAGCCAGAAGGACAAGACACCTACTGCCAGTTAATGCATTCTAGACATGCTAGGGAAGCTTCACCAATGAAATCTCCATAGTATGGTAGTCTAAGATAATCTGTAAAATGACAAAACAGTTGACATGGAAAGGTGGTTGGGAAGAATATCATGGAAACCCACAACAAGAGGAAGAGCTATAGGTAGTTAATGGGTGCTAAGGGAAGGAGAATTGTTTTTTTTCAAAGCATTTTTATATTGAGAGGTTATCTAATCCCAAATGGAAAGTCATAAATACAGGTATATGTACTCATGAGCAGCACTTAATAGACTCACTGCAATATATATATTGCATACACATATATTCATAATCAAAGATGATGACAATAAATTGAAAACAGAATTTCAGGAGACTGGGAGGGATGAACATAATGCAAAGACAATACTCATGTATGAAATTCTAAAAAAAAAAGAAATTTTGGCCTGTCTGTCATGAAGCACATCAGGAAAATGTAGAGATTTTTATCTTTGGTCAATTTTTCAAGCTGACTTTGGAACTCTCTCTTTTTTTATTTGATGGTAGAAGCTCTGTGAAGAAGTAGGTTCAGTGACCACATAAGAGAATTCTGATCCCTTTATAATAATCCAGGCTTGGAATCATTTATGTACACTTAACCCTTGACAAGAAAGAGAAGAACTCCCTGCAAAAGGAACATGACCCATGAGAAATGTTCTGTAAGCTTTTTTCTGTTCCTTTCCCACTGGATACTCATCAGAGACACTAAGATATTTTGAACCTGGAAAGAAAATAAAGACTCTTCATGTTTCTTTGATATTGACTTTATGCTAAGGCCAATTATGGAGTGTAAAAATGGCTCAGTATTCACTCCGGAGTGTCATAGATGTCATGTGAGAATAGAGTGGTTTCAAGTCTGGCTCAGTTGAGGCTATTTGAGCCCAAACCCATGTGATAGTAATTTTCTCAATTATTTCCTGCATAGGTGAAACAGAAATTAGCACGAATGCCATAAATGTTACCTAAATATGAGATGACATTGCCCTCAGGGTTTCTTTTCTTTTGGTAATTCAAATATATAAATTTTATTGGAATAGTAAATAAGTACAGGGTTGTAGAAACATAGAGAAGAAGCACCTGTCTTAGTGTGCGTTATTTAAAATAAAAGTTTCTCATGCTTTCTCTAAATACAGAGTAAACCGAAAGCAATGTTGCCTTTCTAGAAAGCCTTGAGGATGAGTTCCACCCTCACACACTTGAGCTACTCAGAATTGATGATACCAATCATGTTCTGATTCCGCCTGCTTATCTTCTTGGGTTGAAGACAAATAATTCTTGGAGAAAGTGGGTGGTCTATTATAAACTTGGACAAGAAGTGACTTTAATTTACGTGCTGTTTCAGTTGTAATCATCAGGGTCCTGACAGAGGATGAGCTGGTAGATGCCATTTTTTTCATGCTTGTTATTAAAGGCACCAGAAACTATTGTACTTGCCTGTAGATTTGGTAATACATTGTGATTGTCTTTCTGAATAGTTTTGTCAATCATACCATAATCCAGTCTAATGTTTGCCCACTCTTCTTTATGTGTATCAAGCATATGTCACTCATTAAATTAATGCCGTGAAGGAAATTGGACTTTATATTATATTATGTGCTTTTTAAAAAGTAAATTTATGTATCCCCCTAGGTTTCAGAAGATATCAAGATACAGAGAGACAGAGAGAGACAGAAACAGGAGACAGAAATGGAGACTGTGATTTTTCATTCTTCACATTACGCAAAGGCACTACATGTTGCTACCTTACAGCCACTTCATCTTTGCACCTTAATCCTGGTACATTCTAATTCCACTTCTTTTCTCCTTATAGGAGCTATGAAGACAAAAAACATATTGTCCACAGGTTATATCATGATGAATAAATCTAAGGATTTGGAGCTAGAATACAGAAATGAGAGAGAACATGCTTTGCTTGTTTTTCTGAGTCTGCATTACATCAGTTAGTTGAACAATTTCTATCTAGTTCCATCTATTTACTTTCAAATTTCATGGCTTTATTTTTCTTTGCCCGAGCATCTTACATCCATCTGTGCTTAGCCCAAGAAGATAATGGTGGAACTGGAACTTGACTGGAATTATAAATTCTGAACAACCCCAGTGTGTGAAGGCAGAACTCATCCCCAAGTCATTCTAGAAAATAACATTGTCTTTGGTTTACTCATTGATAGAGCAAATGCTAGGGCCATCCAGATGTCCTCCTCCTTCCCAATATCTCTAATATTCCTTTTGATGGAATTTCAAGAACTCAGTTAACTATATCCGTCCACACTGTTATTGTTGGCTCACAGAGACCAGTTTTTGCAGGACTTGGATTTTCTTGAACTTACACCTTCTGAAATTTGGGGCTTCATAGGTCATTAGAAGAATTCTGGAAGGAGCAAGTGGAGATTAGGCCAAAAGATGTCACATAGTGAGGGATTCATAAGCACAAGAAGGATAGAAAAGATGGATTCCTCTTATAGTCTGAAGGACGAACCACATTCAGTCTCTGGAATGAGACTGTGGAGGGAAGAAAGCCTTTGTTGTGGTCCAAGGAAAGTTGGCAACTCCAATCAACATCTTTGTGCATCTGCATTGAAGACTAGTGATGGGATTCTGGTCATGGTTTCCTAGTAAGTCTAATGATTGGGAAAATGAGGCAAAAAGAGGAGAAAGCATATTTTCCCATTCCTTTTGCTGATAGAGAAAACATTTAATCATTGGGAGATTAATTCTCAAAAGTCTCCTTGAACCTTCTTTTCTCAAGAATTCCAATAAATTGCTAACATGGGCTTATTGAAGGAAGTGGTTCTGGAAAATGCAATTCCCATCTCGGACAAGTTGGCATTAGTAAAGGTTAACACACTCAACTCAATTATATCCATCTTAGATTACCAGTGAAAGATGTGAAACATATGACCAAGAGTTCTTTTTTTTATATTGTCTATTTTAAAAATGTATTTAATAACCACATAATTAGTAGAAGCATTTCATTACAACAGCATTGACACAGTCAATAACAGTTTCCAGAGCAAAGCTTCATCTTTCTCGAAATTGGCTATAATTTTTAGGTTCTCAGAGTTGAATTAGTACAGTTATACATTATTGTTCTCAGTATAAATCCTGTAAGACAGAAAATTGAATGAGGTTTTAACCTTTAAAAAAGATCTCCATTTCATTTTAGAATATATTGTTTCATACAGAAAAACACATTTAAAAATATTTTATTATTTTTATTTTGTGTGTATGAGTATATTGCCTGCATGTATGTGAATGCACTGGTGTCGTTCAATGCCGTGGAGGTCAGAAGAGGGCTTCAGATTCCTCTGGAACTGGAGCTAAGGACAGTTCATAGCTGCCATGTGGGTGCTGGGAATTGAACCCAGGTCCTCTGCAAGAGCAGTCAGTGCTCTTAACTGCTGAGCCATCTACCCAGCCTGAGAAAAACTCACTTTTAATGCAAATAACACTTAGATATTTGTACATGTCTCTAATCTCTCTGTATCTGATTATTACTAGTCAGAGTCGGTTACTTTTTGAGATACTTGGCGCCTCACCATGGATATAAATTCGTCAGGTAGATTTCAATGGTAATGTTTTTCATATTTACTAATTAACATGAAGCAAATTTTTATGCTTCTTCCTCAACTATAATTCATTTTTTATTTACTGATTTTATGTTTTGATGTCTTTCATACAGAACATCCCTGTGCTGGATAGCATTAGGGTCAACTTGACACACCTGGGCTGAGGGAGCCTCAATTTGGGGAATTTCCTCCTAGGACTGGCCTGTGGCCATGTCTGTGGGGCATCTTCTTGATTTTTGAGTGAGTGGGAGGGCTCAGCCCACTGTGGGTGGTGCCATCCCTGGGCAGGTAGGCCTGTGTTGCATAACAAAGCAAGCTGCCAGGGGAGCAAACCAGTAAGTAGTGTTCCTCCATGGCCTGTGTTCCAGGGCCTGCCTCCAGGTTCCTGCTCTGAGTTCCTACCTTGGCCTCCCTCCCTGGGTCATGAACTGTGACCCAGGAGATATAAGACAAAAAACCCTTTCCTCCCCAACTTGGTAGTGGTCAGAATATTTTGTCACAGTCATGGAGAAACAAACTAGGACAATCCCAAACAACCTTATTCACCCTTATACCTGCATCCCAAATGGGGCCAACCCCATAACCCTTCCCCACAGGAGCCCATATATTCTGTCATCCCTGTTACTGTCCACTGTGTTGTCAGTGCCCCCAGCCATTACCTAGAAAAAGTCCATCAGCTGAGTCTAGTCAGTCTATCTAGAGTCCCTTGTTTTTAGCAAGATCAACTCTTCCTCATCTAGCAGCAATCAGTTGTGAATATTCCTTTCGATAAGATTGGGGTCTGCTGTTCATTTTTCCTGTTCTATGCTGGGTTACTGTCTGGGTGTATCTTGGGCCACCCTAGCCAACTATTCAAAGGAAGGTATCTCCTGTCTGGCATTGTTTCTTATTATGTAGCCTTCAGATATACACATGGACTCTTAAAGAAATATACTGATCACTTTAATTTTTGGTTATACTTTCCTTTTGAATTTTTAAGACTATATATTGTTCCTTGAACTAGTTGTATGTATAATTTTTCAGTAGGGTGTTGAACTAATATGATTCCTTCTGGTTTTTTTAAAACAGCTAGGCATTATTTATCTGTCTCACTGTCTAACCCTTCCACCATGGTTTCTCCATTTTAAATGCCCCCATTTTTCCCATTTCCCATTTAATAATACCCTTCTCCTATGGTCTCACCTCTCTTGAGCTCCTTTTCTCCCTTTATCCTCAAGGTTCCTTGAATAACATTTCCTCCCACCTCCCGTTTAAACACTCCATTTTAATCCACATCTCCCTTAGTAACACCTGTTTCCTACTGTTGTCTCTTAGGTTCTTTCTTTTCCTTTACCTCCCTGGTTCCTTTTTATTATCCTGGTTCCTATAGTTATGTCTGGATACATACTCACATATCAGGATGTGGTGCTAGGATCCACATATGAAGGAGGACACGTGTCGTTTTATTTCTGAGTCTGTGTTACTTCACTTAATATAACAGTTTCTAGTTCCATTCATTTACCTGAAAATTTGATGATTTCATCTTTTTTTTTTACTGCTGAATAAAACTCCATCATATAAATATACCACATTTTCATTATCTACTTGTCAGTTGAGGGACACTTAGGTTGTTTCCATCCCTTAGCTACTGTGAAAAATGTAGCAACAAACATGGATGTATAAGTGTCTCTGAAATAGAATGAATTCTTTGGGTATATGCCAAGGAGTGGTATGACTGGGTCTAATGGTAGATTGATTTTTAGTTTTATAAGGGTTATCCACACTTCTTTCCATAGGGGTTGACAAATTTGTAGCCCCACCAGCAGTAGATGAGCATTCTGCTTTCCCCACAACCTCTCCACCTTTTGGTATCATTTGTTCTCTTGAATTTAACCAGTCTGACCGGGGTAAGATGAAATCCTAAAGTGGTTATAATTTGCATTTCCCTAAATACTGATGCTATTGAACACCATTTAAGGTGCTTCTTAGCCATCTTTATTTCTTCTTTTGAGAATTCTCTGTTCAGCTCCTTAGCCCATCTTTTAATTGGGTTAAATCCTTTCTTGATTCTCTGTTTTTTGAGTTCTTTATACATTCTGGTTGTTAAACTTCTGTCAGATGTGTCACTGGTGAAAATTTTCTCCGACTGGGTTTTCTCTTCACTTTTCGTGGCTGCTTCTTTGGATGTGCAGAAACTTTTTAGTTTAATAAGGTACCGTTTGTTGATTCTTGACCTTGTTTCCTGAGCAATTGATGTCTGGTTTAGAAAATCTTTCCTACACCTGTATCTTGTACATTATTGCCAATGTTTTCTTCTACCAGTTTCAGAGTTTCGGGCTTCATACTGAGGTCTTTCATCCATTTGGAGTTGAGTTTTGTGCAAGGCAAAAGATAGGGGTTTAGTTTTATTCTTCTACATGTGGAGATCCAATTTTGCCAGGACCATTTGCTGAACATCCTGTCTTTCCTCCTCTGAATGTTCTTAGTCCCTTTATCAAATATCAAATGGCTGATGTACTCATATTTGGGTCTTCAATTTTGTTCCATTGATCTATGGGATTATTTTTGTGCTAGTACCATGCTGTTTTTATTACTGTAGCTGTGTAATATAGTTTAAAATCTGCTATAATAATCCCTCCAGCATTTCACTTAGTGCTAAGGGTTGCTTTGGCTATCCAAGGTCTTTTGTACTCCCATATGAATCTTAGGATGGCTTTTTTCAATTCTGTGAAGAATGTCATAGGGATTTTGATGGGCATTGCATTGAATCTATAAATGGCTTTTGGTATGATGGTCATTTCACAATATTAATTCTTCCAATCCATGAGCATGGGAGGTCCTTCCATCTTCTGGTATCTTCCTCAATCTCTTTTTTTAAAGATTTAAAATTTTCATTGTAGAGGTCTTTAATGTCTTTGGTCAAGTTTATTCTGAGGTACTATAATTTTTTTGAGACCATTATAAAAGAGGGTGTTTTCATGTACTCTTTTTCTGATTGCATGTTATTGGTATATAGAAAGACTACAGGCTTTCATAGATTTATTTTGTAACCTGCCACTTTACAGATTGAAAGTGTGAATCATTTCTAGGAGTTTTCTGGTGGAATGTTTGGTGTCTCCTAGATATAATATCATATCATCTGCAAAAGGGATAATTTGATCTCTTCTTTTCCAATTATCACTCCTTTAATTTCCTCTCTTGTCTTATTGCTCATGCAAGAGTTTCAATCACTGTGTTAAAATGGAGTGAAGATAGTGGACAGCTTTTTCTGGTTCCTGATTTTTTTCTGCATTTAGAATGATATTGTCTGTGAGTTTCTTGTATATAGCTTTAATTATGTTGAGGTATGTTCCCTCCAGTCCAATTCCCTCTAGTACTTTATACGTAAATGCTTGTTGAATTTTTGTCAAAGGCTTTCTCTGCATCTATGGAGATGACCATGTGGTTCTTACTTGTTCATGGTGGATGATCTTTCTGATCTGTGCCTGTACACAGCTTGCAAGTATTTTGTTGAGAATTTTTGCATCTATGTTTGTTAAGGATATGGGTCTATAGTTTTCTTTTTTGGGTGTATCTTTATCTGGCTTTGGTATTAGAGTGATACTGGCTTCATAGAAGGAATTTGGAAGTTCTCCCTCCATTTCTATCTCTTTTTTTTTTTTGAGGTAGGGTCTCCCTGTAGTCCCAGCTGTCCTGGAACTCACTATGTAGACCAGGCTGGCCTTGAACTCACAGAGATCTGCCTGCCTCTGCCTCCCGAGTGCTGGGATTAAAGGTGTGTGTCACCATGCTGGGCGATTTCTATCTTTTTCAATAAATTAAGTAGTATTTGATACAGCTCTTCTTTAAATGTCTGGTAGAATTCTGCTGTAAATCCATCTGGGCCTGGGCTATTTTTCACTTGGGAGATTTTGTATTACTGTCTCAATTTCCTTATGTGTGATGGGTCTGTTTAAGCTGTTGATCACTTCTTGGTTTAGTTTTGGTAATTCCCATGCTTTTATATAGCCATCTGGTTCTTTTAGGTTTCAAATTTAGTGGTGAATAAATTTTTAAAATATTCCCTTACAATGTTCTGGATCTTTGTGCTGTCTGTTGTGATATTTCCTTTTTCATCTCTGATTTTGTTGATTTGGAGGTGCTCTTTATTTTGGTTAACTGGGCTAAGGGTCTGTCAATCTTCTTTATCTTTTCAAAGAATCAGCTCTTGGATTCATTGATTCTTTGCATTGTTTCCTTTGTTTCTATTTCATTAATTTATGCTTTGATTTTTGTTATTTTTTCTTGTCTGCTGGATTTGGGTTTCATTTGTTGTTGCTTTTCAAGTGTCTTGAGTTGCCATGTTAAGTTATCTATTTTCATTCTTTCTGATTTTTTTAATGTAAGCACTTAAAGCTATAAACTTCCCTCAAGTATTACTTTCAACGTGTCCCAGAGGTTTTGTTGTGTTGTATTGTCCTTTTCATTTACTTACAGAAATACTTTTATTTCTTTCTTAATTTCTCCTTTGACCCATTCATCATTCAGAAGTGTGTTGTTTAATTTCCATGTATTCATGTAGTTACTAGGGTTTCTTATGGTATTGATTTTAAGCTTTATTGCATTGTGGTCTGATAGAATGCACAGAATTGTTTCAATCTTTTTGTTTTTTTCTGAGGCTTGTTTTTTGCTCCAGTATGTAGTTTGGAGAAAGTTCCATTGGGTACTGGATAGAAAGTATGTTCTTTGGAGCTTGGGTAGAATATTCAGTAGATGTATTTTAGGTCCATTTGATATATGGTATTCTTTAATACAGATGTCTCTCTGTTAATTCTTTGTCCTGTAGACCTATCTAATGGAGACAATGGAGTATTGAAGTCCCCTAGTATTAATGAGTTGGGATGGCCAGGGATGATGGCTGGTCCAGGTATGCAAAGATGATCTGGGAGATGAAACAAGCCTGAGGGCCCCAGGGTACTAGACTGAGGAATTGGGTTAGTCTGGGTACAAAGGGTCAGGAAACAGTGGGGAGTCTGGGCCAAGAGGGTAGTCCAGAGATCTGGGGTGCCAAGAGAAAAAATGGGCCAGTGCCCACACTAGGAGGAGAGATGGGGTGAGGGAGCTTGGAGGATGAATGAAGTTGTGAAAGCCAAGGAGCAGTGGGTGTGTTCGAACTTACCCAGGAATGATGCTGGCTTCAGAAAGCTGGGGTTTAGGCTGGCCAGGGATGATGGCTTGTCCAGGTATGCAAAGGAGAAGTCGGTGAGGCAACAGACCTTGAGGGTTCCAGGGGACCATACTGAGGAACTGGATTGGTCTGGGTACAAAGGATCAGGAATCAGTGGGGAGTCTGGGCCAAGAGGGAAGTCCAGAGTTATGGGGTGCCAAGAGAAGAAATGGGCCAGTGTCCATGCTCGGATGAAAGATGTGGTGGGAGAGCTAGGAAGATGAAGGAGATTGTGGGAGTCAAGGCATAGTGGGCATATGACCTAGAGTTTTGATGAGTAATGTAGTTCGTAAGATTACAGGAGGATTATTAGTCAAAAACGCTAGCTTTAGTTCACTTTTAAAATAATCAGTAATACTCCATCTACTTCATGCTATGAGGTATTCAGAATTGAAAATTTATGCTGCTGCAATGTAATTTTATAATTCAATATTTCCTGTCTAAAAATATTTTAAAAAACATGATTCATAGAGACTATTTCTAATAATCAATTTTACCTTACAAATTCTGTCATGATCATTGCTGATTGGACCAAGTTTCATGTTTAAATGGTGGGCTACTGGCCTTTCATTTCTTGGATTTTGGAATTGGGACCCAGACAGGGCTGTGTCATTGTACCTGGTTTACAAACTCAGGGACACTTGGGCCATCCAGACCACCATTGTTAGCTAGAAGAGGGAAGGATTCTGATGTATCCTAGGAATGAAAATAATGAATCTAAAAGCTACTTGCTATGAGAATATATAAATACCAGTTTTTCTCACAGAATTTTCTGCATTGGTTTATATGCATTTATAACCAGTAGAGTAGTAATTCTTCTTATTTTAAATTCTGCCTGATAATTCTTAGAAACCTGGCATTCTTCATACTTGCTTTGCTTGTAATTGCATGCTCAGCTTATTAGTGTGACTTGTTTTTATTTTCCCCTTGAGAACTGGATGTAATATACTGGGCAAAAGTGTCTGCCATTACCTATGGACTTTTGGAAATGTAGTCCTAAGCTATACAGAGAGAAGAGTTCCATAGCCCTGTAGAAAGGGTTCAAGGTCTTAGGAAATCTATGTCTCTAAGCTGTGAACTTTCCAAGTGCAAGTGTTTTGTTCTTATCTGGCTGTTGTTAATTTGTTAGTATGTTTTTAATTTCAGTTATGTGGGACAGAATTAACACAACTGACTGGCATTATTTCCTTTTCTACAGGTCTTTAAAGTTCAGACAAAACTGGCCCAGAGTAGGCTCTGGCTTCTCTTCACAGCAGCCTTTGATAGAACTAGAAAAGTGCTCCCTCAGTTTTCAAATGACTCATTTCCCCCATTGCACTAGGACAGAAGGGGATTTTTTCTCCCACGTTTACTGTGGAACCACATCAAGCTCCTAGATGGGACATAGATGAGGTTTTGTCTAACTCTCACACTTACTGGTCCCTAGCAGAATGAAAAAGTTAAAGTTAATATTTTCCTTTCCTGATTCTAATACCTTGGAGGTATCTCTTCTCCTGTGATATAATTTTCTGTATTTAGCTGACAGTGTCTCCAACTATAATTTCTCCTCTGACCTCACCTCTCTTGTGGCTTTAACAAGGTATATCGATTTTTCATTTTGTTCAGCTATTTACTTGCTACAAGGACAGAGTGACAATTTCAAGCAAAGTACATGTGGAAGTGGAAACAGGAAATCAGCCTTGTATTTTTAAGAAAAGAAAAAGTAAATGGTAGAAAATAATCTCAAAAAAGTTGGTGTTGCCCTATGTTTTAGGCAATGGAAATTTTAAAAAATCCATGTTTTGCAAGAGCCAGTTCAGAGATGGTGTTACTGCCCATATTGAGCACTAGGATTGATTTCAAGCAAGCCTCTTGGTCTCCTGAAAATTAATCTTGTAAGAGCAGTATCCCCTGCAGAGTTCATCTTGAGCAATTAAAGTAGAGTTTAGGTCTATTCTGTATGGATCCCAACTTAATTAAAATGAATTAATCTCAAGTTAATGTTTTTTTAACATTTTTAATTTTAATGAAGTATAGTTTTTTAAAGTATTCATTTACAATGTTCTGGATTCTTTCAGTATCTGTTGTGGTGTTTCCCCTTTCATCTTTGATAAGGGTGAATACTTTCAGTAAAGGGACAGGTTACAAATTCTACTTAAAACATCAGTAGCCTTTCTATATACAAATAACAAGCAATCAGAAAAAAAAAATTCTTGGAAATCCTCCCATTCACAATAACGTCAAAAAATATTTAGGAATAAACCTAACCAGACATTGAAGATTTTTACAATGGAAATTTAGATCTTTAAAGAAAGAGACAGAGGAAAACACTAGGAGACAGAACTACCATGCTCATGGATTAGAAGAGTTAATATTGTGTAAATGACCATCTCATCAAAAACAATTCACAAATTGGATGCAATGCCAATAAAAATATCCATGATATTCTTCGCAGAGCAGAAAAAAATCATCCTAAAATTTATATAGAATCATAATAGACCCAGGATATCTAAAGCACTCTTGGGCAAAAAGACCAATGCAGGGGAGATCACCATAACATATCTCAGATAATATCACAGAGCTATAGTCACAAAAACAGCATGGTATTATCACAAAAATAGATCCTTAGATCAATGGAACACAACAGAAGACTCAAAAATGAGTATATGCAATTTCAGTCAACTGGTAATTGACAAAGGTGCCAAGAACACACAATGGAAGAAATACAACATCTTCAGAAAATGGTGCTGGTAAAATTGGACTTCAACCTGTAGAAGAATGAAATTGAACTCTTATCTTTGACATTACACAAAAATCAATTCCAATTGGATCAAAGACCTTGATATAAAACCTGGAACTCTGAAACTGCTAGAAGAAAATATAAGCAGTACCCTAAAAGACATAGGTGTAAGAAAAGATTTTTTAAATTGGACATCTGTTGCTCAGGCATTAATTTCAACTATCAACAAGTGGGAATTCATTACGCTAAAAAGCTTCTGTACAGCAAAAGAAACAACCAAGGGAGTGAGAGGAAACCCACTGACTGTGAGAAACTGTTTATCAGCTATACATGTGACAGAAGATTAATATCCAGAATATACAATGAACTCAAAAAACAAAGAAATAAGAAAGCAAATGACCCAATAAAAAGATGGGCATAGAAATAAAAATGCCTAAGAAACACCTTAAAAATGGGAGGGAGTCTTATTTTGATTAAAAAATGTAGTATTGAAATGTACAAAAGCTCAATAAAAGCCACTTTAAGAATGTGCTCAACATCCTTAGTAATTAGAGAAAAGCAGATGAAAGCTATTTTAATATTCCAGTCTTCCCCAGTCAGACTGGCTAAGATCAAGAGAACAAAAGACAAAATGTTGGTGAGGATGTTTAGACCAGGAAATGATCATTCACTGATGTTGGGAATGAAAACTCTTGAAACCACTATGGAAAGCATTGTGGATCACTATGGAAAGCATTGCGGAACGAAGAGCTAAAAATGAATCTAACATATGATCTGGTTATAGCACTCCTTGGAATATACACAAAGGACTCATCCTACTACAGAGACACCTGTAAAGCCACATTCATTGCTGTTCTCTTCACAATAGCTAAGAAATGGAAACAACCTAAATGTCCCTCAACTGAGGAATGGTTAATGAAAATGTGGCAAATCTATTCAATAGAGTTCTACTCAGCAGTAAGAAAAGATGAAATTATGAAATATGCAGGTAAATGGATGGAACTACCCTCAACTAATAAATGGATAATGAAAATGTGGTACATTTACATAATGGAGTTCTGCTCAGAAATAAAAAATGATGAAATTATGAAACTTGCAAGTCAATGGATGTAACTAGAAACCATTATCCTTTGAAGTAACACAAACTCTGAAAATCAACCAACACATTTGTGGATCATAGCACCAACTCCATATATATGAGTATACATCCTGATGTTACAGCAGGTGCTAGGAAACTGGAAAGGAACCAGGAGTAAAGAAAAGCAAGAGCCCAAAAGAGGGTAACAGTAGGGAGCAGATGTTACCAAGGGTGAGGTAGGAAAAGAGTGGGTGTTCAGCTGGTTGTGGAGGAGGGAGGGCCTTGGAGGGGACTAAGGGGTTGGGGAGTAGGGAACTCAGGAGAAGGGGGAGGGTGGAAAGAGAGAGATGACGGGGGTGCTTGGACTGAGGTAGGAGGAGAAAGGTTGGGAAGAGGGAAAGTGAGAGATGATTGGAGCTTGGGGGACTAGGGAAGCCAATGGGAAATGTGTTTGCTCCAGAAACCCCTGAGAAATGCACATACCTTGTCTGAACATTAGTACACATGTGTGCCTGGGTGCTGTATGGCAAGGAGCACAGTGACAGACCAGAGAGACCTCCCTTTGAGTAGTTGGTCACAGTAGTCCAAGGGACTCCCAAAATAATACAGGCTATTGCCAGAGCTCTTGATTATCTCCCATAACTCAAAGATAAGACTTTACTGCTGAAGACAGGACATACTTCGGACACAGAACTTGGAGCAATGGAGAAGGAACTGATCTGAAAACATTCTACTTTAAGACTAGCTCTCATAATTCTAGAGGACACTATGCAAGGTGCTAAGGAAGAAAATCCATCAATTGTCCTACCTATCCCTAAAGCCTAATAACCATAATGACTGGCACAGCAAGCTACCTCTACTGGTGCAGTAGTGGCACTGTTATCATGGGGGGGGTGGTAATCAAGAGATATCTAACTGGACTTAAAGCCGTCTCAATTGGAGTGAAACTCATGCATGGCACTGTAAACACAGCCAAATACACATGGCTGGAGAGGACCTCAATTCTAGAGAAACTCTATCTTTGTCACATCTCAAGACAAATGAAATTTCTTACCATATGGTAAATATTGACCCTATTATTTAAAGACAAGTATACCATACACCACTCATCAAAGAAGCTACTTTTTGAAACATATGGAAGCTACTGAAGAGTTCTACAACTGGTCACACATAGAGAATATATGCCTGAGAGATGCTCAGTCCTCGGTAACATATCTACAGTGGACTTTCTATAACTTAGGTTCACAGGAGTAGAGAGAAAATTAGTGCATCCCTCAACTCTCACCAGCAATGCTTCCTTATACAACAGAGTGTGATGTGCACAGAAGCCCCCAACTGACCAAGTAAGTGACTTCCAGTGTGTGTCATATTATACCTCACCCACCTATGGCTCAGGGACGATTGTAGAAGAGGGGACAGAAAGATTATAGGAGCTAATGTTGATCAATGAACATAGGGAAACAGGATTTCAGGTTACTGGAATCTTGTTCATGTGAATTTGCATCAACTGTGTAATTGAGCACAAGACCCATGTCAACTCAATCAGACAGTGATCCAGAGTGGAGTGAGGGAGATGGGTAGGGGACATGGGTTTGTAGTGCTTTCAAGCCACAAAACAACAAAATATGTTCATAGCTATGACTTCAACCACAGAAGTGAATTTTAAAACATTCTCAACCAGCTGTGGTATCCAGTTTAGAAGCTGACCTTAGTCTGGGATATGTTGGAGACTGATTACTGCTAGATAACGGGGAGTAAACTTTACTTGCAATCTCTAGATAGATAGGCTGAATAGACTCCAGTGAATGAATTTACACTGAAGGATGTCTGGATACAAATGCTTGACTGGAAAGGACTTAACATGTATGGCAGGATGCATGAGGTCTGGTGCTAGGGGAGAAGCATGTGGGAGAATGGATGAGGGTGGGAGATTAATTTGATTAAGCACTGTTATATGAAATGTGCAAAAGCTCAATAAAAAATATAAAACATACATTTTATTTATTATTTTTATTTTATGTGTATGAGTGTATTACCAGCTTGTATATAAGTGTATCCAAGCAGAAGACGGCATTGGAACCCCTGGAACTGGAGTTATAGACAACTGTTAGCTGCCATGTGGGTACATATTGGAAATCTAACTCCAGTTCTCTACAAGAAGCCAGTGTTCTTAACCACTGAGCCATGTCTCCAGCACCTAAATTTTTAGAAATAGTGTTTCAATAATCCCAGGTTGGCCTTAAACTCTCTATATATCTAAGGTTTACCTTCAACTTCTGATCCTCCTTCCACTACCTCCAAAGTGCTAGGATACTACAACTGGTTGAGAATGTTTTAATATTTGCTTCTTTGGATGAAGTCATACATATGAACATATTTGCCTGTTTTGTGATTTGAAAGCATCAAAATAGGTGATAAACCCGAAGCAAATAAATCAAAATTCAAACCCCATGATGCCCACACTGTTTGCATGTAGTAACTAGCATTATTGACAAGATATGCTTTCTTGTTTATCGATCTGACCGTATAATTTTCTCTTCTTCTAGAAATGTTTCTGCCTTCACATTTATCCATATATTGTTCAATAATTGTTTACCTATTGTTGAATCATTAAAAAAGAATTGTCATTAAAAAGAGCAACCAATGAGAATGTATGTGGTAGTGGAAAATTAGGAAAGAGGAAGGAACTCAAAGGTGATGGAATTAATAAATTCATGATTGTAGAAGTTAAAATGTTAAGTCAGCCATGTTTTGTATTTTCAGTTCTACAGGGAATATCTTGACAGTAACTCTTTTTGTGCATTTTTCTGTTTCACATTTATATTTGAGAAACTGTCCATTAACATTTGTACATACATTAAAATGAAAGTGATAACACCAAGCTTCTGTTTCTGTCCTTCTGTCCTGTGACTGAGA
>NW_008329521.1:1056287-1062960 GCF_000622305.1 Nannospalax galili
TCACTAATAATTAGGGAAATGCAAATTAAAATGACTTTAATATTTCATCTTAACCCCAGTCAGATTGGGTAAGATCAAGAGAACAAATGATACCAAATGTTGGAGAGGACATGGGGAAAGGGGAAAACTCATCCATTGCTGGTGGTGCTGCAAACTTGTTCAACCCCTATGGAAAGCAGTGTGGAGAACTCTTAAAAAACTACAAATGAACCTACCATTTGACCCAGTTATACCACTCCTTGGCATATACCCAAAGAACTCATCCTATTGCAGAGACACTTGTACATCCATGTTTGTTGCTGCTCTTTTCACAATAGCTAAGAGATGGAAGCAACCTAAGTGTCCCTTAATTGACGAGTGGATAATGAAAATGTGGTTGGTTCATTTATACGATGGAATTTTACTCAGCAGTAAAGAAAGATGAAATCATGAAATTTGAAGGTAAATGGATGGAACTAAAAACTGTTATACTAACTGAAGTAACACAGACTCAGAAAAACAATGTATGTTCTCCCTCAAATGTGGATCCTAGCACCAAATCCTTTTAAATTCCACATCCTTTTAATAATATGATACTATAGTCTCTTCTGCATGAAATAACTACCATCAGCATGACTTCAGTTGAGCCTGATTGCTAAACAGTCAAAATTGCGCTTGATGACAGTTGTGCTCATTCATTAAAGGAGGGCCAATCAGGGTCACTGGACTCTCACTTGGGTATCCAGCCACTTTATTCAGCCAACTGTATGTAATTTGACCCTAATAACACATAGCCTCCTGAATTTGAGGAGGGCTAAAATACACAATCTGGAGAAGGCTAGGAAGAGGAGGAATGACCCATGCTGGGTAAAGGCTATCGGTGTGCAAACCCTCAGGTCATACATATATCTCAGCAACCCCTCAGTTATCTATGCAAATAAGCTCAATAAATTCACTGGTTCCCCAGTAAAACTTTCATGAAACATTAGCTTGACACGAGAACCTTAAAAGGGAATAAGCATTGCTTAGCAGGAAAAGAAATTTCACAACTGATGAAAATTTATTTGTTAATGCTGTTATGCCTCATAATTATTTTTGTAAAAAAAGAAAATGAGAATGTAAAAGATGTTAAAATGATATGGAAATGGAGATATTTTCCAAAATAGAAAAAATGAGAAACCCTAAGCAAGTGATGAAGGTCTGTTTAGGTTTGCTATTTATAAAGGATGAGACAAAAATAACATACAAATAATCTTAAAATTACTATGGACATAGTTTAGTCAATTAGTTTAAGGAACAAAATATATATCTAGTCAATGGTTATTTGAAAATATTTGGTTTTTCACCCAAGCTTTATTACATAGCACATGATAATTAAAAGTACCAGACTGGTAGAACTAAACTTATTGGATGTTTAACAGCCACACTTTGAGGCCTATACTAATGTGGTCAGAGGACTTAAAGGACAGTTTTTGCTCCTTGCCCTCCAAGGTCGACAAAGTTCTAGGGACTATGGAACATCTCTCAAAATGTCCTGTAACAGTGGTGAATCACCAGTCCTCTTGTTCAGGGACAATATGGAGACCCCACGAGATGGACTTGAACCAGTGTCCAGTCTACCAAGAGGAGGGTCAGATTAGAGGAAACATCTCATTCATGCTTCCAAGTGAAGCCAGACATGTCCAAACAGAACCTTTGACTTATCTTCACATAGATGGAACTGGTAAAAGAAAGGAGCCAGGAGCTCCTCCCAAGCCCATGTGACCCCTGAGGAACAGATCTTCAAATGACCTTAAATACAAAAATAAATTGATTTATTTGGGCCAACTGCCTGGTCTTAAACACCCAAAAGGTATACTTCTTTACGAGTCCAAGGGATTACACTTCCCAGACATTAGGCTTAAGTCTACATAAAAAGTTATTTAGACAATTATTTCTCATCGATGATTTTTTTCCTAAGCAGAAAGTGCTGCTCAGATGTAAGCCTTCAGATCTTGGTCTCCAATACTGTAGTGCCCACCTGTAGCTAAGGTAGGCTATTGCTCTAAAATGATGGATAAATTTGTTTTCTCCCTCTATTTCAGAAGCCTTTGAGACGGAACTGACACTGATTCTAAGCACTCCAACAGCTATCAAAATGCCCAAAAGCAAATCCTGAATCCATCACTCTAGAGTCCAGCCTTAGAAGGCAAAAGAAAAATGAGGAGGAACCCAACAGAGGGATGCTTTTGGAAGCCCTTGTCAAGAAATTCCAATGGACTCTCATATGAACATTTGAAAATTGCCCTATTCTGACTTTTATCTAGTTCCCTGTCTAGAAGTTGTAATGCTAATTACTCTTGCCTTTGCTTCTCCTTCACATCACCTAGTCAAATTCCAAGGACTTTCTTTTCCCCTTAGAGATAAAAGTTATGCAATTTGGGAGTCTTTTAGATAGACCCTTTTAGGGTTACCTCTTCAGAGGGGAGAAAGTTAGAGTAGCCTAAAGCCCCATAAAAATAATTAAATGAAAGAAGGAAAAAAAGAAAAAATGGGGAGATATGGGAGGTGTTGGAGGGGAGGGAGTGGGCATGGATTTGATCAAAACACCTATATGCATTTATGAAATTCTCAATAAAGTTTTTGTAAAAGTTAAAGACAAAAAGAATTTGTGCTGCACTAATTTGACATTTAGTTAATGTAGTGCTACCTACATGATGGGATTTGTTGCTTTACAGGAAGACAAAAGTCCAGAGCTTACACTTCAGGCCTCACCATGTGATATTCAGGATTTTGCATGAAGCAAGGAAGCTCTAGTTAGATTGGACCCTTAAACATTGTATTATTCAGCCTCGTAAGAGTTAGAAATGCATTCATTAAATTGACTTTTAAACAGTACCATCCTGTGCCGTCTAGGATAGCAACATTGTGCAGCCTATTCTATCATTGGCATCATTCAGAAGTCTAACACCTCTTTAGGATAAAGTACATTTCAGCCTTGCACATTTCAGTCAAATAGTCTCATAGATGTCATACAACATCAAGATTGCTAAGGCTGTCGTTTTGGCTGGATCACAGATAGTCAGAGAACAGGGATTTATTAAAGGAAAATGGTGCACAAAAAATGTATGGTGCTGTGAACTGTGATTTTTACTGCAAGCTTTTCCCCCTCAGAAGATAATGCACATAATATTCCTAAGATAATTTTCACTCAGTTTCCAAAGATATGACTCAAAGGTATTTGATTTATGGCTGCATGTGCTGAAAGTACTTTTATTCAGAATCATGGCCATTTAACTACTATAAATCAATACACAATTATTTGAGCATTGTGTGTTTTCATACATGTTCAAATAAACTAATAGCATGCTTCTAAGCCCTGTGTGTACATGTGAAGTTGAGGAAGGGAAGTTGCTGCTGCTGCTGCTCTTGTCGGAGAAGGGACGTGGTTCTGCCTTCTTCAGAAACATCCGGCAGTGTCAGCCTCCTTTATCTGGGGGGCACTTTTCAAAGAACGTGACAAATATATTTTTTTGTGTAGTCATGAAGTATGTTTAGTCATTTTCCTGACATTGTTTTAATGAATTTTCAAAGAATGTGACAAATATATTTTTTTGTGTAGTCATGAAGTATGTTTAGTCATTTTCCTTACTAGTGTCAAATTTGAGCTTTCTTTTATGTATTTGAGAATACCAGGGGTTAATTCTTTGGTAATTTTCTTAGTTACAGAAATATTATGTAAATTTTACTCCTTCTATTATTGAGGCTATTCTAAAATGTCTGAGACTCTGACAGTCACATTAATGGTCTATGGCCTCCTGGACCCAGTAATTAATCACTGTTGACTGCACCAGCTGGGATTGACTTTGAAGCAGGTACAAGGGAAGATCACAGGCACAGACTCAGTGTTTTAGATTACTGTGTTTTAAGATTCATACAAGCTCAGAGTTTTCATGTAGACTATTTAAAATTAATATACGTTTATTTTACACACGAAGTAGATTTTTTGTAAGAATCATCTCTTTCTAGTCCACTATTTTCCAAAAAAATCACCTTGTGATAACATGAGATGCATTACTTATAAATATGAAAAGTAAACTGTAGTTACACAAGTGGCATAAAACTGCACTGACAGACTTTAAAAGAAACAACCACGACCCACTACTACAGCTGGAGAGGCATACTTGGGCATACTTTCTGATCAATTTTAAACATTTTCAGATCTTTCTCACCTAAGCTTTTATTCCTACAGATAAGAATAAGATAAGTGTATATCACCGAAATTTGCATCAAACGCCCTGTTTAATTTGAAAGAATTTCTAGGCAATTTGTCAAGAATATTGACATAAGAAAATATTTACACAGGACCTGCACATAATTGTCAGTGATTGAAAGAAATCCAAGAATTCAGAGAGACAGAGAAAATGATCTATGGAGAGAGATCCTGTCATGTGGCTATCATCTTTTTGAAAGCAAAGTAACAACAATGAACAAAATCAATCTTGGTTGTAAAGAGACATTTTGTAAGTTTTCATAGCAAAAGAAACAGTTTGAAAGCTTGTGGATTCCTACAACATAGTGTTGACTGCCTCATATAGGCTAGACTTTCTGACTCTCCTTAGAGAACAGGATGCCTTTGGCTAAGACTCGTGAAACTGCGCATACATTTGTGCAAAGCTAAGGCCTATTTTGGTCTTTATGTAATTATCAGCGGAGAAAGCAGGAAAGAGACACTGATGGAAGAATGAGAAACATATCCTAGCTTCTCTTTACAGATCTGAAATCTCCTGGAGACTAGGGATGACCAAGACTGGCACTGTGTTTAACCATGGAAATCCACAGATGACAAGTCCACCCGAAACATCAGAGTCATCATAGATCCTCCACTTCCACTGTCCAAAATGCTGCTTCTTTTTAAAATTTAAATCTGAAACGTACAGTGAGATGGGAACTTATGTCCCATATATACAGTTATAAGCTGTGATTATCATGACAGGGTGATGAGATAAAGATTGTAGTTCTATAGTATCAGGCAAGAAACAAAACAGATTGAGATGCACCATCTTTGCAAAGCCAGGGTGGTGTGGATGCAGGAAGAGTGTGGGAAAGATCCCCAGACCTGACTCAGTCTTCTACTCTCTTTTTTTATATTGAGATTTTAAAATTTCATACACTATTTCCCACTCACATACAGACACCCCCCTGTCCCCGATCCATGCCTCCCGGCTGCCACTGATACCTATGTACTCTGCCATACATGCTGAGTCTATTCATTCAGATGTTTGTACCCAAATGTCCTTCAATGTAAATGCATCCACTGGAGTCTAGTCAGCCCATCCAGTGGTTGTATATAAGTCATACTCTCCCTCACCCAGCAGCAACCAGTCTCAAATAGTTCTCAATCTAGTGCTTATCCACCACCCATTTCTCACCTCCCCTTTGGGCCTTTGTTTAATTGACCTGACATGGGTCCCATGTTGGATGCCACGACTCCTGCAGGTGCACATGAGCACCTAGGCCTCGACTGGCGTGGAAGCCTCCACCTCATACGTTCATGAACCAGCCCTGGTTTTTACAATCTTTCTGCCTCCTCTTCTGCAATGGTCTCTGAGCCGTGGATGGGTGAGGTTCCATAAAGGAGTCCCATCTCCCATCTTTTACTCCACAGTCTCTTATTTTCCAAAATTTGGCTTTTTGAGGCCTTCTGTGTATAACACACTCTGATGTACAAGGAAGCCTCACTGGTGAGAGTTGAGGGGTGCCCTCTCTCTACCCCTTATTCTGCTATGTTCCATGAGCCTTGGTTGTAGAGATTTGACTGCACATGTGTCACCTAGTACTGGGGTCCCAGGTGTATGTTCTCTATGCCTGACCAGATGTGAAACTCTACAGTAGCCTCCATTTATTGCAAAAAGAAGCTTCATTGTTGAGTGCTGTACAGCATGTTTGTCGCTCTAAGGGAGGTCACCTATCTCATGCTGCGTTCCCTTCCAATCAGCTCCTAGGTATACATATACATTAATGTTCATACATTCTATGTGCATTTGTCACAGGATTTCTAGGGCATCACTTTTCCCTCTAGGTCAGTCTTCTACTCTTGAATCGAAAAGTTTGCCATATGGTTCATGTTCAGTGTGCAAAGTTATGGGGACCAATTGATAATTGTTATCTACTTCTAAAAGCTTTTAAAAATTATTGCATTTTTTGTAGATATAATTGCGATCTGAATTCTAGTTTACAATCTACTAATATACTATGTTTTTTATGTATAGAAAATGTATATATGTTGCTACAAAATATATACATGTTCTATAATTTTCATTTACATTTTAACTTTCAATTCATATATTTTAAGTGGCTATGAGTATTTTAATTTGAATTTAATGAGTTTAAAATTTAATTTTGATACTATAGATAAAATTTACTCTGATCACTGATATTTCAATTTTAGCATCTTGTTATCTTTCTATATGTTGTTTTCTGTTCTATATTTTTATATGTTATTCACATTACCTTTAAGTTTTTAAATTAGTTTTTTGAGAATTTCATACATTGGATTTTTATAATAGTCAGCCCCTACACAACTATTCCCACTACAATCCATTCCTTCGCTACCCACCCAACTTTGTCTTTCTTTCTTTCTTTCTTTCTTTCTTTCTTTCTTTCTTTCTTTCTTTCTTTCTTTCTTTCATTTTTTCCTTCCTTCCTTTCCTTT
>NW_008329521.1:1063001-1064936 GCF_000622305.1 Nannospalax galili
TATTATTTTTAAACCTTAAAATCCAATTTGTGCTGTACATAGATGCTTGTGTATCTGGCTGTTCATTAAAGTATGCTTGAAATACCACAAAATCTAACTTTCCCTTTTCCAGCAACTATCAATTGCCTGTAGCCGCTCAGATGTGGGGCATTGTGCCTACTCCTGCATCCATGCTGAGATTGAGTCTGGTTTAAGCTTGCATAGGTCTTATTCATTGCTGTTACAACTTCTGGGGGTTCATACGTGCACCTGCTGGGTTGGGTCTAACAAACAGTGTTTCCTTGTAGGCACCCGCTTCTCTGGCACACTCGTTCTAACCCCTTTTCTGCAGTGATCGTTGAACGTTATGGGGAGTGGAGCAATACAAATGTCCCATTTAGAGCTGAGCAGTATGCAATCTCTTATTCTCTGCAATCTGACCATTTGTAAATCTGTTAATAACTCTAAAAAGAAGCTTCTCTAATGAGAGTTGAGAGATTTACTAGTCAACGAGCATAATGATGAATCATTAAGCATTGCCTTATCACTATGTCCATTTAGAAAAACAATAAGCTGTTTGTGCCTACAGCCTGTAACCCATCTAGTCACAGGCCCTTGGTCATAACTGCCAGCTATGGGCTCCATCCTGTTAAGCAGACCTTAAATCCAATTGGAAAGTGTTTGATTACTCCTGTAACATTTGTTCCACTATTTCTACCATGGGGCATGTCTTGCCATGGAGTTCATTATTGTAGCTCTCAAGGCTCAGAGTTTGGCAAGACTGATTTTTGTTTTTCTTCTCTGGAAATTGCATAGCACCTTCCAGCACTATGCAAGCTAGCTGGTACAGGTGAAGCTTCCAGGTTAGTATAAGCTTGGTTCCTATGTGCTTAAGTATATGCTGTCTTCAGAAATAGTATCTTCAAGTCAAATTCCGGAAGGTAATCAAGAACACAGAACATGGAAAAATCATGCTTGGATTTAAGTCACTGCCTTGTCTTTACTTAGAATCCTGTTTTTCTGAGATTACTTAAGGGATATTCTCACTTGGGCTTTTAACTTTCAAATGGGTTTGTATATTTAGAACTTAGAGCCCCCAGTGAGTGAGGTTCTAGGCTCAGATCACTTTTTATGTTGTCCTGATTAAGAGACAGAAGTTTCCTTTTATTATTTTTTAAAATCTTTTGAGAATTTCATCCATGAGTATTCTTTGTGTTATTTCCATTCCTACCAATTTTCCCACTCCTCCCATAACCCCTACTCCCTGTCAATATCCTCGCCTCTTCTTTGATTAGTGTTCTTTATATACATACACATATGCCGTTCTATGCTTATTTTTATTTATTTATTATTTTTATTATTTTATGTGTATGAGTGCATTGCCTGCATATATGTAAGTGCACCCATGTCATACAATGCAAGCAATCATCAGAAGAGGGCGTTAGATCCCCTGGAACCGAAGTTATGAACAGTTGTTAGCCAGCATGTGGGTGCATGGAATTGAACTTGGGTCCTCTGCAAGAGTAGCCAGTGCTCTTAACCAACGATCCATGACTCCAGCCTCTATATGCTCAGTTTTAATGCCACTCTTCTCCTTATATTTTACATTGGTTCCTCTGCAATGTAAAATTTTTCTTTTCTGAAATTTAGAACTCCCTCTTTTCCCTGATAATCAGCACATTTAATGTTTCTTTTTCTGCTCCTGCTTACTGTCGAGAGCAGAGACCATTAAGGTGGATTCTATCCTATCTTGAGAATTCTTCCAACAAAACAATTGAAACAATTACTTCGGAAGTTAGGGTCAAATTCTCAGGACAGGAGCAGAACACAGACAGGTTTATTGCCAAATACAACATGAATGATCTCTAGTCTAGTTCTTGATAGAAAGTCTGTATTTCCCTCTGAAACCTCATGAGCTGTACTCAACTGTTCCTGTTTCTCTTGGTAGTCTGGTCT
>NW_008329521.1:1065213-1067587 GCF_000622305.1 Nannospalax galili
ATTCTCTGTGTGTGACCAGTTGTGGAACTCTAATAATCTCCAATTACTATGAAAAGGAGTTTCTTTGAGGACTGGTGAATGGTATGCTTATCTGTAAATGCAAGGATCCATATTTAGCATGTAGTAGGGAATTGCATTTATCTAGGGAAGTGACAAAGGTAGGGTTTTCTCTGGATCTATGACCTCTTCTGCCTTGTGTATTTGGCTATATTTGCAGTGCCACACATGAGTTCCCTCCCATTGAGAGGGTTTTAAGTCTAATTAGATAGCTTTTGATTATCCCCCTGATAACAGTGCCACTACTGCACTAGCAGAAGAAGTTTTCTATGCTGGTCATTATTATTAAGCTTCAGGGTTGGGTGGGATCATTGATTGATTTTCTCCCTTAACAGCTTTCACAGTACCATCCACAACTATGGGAGTTAAACCTCAAGTAGAAGGTTTCCAGGCCAGTTCCTACTACACCGCTCCAAGTCCTGTGTCTGAAGTATGTCCTGTCTTCAGCAATAGCGTCTTCTCTTCCAGTTCTGGGAAATAATCAAGAGCTCTGGCAATAGCCTGTGTTATTTTGGGAGTCTCCTAGAGCACTCTCACCAACCACTGGAAAGGAGGTCTCTCCTGTTCCACATGGTGTTCCTTGCCATACAGCCCCCAGGTATACATACAGACTAATGTTTAGGCACCATAGAGAAAACCCTATCTCTGTCATATTTCTAAGCAAATGAAATTTCTTACCATATGCTCTGTATAGATCCTTGTCTTTAGACAAGTATACAGTACACCACTCATCAAAGAAGCTCCTTTTGCAACATATGGAGGCTACTTAAGAACCCCACAACTGGGTAGGCACAGAGAATATATATAAGATACTGAGAGATACCCAGTCCTAGGTGGAACCTCTACAATTAAGATTCATAGGGGAGTAGAGAGAAAAATTGTGCATCCCTTAACTCGCACCAATGAAGCTTCCTTATACAGACTACAATAGACACAAAAGGCCACAACTGGCCAAATTTTAAAGAATAAGGGAATGCAGAGTGTAGGTCCCTGGATAGGATTCCTGTACCAAACCCCTCCCACCCATGGCTCAGGGAACATTGTGGAAGAGGAACAGAAAGATTGCAAGAGCCAGGTAAGGGCTCAGAATGGAGTCGGGGAAATGGGTGGTGGGTTGGTCCTTGTCTGGAAACAATTGGTGACTGATTAATGCTGGGTGAGGGAGAGGTAGGCCCTACCAATGAACTCTAGATGAGATGACTAGACTCCAGTGGTGGATGAGTGTGCACCAAGGGACATCTGAATACAAATGCCTGACTGGATAGGACTTATCATGTATAATAGAGTGCATGAGGTCCAGTGTAGGGTAGAGGTGGGGAGGCCATGGATGGAGAGGGGGTCTAAATTTGATTGAGAATTATTGTATGAAATGTACAAAAATGCAACAGAAAAGGTTTTTTTGTTTTTGTTTTTTTTTTTTAGCAATATCTCTCCAACCAATTGTTATTGCTAAGTTCCTAGCAGGCTCTTAAAAGGGTGGCACAACTCATAATATTCTAAAATTGCAGTATCAACTTAGCCCCAAGAAAGTCCCTCAGCTCATTGGGGGACCAACCAATCTTGAACTACACTGCCCAGTCTTTGTCATGGAAAGTTATTCAACCAACTAAGTGTCTATAAAAGATACACGACTTCCCCTGATCACTGCTGTTTCTCCATGCTATTTCTCTGCTTACCAAGAGGCAGCCCAGCAGTATGTTTGATCTCAAATAACTGATGGCCCCCCAATGGAGTTTTCTGGTCCATGGTCTTTGTCTATTTTTGTACATATGGCGTTCAAAACCTGGGAGGAATGCCTGTGTTACTTATGACTCAGTACTTCCTTTTACCGAACCAAAATGCTGACCAGGTGCTCCCGCCTGTGATAAGGACCATCTTGCCTATGACAGCTCCCACCACTCCCCACAACAGATCTGAGAATACAAAGAAAGTTCATCTGCTTTCCTCAGTCCTGCTGACCCTCTGACAGAGTTCCCATAAGTACTCTCCTGAAGAGCTGCAGATCTACTGCTCTATCTTCTTCCTCTCGCTCTCTCCTCTCTCTCTCTCTCTCTCTCTCTCTCTCTCTCTTCCCCATCCCTCCCCTGTCAGAGGAAATTCTAATCTTTTAATCCCATCACAAAGAGATATTACCTTAAACCTCCATGGCAAACTTAACCCTTTCTTTTAGACCACTAAATCTTTTACATATTAAAGAGCTAAAATATAAGCTTTCTTTCTTCTCCTACTCTTTGGAGCACCAAGACTTCATATGACTGTGTTGTGTGTCTATGACACTTGTTCTCATGTATTGTTTGTGTCAAAAATTTTTTTTTGA
>NW_008329521.1:1068177-1108465 GCF_000622305.1 Nannospalax galili
ATTCTTACAGAAAGACTCATTGTTTTATGCTACTAACAGACGTTGGCACATGCATCTCTAATCTGTATGTATCTGATTATTATTAGTCGTAATTGGTTGCACTTGGATCCTTGGTACCTGTGTATGTCTATAAAGTCATCAGGTAGATCTCAATGGTAATGTTTATCACCTCTACTAATTAACATGATGTAAATTTTTATGCTTCCTCCTCAAATATAATTCATTTTTTATTTGTTGATATTTTTGTGTGCATATATCACACAGAAAAACCCAAACCATCTTATTCAACTCTACACCCACTTCCCAGATGGCACCCTCCCATCGTCTCCCTCCGGAGCCCCACTAGAGACCTTATACTCTGTTATCCTTTCTATTGTCCCTCCTTCCTCTACCTTTTTGCCTGGATGTCTTCCCTTCTCTCCAAAACTATTTGAGTCAGAAGCCATATTGGTATGGTGAACATCTTCCCAAGCACTGCTGGGCGCATTCCTCACTTGTCACTGGGACACCTTGACAAGCATCTTGGGTCCCTTTTTCACTCAGAATGGAAATTGTGACAAGGAGGCCTCTCAGGACTCCTGTTTCTCTGGGAAGACCTCACCCTTTTCTTCCTTGTCCTGGACTTGGAAGGAACTCTAAGACTTCAGTAGCTCTGAAGGTCCAGGAGCTTTGCATTGGGCCCTTCCTTCTCTCTTCCTTTCCATGGGCTTGGAAGGTTCTCTGCATTCCACTTTTCTCACTGTCTTTGTTCTCTTTCAGTGTCTTTCTTCCTCGTTTAACTCCAGATGATCTCTGGTACTGTTCGATCCAATTTTAGGTCTCTTTTACTTCCGTTCTTTACTCAAGGCTGTCTCTCCTCCTCCCTCTAACTAGATATGGATTTGCTCCACAGGCTAAATGCTTCATATCCCTCTCCCTCCTTCCCCTCCAATAACCCGTGCTCTGTTTCTGAACCCAGACCCAGATATTTGGGTCTTTGCAAGTCTGCCTGCTTTTCTAAACGTTTCAGAGGAGCATAGTTTCTCTTCTTTATGTTCTTTTTCTAAGCATACTTTCATTAACACTTTAGGTTGCCCTAAATCTTGTACTTCTTTACTTTTCTTTAAAGTTTTCTTTCTTCCAGCCATGTGGCTACCAGCCCACCACATCTGACCTGCATGTAGTCTATAAAGCTGCATTACCTCATAGTTTGTCCTAAAGCTTCTGTTAGGGTAAATTTTTAAAAAATGAGACTGAGAATCCTATAGGGGACACTCTCCCCATATCATCTTGGAGACCACTAAGGACCCCCAAAATCTAATAACTTATTTATTTGTTGGCCATGTGGAATTTTTTTTACAGGTGCTCTGAATTCAGCAGGTGAACTTCTTTATCTATCTTGCTATCTTGCCTCAAGGTATTCATTCGAGGCTGCAAACCCCTTCCCAAAATTTTAAAAGTCATTCATTTCTGAACTTTTTCTCAGGGTTACTGTGGAGGTTTAGGGGAAGGATCAGAGGGGCTTGAAGTTCCAACCTCAGGCCATTTTGGGCACCAAGCAATCAGTGCTCAGACCATGTGGTCCTGAGGTATCAGCTTTTCTAACTAGATCTAAGCATTTTAAATTTCAGTGTACATGGAAAGTCACAGGCCATGCTCTGGTGAGACATGTGCTCTCAGAGCAATAGCACAATGATTTATGTGCTGGACATACCTCCCTATTCTTCTGGCAAGACATGTGCTCTCAGAGCAACAGCATAATGATTTATGTGCTGGACATACCTCCCTATTCTGCTACCTTCATGAGTTTCTGTTCCAGCAACAGATTGTATCTAAAAATGAAGAGATCCAGAGGACATTGATTAGAATTCACAGTTGCTGGCTGGTGAGAGACATGGGTAATTTCTCCTGTTATATCGTCTAACATGTATCGTGCTTTCTAAAAGTTAAAAAAGGCTGCTGTCCACATTTAACCTGTGAGATATATGAATCCTATGGGGTTGGTATCCTTGTGGGTTATGGCCTTATTTTGTCATGGTGCTAGGCTTGCTAAGGTGGCCATGTGGCCTGGTTGCAATCATGGCTGCTGACCTCATCATTTAGGAGGCAACCATGTGATCTGGTCTCTATCTTGGTTCATGACATCATCAATATGGAGACATACAAGTGACTTGGTGGCCATGTTGGACAGTAACATTACAAAAATGGCAGTGGCCTGTGTTTTCTTGCCACTATTTTAATTCAACAACATGGCATAATTCAAAATGACAACAACCAGGAGCTACTGAGTTCTAGGGGTTCATAATTACTTAGGAATTCCCTGTACTGCAGACATTTAATCACATATCCTAATACTCTTGCAATTTTTGTTTTGGTTTTTCATCTTAGATTCTTGAAAGGATCATAGGAAAGCAAGAGATTCCAGTGGTCTGTACTGCCTTGTAAGAAGGTCAATGCATTTTTATGTTGGGCTAAGGAGGTAATATCAGATCTCCACAGTGGTGAACAATCTCAGCTAAACTAACCTAGCCTAAGTTACTACATTTTGTCCAAAGCAGCCATTTCAGGAGAAGTGACTTTTACCCTACTTATGAAAGATACCTAGAAGGGAGAAGCAACTTTGAATTCCAAGAAAGGGTCTGACCACATACCATGGGGTATTGTAGTCTAGGCTGCTTATCTAAACCTGCTTGGCTTACCCAAGCCTGTGTCCGCATAATGACTGATAGTTGATTGGTAAATTCAAAGTTTGCTATGTTCAAATTTTGCTGCATTGTATAAACCTGATTGGCCCACTTGTTCTGCTTTCTGTATCCCTATAAATATTCTGGCCAACTGCTGTTCGAGGCTGCTTCTATTCCTGACATAGACAGCCCAGTCGGCCGGCCATAATAAAACTTTACCTTGCTGCCTTCAATTAAGTGGTGTTGGTGATTTTTATTCAGAATCCAGCATATAACAAGTGGGAGTTTAAATTTTAGCGTTATTTTGACTTGTTTCTAAATGGGATTACTTTGAATATGAGGACAATTTAGATTTTATTTATTCTTAACCTACAGTGTTAATGTTTCCTTTACTATCTTTCATTCTTCCTGTCTCCTCCTTTTTATTTTATGCTAATAAACTAGAACTTTGCTAGGTTTCATATGTAAAGGCATCTCCCTCTGTAAGAAACATTAAATATTAGCCTTTTCTCTCAATACATGTAAAACTTAGAACTTGGTTTATGATAAGAAATTCTAGTCTTTTAATCCCATCACAAAGAGATATTACTTAAACCTCCATGGCAAACTTAAGCCTTTCTTTTAGACCACTAAGTCTTTTATATATTAAAGAGCTAAAACATAAGCTTTCTTTCTTCTCCTACTCTTTGGAGTACCAAGACTTCATATGACTGTGTTGTGTGTCTATGACACTTGTTCTCATGTATTGTTTGTGTCAAAAATTTTTTTTTGAACTATGGCCACTTTAGTTTTTTTTCTTCTTTCTCATTCTTTTAATGTGCACAAAAATTATTTATTTTATTTTTGGCATGCCTAATCAAAATAAACATGTATAAATTTGCAAGTATAAATATTTTGATGATAGATTCAAAGGCCTTATAAACAGGTACCCTAATTATTTTAAAATCCACTAAAAGGTATCTTCAAGCCCAATAAGTGTTTCACAAGACTTTCAAATTCTAATTGTCTATACAAAACAGCATCTAAGCCAGTTGTGTAAAATCCTATTTGTTAAATACCTGTTTTGGTTTTAGTCTGCTTTCAAGGTGCTTTAAGGTATTCATTTTATTTGTCTGGCTCAAAGGTGTTTTTGTTTAAATAACAAAAATCATATTCTTGTTTTTTAAGAAGAAGGATTTCATTACAGCTTTAACATACTCAACAGTTTCCAGAGCAAAGATACATCTCTTTCAAAAGTGGCTATAAAATTTTTAGGTTTGCTGTTGAATTAATACAGTTATACAATATTGAACTCAGTAGAAGCCAAAACAGTTGATTGAATTTTTAACCTTTAAAAAAGATCTCCATTTCATTTTAGGATATATTGTTCCTTACAGAAAGACTCATTGTTTTTGCTCCTAACACTGAGATGTTGGCACATGCATCTCTAATCTGTATGTATCTGATTATTATTAGTCATAATCAGTTGTACTTGAGTCCTTGGTACCTGTGTATGTCTATAAAGTCATCGGGTAGATTTCAATGGTAATGCTTATCACCTCTACTAATTAACATGATGTAAATTTTTATGCTTCCTCCTCAAATATAATTTATTTTTTATTTGTTGATATTTTTGTGTGCATATATCACACAGAACAACCCCCACCTCCCAGTTGGCACCCTCCCATAGCCTCCCTCCCCACCACTAGAGCCCTTATACTCTGTTATCCTTTCTATTGTCCACTGTGTTGTCAGCACCCCCAGCTCTTCCCCACTACTTGTCAGTCTGGTGAATCTAGTCAGCCTATTTAGAGGTCTTTGTTTTAGGAAGGTCAGATGTTCCTCATCTAGCAGTAATCAGTTATCAATATTCCTTTAGATAAGATTGGGGTCTGCCATTCATTTTCCCAGTTCTATGCTGGGTTACTATCTGGGAGTCCCTTGGGCCACCCTGGCCAACAACTCAAAAGAAGGTATCTCCTATCTGGTATTGTTGCTTTTTATGTAGCCCTTAGCCATCCATATGGACTCTTAAAAAATTATATTGGCCTCTTTAATCTTTGATTACACTTTCCTTTTGGGTGTTTAAGGCCATACAGTTGGCCCAGATAAACCAATTTATTTTTACTCTTAAGGCCATGCGAGGATCTGTTCCTCAGGGGTCACATGGGCTTGGGAGGAGTCTCTGGATCCTTTCTTTTACCAGTTCCACCCATGTGAAGATAAGTCAAAGGTCCTGCTCGACCATGGCTGGCTTTGCTTGGAAGTATGGAGGAAATGTTTTCTCTGTGTTTACCCTCCTCTTTGTAGACTGGACACTGGTTCAAGTCCATCTGGTGGGGTCTCCTCGGCCTCCTTGATCAAGGGGACAGGTAACCCACCAAAATCACAGGATATTTTGAGAGATGCTCATAGTCTGCTGGAACCAGTCAACCTAGGAGGGCAAGGAGCAAAATGTGTCCTTTATGTCCCTCTGACCAAATTAGTATAGGCCTCAAAGTATGTCTGTTAAACAACCAAGAAGGTTAGTTCCACCAGTCTGGTATTTTTAATTACTGTGTGTCATGTAGATAAATCTTGGGCAAAGACCAACTGTTCTCAGGTAAACCTTGCCTAGACATATATTTCTTGATCTGGTATATATAATTTTTCAGTAGGTTGTTGGACTAATATGGTTCCTTCTGTTACAAAAACCATATTGTTAACAAAGTAATTACAAAATTTTAGTTACTAGAATCTATCTTATATATGGTTAGATATATATACAGAGTCAACATGAGTTTATGTTTCTTTATTACATGGTATCATATTGATTTACAAGTACAGTCTGATACAAATTAAACTGTTAAATTAACACAATTTTTTTCAAGTCAAAATAGTATCTTTTAATCCTTATCATCTCTCTTTTCCTCTCTCTATATATGTTATTCAATTTGATAATATTTTGCTATGTACCCATTGCTCTTTCTACTTAGTATTTGTATTCCTTCAAAACCTAACAAAGGTTTTTGTAGACCAGTCTCTGCACTACATGAAAGAAAAAAGATTTTTAATGGTTTTGTGTTTTTTATAATGTTTATCTGGGAAATTATAAAGTGCTGTGTGTAAACAGGTAATATTAACTCATTACATTATCTTATATGTGTAATTTAGATTCTGTGTTCTTTTAATAATATGGTCCTGCACAGCATTGTTCTGATCCAAATAACTGCCATTGTCATGATTTCAGCTGTGTCTGCTTGCTAAAGATCATCACAATTGGGTTTGTTGGCTATTGTGTTCTTTCATTAAAGGAGGAGTAAGCAGGGTTATTGGACCCTCACCTGAGTATCTAGCCATTCTTCCCAGTCAGTTGTATGTAATTCTGCCCTAATTGCAAATGAGCTCCCGAATTTTGGAAGGACTATACTATATAATCTTAGGAAAGCTGGGAAGAGATGCTTGACTCATAAGGCTATAAAAATCAACATCCATGCTATGTAAAGGCTTTCTAGTGAAGTACTCTCAGGTCACCCATATACCTCAGTAATCCCTCATTCATCTCTGCAAGTAAACTCAATAAATTAGATGGTTCTCCAGGGTGAACTGTGGTGTAATTGAACATTACTTTGACATTAGAAAATTAAAAAGGGAATAAACAGTGTTTCATGGCCCCAGGAAGAAAATTTTCACAACATATGGAAAGGTTTTTAATGTTATTATGTTTTATGGTATTGAAAAAGAAAATAGGATGGTGAAGATGATGTTAAAAGGCCATGAAAAGGAGATATTTTATTAAGAAGGATTTAGGTATGAAGATTATGATGGTTAGATATTTCTAGAATAGGAAGGAAAAATTGAGAAAGTCTATGCAAGTGACATATATATATATATGACAGAAATTATATATAATCTTAATTTTTTTATAGTTCAGTCAACTAGTTTAAGGCACAAAATATATGTTTAGTTAAGGTTCATCTAAGAATGTCTGGTTTTTTCCTAAGCTTTATTTCCATATTACATGGTAATTAAAGTAGCAGATTGGTGGAACTAATTTTCTTGGGTCTTTAATAGCTTCCATACAGTCATGAACTAAGTTTGGGGCTTCTTACCAATTTTCCCACTTCATTTCTGGGATTTTTACCTCAGTTGACCTTCCATGGGACTTGTAAAAGCTGTCACCATTGCTGTAAATTCATGTTAGCAACTTCCCAGTCACATGGAAAATTGTTTCCTTGTGGTCATCCGCGGCCCCTCTCTGTTCACCCTGGGCACTACCTGTGGCTGCTCTTCTGCTCGCCTGGTGCTGACTCCAATCCCGGGCACCACCGTTAGCTCCTCACTGTGACCCCAAGTTGTGGCCGCTCTTCCACTTGCTCAACACTGCAGCCGCTCTTCTGCTCCCCCGGTGCTGCTTCGGATCATCACTACTTCTGCCCGGTCCCAGACCCCAGGGCTGGTGAGGAGACTGTGTCAGCAGAGCCACATTCAGACACAGGAGACCAGGTTTGGTGATGCAGATCCAGTTTATTGTAGAAGGGCACTAGCTTATATAAGGGTGGGGGTCCAAAAAAGAAGTTACAGCTCAGGTTTTTTGGTAGAGCTGTGTCCTATCAGGACACTGCGAGTCAGACACCTTATTAGCATGATAGGTTTCAGGTTACTTAGGTTCTGGTTTCCTGTATGGGGCCTGGATTCCTGGGAACCACATGACCCAGGCGGTTGCAATACTGTTGAAATTTAGGATCTCAAGGGTGGTGATTAGGGAGTGAAGAGCTCTAGGCATCAGTCTCATGATCTGCCAATGGGAGCACATGTCACAAGGCATTCCTTGTGTCTCCAGTAGTCAGGCTGTTGCCTCAGGCCTGCTGTATGGCTGTCATGAAGACTTTCACCCTAGGCTCAAGCCTGTCTCCCACAGTCTTCCACCACCAAGCTATTACAGTCTTTTTGCCCCCTCTTCCAAAATGGTCCTTGAGTCTTGGATGGCAGAGGTTTGATGTAGATGAATTACCCAGGGACAAGCACCCTGCAGTCTCTTATTCTTTGCACTTTGGGCAGCTGTGGCTTTTTCAAGTTGAAAGTGCTACTACTTCTCCAGTAGAGATAGATTTCAGTGTCTGTCATTGTGATTACTAGGTTGGACAGCTGGATTGGACCATTGGTCTATTTTCTTCCTCAACAACCTGCATATTATCTTCTGATACTTTGAGAACTAATCTTCAGGGAGGATATTTCCAGGTCAGCTCTAGCTTCATTTTTTTCAAGTCCTGTATCTAAAATTTTTCCTGTCGAGCAATAATGTCTTACCTTTAAGTTCTGGGAGGTAATTAAGGGCTGTGGCAGCAGCCTGTGTTATTTTAGAAATCTATTGGACTACTATGACCAACAACTTGAAGGAAGGTTTCTCCCACCTGGCACTGTGTTTTTTGGTTATATATCTTTCAGCTTTACACATGTACTCATATAATATAAATAGTATATGCAATGTGTATTTTATAGTATGCTTTTAAACTACATTTGAAACCATTATTTCACGTCTCCTAAGCTTTATTTATGTTTCTTCTCTTTCCATTGCATAACTTTCCCTCAGCCCTCATCTGTTAATATACCCACATTTTCCCTATTTCCCCATGGTAATAGCTGTCTCCTACTCTACCCCCCCACCCAACCCCTTCTTTCTTGAACTCCTTCATTTTTCCAAGGTTCCTTTCCTGGCCCCTATAGTTACATCAGGATATAATCACATGTCCAAGGATGTGGAGCAAACATCCACAAAGGAGAGAGAACTTTCGTCTCTTGATTTTCTTAGTCTTTGTTACCTCTTTTATTATAAAAGCTTCTAGCTCCATTCATTTACACACAAATTTCATAAATTCCTTTTATTTAAACTGTTGAGCAGAACTCCATAGTGTAAATGTACCACATTTTCATTATCCATTTGCCGGTGCAAGCCGGCCAAGACAGACAGTACCTGAAAGGGGGAGTGAGGATTGAAAGAAAAAACAAGAGACAGAGAAAAAGATACTTGGGAGAACTGTCAGTAGAGACTGCAGCCCCGGTTTATTTAAGCTCCACCTTTTGATACAGAAGAAGATCAGAGATCTTAACTCAATTTCAACAGCTGTTTTTCCCACCTATCTGAGGGTCAAGGAGCAGTCAAATACTTGTTTTGTGAGTTCCACCATATAAACACATTCCTCCTGACTCGGCAGATCAGGTACTGGTGTGCAAAACACAAACTCAGTAAACAAGCCCGCCACAGCTCAATGTACATAATGGATTAATAGCTCCCGACATCCATTCATTATTTGAGGGATATTTAGTTGCTTTCCATTTCTTAGCAATTGTGAAAAGGGCAACAACAAACATGGCAGTCCTAAGAGGACTAGTTTTAATGTGTTCCAGAGGACTTTTTGTATGTATTATCATTTTCATTTAGTTCCAGACTTTGTATAGTTACTAAAACTTCTTAATCTGTTGATTTTAAGCTTTTTTTTGCATTGTGATTCAACAGAATAAATGAAATTATTTCTATTCTAGTGTATTTGCTGAGATTTGTTTTGTGCCATAACATTTAGTCTATTTGAGAGAAACTGCCATGCATGGCTTGAGTAGAATGTGTATTCTTTGATGCTTGGGTGGAATATTTCACAGATGTCTGTTGTCTATTAGGTATATTGCATCATTTAAATCAGATGATTCTCTCTTTATTCTTTTTCCAGTTGACATGTGTACTAGAGAGGATGTGATATTGAAATTTCCTACGCTGAGTTGATGTTAATCTGTGTCTTGTAATTTGATGGTACTCTTTTTATGATATTTGGTGCACCAGATTTTGGTGCATATATGTTTATAATTGTAATGTCTTCTAGATCTAGTTTCTCCTTGATCAGAATGATATGACCTTCTTTATCTCTTCTGATTCATTCCAGTTTGAAATCTATCTTCTAAGGCATTAGAATCTCAATGCCTGTGTATTTCTTGATGCTTTAAATAATTTTTTCTATCCTTTCACCCTAATATGGTGCCATTTCTTGAAGGTAAGATGAGTTTTTTTGCAAACAAAAAGATGGGTTTTGTTTCTTAATCCATTCAATTCGTTTATATCTTTTGACAGGGGAGTTAAGGCCATTGATATTTAAAGTTATTATTAGAAGATGTGTATTAGTTCCAGTCATTTATTTTCTTTTTGTTCTTATTCCTATTTTCTGTTTCTTTATTATTATTATTTTTATTTTTGTGTATGACTGTATTTCCTGCAAGTATGTGAGTACAATGTGTCATGCAATGCTTGTGGGGTCAGAAGAGGGTATGGGAGCCCCTGGAAATGGAGGTTTGGGTGGTTGTTAGCTGCCATATGGGCTCTGAGAATCAAACCCAGGTCTTTTGCAAGAGCCAGTGCTCTTAATCACTTAGTCATATCTCCAACTCTACATTCGTTTTTATTTTATTTCTGTAGCCATTCTGTAGGGCCATTCTTTGTATTGCTTGTAGCACTCTCTTTGGGTCTGGTGTGGAAGACATCAATTCTTTCGTCTATTTGTATCATGGAAATGTATTCTTTACCTTTGAACTATTATGGATGCTTTTGATGGGTAAAGTATTCCGGGTTGGCATCTTTGATCATTTAGTGCTTGAAATACTCTGATCCAGGCTCTTTTGGATTTTATAATTTGCACTGAATCGTCACATGTAATTCTGATGAGTTTTCCTTTGTATATAACTTTTATTTCTTGTAGATTTCAATTCCCTCTCTTTAGTGTTTTTACTATGATATGTAGTGGGGAATTTCTGTTCTGGTCCTGTCTGCTTAGTGTCCTGTGAGCTTCCTTCATCTGTATGGGTATCTCTTTCTTTAATTGAGGGAAATAATCTCTTATAATCCTGTTGGAGATCTGGTAAAACCTTGACCTGAGATTTTTCTCCTTCATGCCTAGGATGTACAGATTTAGTCTTTTCATGTTGTCTCATATTTCCTTAATGTTCCAGTCATGTGCTTTACTTTCTTCCCTATTCTTACATTGAGTGGTAAAAACAAACAGAACCAAGCTTTGCCTCAATAAAGGCAGGCTAGTATTTCATATGAGACACATGACCAACAGAAGAAATCCATAAGCATAATGAAATACCAATATAATATGCTACCACCAAATCTCAGTAGTCCTGTTGAAGTGTTCTATAATGAGAACTACCCAAAGGAACCTCAGGGCACCAAATTTAAAAGAACAATCATAAAAATGATCAAAGAATTCAATGACTTTAAAGCAGTTGGGCATAGGGACAGCGTGGCATGGGAGTTGAGAAAGTGCCTGTGCAGGTCTCCAAGGGGAGAATTTGGCATTAAACCTTCTCTGGATAATGAGGACAGTATGTCATGTGTCTGACTAGATAAACAAAGAAGATTTTATCCATGGACCATCAATATTGGGACTGGTCCCAAAGCAGGAGTTTGAGATGGTGACCTGGTATGCACAATCCATGTATCTCACCCCTCTAGTGTGGTGCTCTTTGTCAGTCACAGTGGGTGAAGTTTCAAGTATTGAAGTAGGCTCTGTGAGATAAGAAAAAACTTTGTTTAGACAAAGAAAAGAAATACACATACAAGTTGATAATCTAGTTAAGTAAATCAATATTTGCTTAAAGCTATCAAGGACAAACCTATAAAATCTTAAGACCATGTGGCCAATACTTTTTAAAAAATTCATATTTATTGACTCATTAATAAGTACTCAGGTAAATGTAGTTGAAGCGTTGCCTGGGCAGAGCACACCTTCTGAACTGAGTCTCCCAAAGTTCAGAGACCAGTTATGAATATCCCACTCCACATAACAATATCATGTGCAATGGTTTACATACCATAGTTCCCTTTATTCTACATGCTTTATATTTCATTTATTGTTTTGGTATTCCTTAAGGAAGAAACATAGTCTATTTAGTAGTAATATTTGTTCTTATATAGCACAGATAACTGCTCATAAACTTAACATTATAACTCTATATAGTATTTTTATATAGCCAACAAATTTACATATTTCTTTTAAATAGAAAAACCTCAGCTATGAGATTTTGTGACTACTATATTTCCATGAATTAACAAGCTTTGTTGCTTCAAGAGTCTTAACAAAACAAATACCATGTATTCCAATACATACAAATAAAGAAGGATGGCTATGTTAATTATGCCTTTTAAGATTTTAGGATCTTATTGCTCATAAGATATGAAAAGTAACAGAAAAAAAGCAAAGAGAAAGTAATAGCTGAGTGATAAAATATAGTTTCAGAAATAATTTTTAAAAATTTTACTTATTATTTTTATTTTACATGTATGAGTGTATTGCCTCCATGTATGTAAGTGCACTCATGTTGTGAAATGCCTACAGAGGTCAGAAGAGGGTGTTGGATCCCTTGGAACTGGAGTTTCAGATGGTTGTTAACTGTCATGTAGGTGCTGGATTTGAACCTGGGTCTTCTGCAAAAACAGCCAGTAATCTTAACTGCTGAGCCATCTCTTCAGCCCCAGAAACAATTTCTTTCTAACCCACATAGATGCATATTAGTGTTGTATCTATTTAAATAATTCAATTGTCAGGATCTAAACTTCAATCAGTTCATTATTTAGTTAAATTATAAGGGTATTTATAAACTGCTGAATATTTTTAAAAGTTTAAATTTTAAAATAAATTTATACATATTAAAATCACACATCACAAACTATTAATTCCTTTTTATAATATTTTTATTGAGTTTTTGTGCATTTCATTCATTAGTTCTTAATAAAATTTAGACCCTCTCCCCAATTCATGCCATCCACCCCACTGGATCTCATGTATTCTTTCACATATATTAAGTCCTGTTTGGTCAAGCGTTTGTACCCAAATGTCCTTCAGTGCAAGTTCATCCACTTGATTCTAGTCAGCCTGTCTGGAGATCTTAAAGATTTCCCCTTGCTCACCCATCAGTAATTAGTTTCCAGCAGTTCCCAGGCCAGAACCTGGGTTCATCACCCATTTCCCTCACTTCATGCTGGGCTGTTGTTCGATTGATTTGGCTAGGGTCTTTTGCATGATGTCACCATTGCCTAAAGTTCACATGACCAAGCTTCCAGTGGGTGAAAGCCTGTTTCCCTATATTCAGGGACCAACCCTGGATCTTACAATCTTTCTGCCCCCTCTTGTAAAATGGTCCCTGAGTCATAGGTGGATGAGGTTTAATATAGGAGTCCTATCCAGGGACACACACTTTGCAGTCTCTTACATTTTGTAAAATATGTTTCCCCAGATTTTTCATATTTTTTTATCATTCTGTTTTCAGGAAAGTCTATTGTTATTTTGTTGTTGTTATTGTTTTTAAATTATTTTTATTTGTTATTTTCATTTTATGTGTATGCGTGTATTGCCTGCATGTATATAAGTGCACCTGTGTCATGCAATGCCAAGGAGGTCAGAAGAAGGTATCAGATTCCCATGGAACTGGAGTTAAGGATGGTTCATAGCCACCATGTGGGTGCTGGGAATTGAACCCGGGCCCTCTGCAAGAGCAGTCTGTGCTCTTAACCTCTGAGCCACCTCTCCAGCCCCCAAAGTTGTTTTAATGTCAGAAATCATTTGTACTTTTCATTCCTCTGATAAGGTTAATTTCATTTGTGATGGAATTAAAATGTAGAAAACTGTATTGATAGTAGTTTTATATAACTTAAGTGATTTGAAAATTACTTTTACTAAAATAAGAGTTACAAACTATATTTATTGCACTGCAGTAGAGTCAAGTTTCAACAGATATTTAACATTTGTGTTTCAAGTGTCATTTCATTTTGTATTGAAGTCTAGACTGAATTTTTTCTTTCAACAACTTAATGACTAGTCTCCTTTCCTGTGGACATGCCTCACCTCCTTTGAGATATTTATCATTCTTAGATATTTTTATTGTTTATGAAGTGACATTATTATAGATATTCAGAAGATTTTATAAGTATCACTGGTGTTCAACCATTTGATTAAAATGTTTTTATATATGACAATTTTACATTTATATGATTTTGAGATTTTGAGTTCTTTTTTCAATTTTATGATTTATAAAAATAAAATGTATTAAATTTTGGTAAAGTGCTTGTTAAAATGTTCCTTATAGTGATTCCTTCTATTTCTTCTCTTTTCCTTACATTGATTGCTATAGTTATATGTTTATTAGGTCTCTTAAAATGTCTTATCATATGATTATTTGGATTAATTTAAAATATTGTTTCTCTTTACAATTTTAGTACTGTTTCTATTTAATCAAGTTCTCTCAAATTTTGTTCTCCAGTGTCATATCTGAGGACCATTACATATGTTTTTAAAAACTCAGTTATTTTGCTGTTTTTTTAGAACATGATGGGTTTCTGTGTGACACTTCCATAGATTGTACCATGTATTTGCTCATATTTGATGAGCATCCATTATGAGAGAGAATATGATATCTGTGTGTTAAATCTGGGTTGTTTTGTCTAATATGCTGATTTCAATTCACAGTTCCATCCATTTTCTTGCAGATAATATTGGTTCATGATTTCATTCTCTTTTTTCACAGTGAATAAATCTGTGCTGTTTGTATCCAAATCTCTCTCTCTCTCTCTCTTTCTCTCTCTCTCTCCCTCTCTCACACACATGCTGCCTATGTCTGTAAAAGATCTACTTCCTGATCCATAGGTGCTACCTTCTAGCTGTGCTCTCACACTGATGAAGGGGTCTGCTCACCTTTGCAAGGACATTAACTCTGTTCTTGTCTGGGTGGCTCTGTCCTCAGCACCCTACCTCCTAATGCTGTGACCTAGAGTTTAGGGTATCAGTATAAATGTTCTTTGTATTGACTGTCTAAGGTGTGAATCATGCTCATTCTTTCTTGGGCCATCTTGAACATACTGATTATAATTAATTATTATAATGTTATTTTATTAAATATTATGTTTCTGTTTTTCTGATTTTCCATATTCTAGTTACATTTTCTATTTACTTGTATTGTTTATAATCTTTATTGCAAGCCAGACTTTATGATTTTATATTTTTAGGTACCATATAGCAAATTGCAATGTAAGATGAGAAGAATTTTATTGATTAAAACATTCTCTGGAAATGGAAATGGGTAAAATGGGGGTATTTAAATGTGAGGAGGAGACAAAGGGTTATACAAAGAACTATGGGGGTAAAGGAGCTTAAGAAGAAGCTTAAGAGAGGGGTGACCAAAGGAGACAGGTATTATCAAGATTAAAATGGGGAAAACCAGGTACTTTAATTGGGGAGGGAGGAGAGAAGGTTAGACAGGAAGAGAAATGGAGGAGATAAATAATACCTAGCTGGTGGTAAAAACCAGAGGTAAATGTACTACTTCAAAAATCTACTGAAAATTGACACATACACTATCTCTACATGAGTCCGTGTGCATACCTTCTTGGCTACATAACAAGAAACAGTACCAGGTAGGCCTGGTAACTCCCTTCCAGTTTCCAGGCAGGGTAGTCCAAAAGAACCCTAAAACTACACAAGCTATTGCTGCAGCCCTTGATTGCCTCCCAGAACTTGATGGGTAGACCCTGTTGCTGAAGACAAGACATACTACAGACACAGGACATGGAGCAATGGAGCTGGAACTGACATGGAAGGCATCTCCCTAATAGTTAGTTCTCATAGTTTTGGAGAACACTGTATAAGATGCTAAGGGAAAAAAATCAATGGATAGTCCATCTCCAGCTTTGAGGCCTAATAACCACAACAATGGCACAGCAAACTATATTGGGGAAGTAGTAGCACTTTCATCTTCAGAGTAATTAACAGCTACTGAATTGGACCTAAAGACCACTCAGTGGGAGTGACTGCATGTGTGGCACTGTAAACATAGCCAAATACACATGGCTGGAGAGGTGTTAAATTCCAGAGAAAACCTCAAGGTTGACACATCCCTAGACAAATGTAATTTTTACTATGTTTTAAATACGTATCCTCATATTTATAGAGAAGTTTGCCAGTTTGCCAGTCACCACTCATCAAAGAAGCTTCTTTTGCAACAGATGGAGACTATTACAGCATTCCACAACTGGTCACACACAGAGATTAAGTGTCCATGAAATGCCCAAATCTAAGTGCTACGTCTACAATGGAATGTCTATATCAAAGACTCACAGAGCATAGTGGAACAAGAGTAGAGAGAATACTAATGCATCTCTCAGCTCTCATCAACAAAACTCTATCATGCAACAGAGGGTAATGAAACCAGGGTTCAGGGACCATTACAGAAGAGGGGAGAGAAAGATTGTAAAAACCAGGGGAGGAGTTCCATAATCATGTGGAAATAGAGTCTTACAGGCTCTTGGGACCTTGCTCATATGAACTTACAGCAATGGTGTCAACATGCGCAAGACCCATGCAAACTCAACCAGACAAAACTCTAGCATATAACTGCGGAAATGGGAAGCAGTCTCTAATCTTGACCAAAGAACTATTTGGCAGCTGATTACTACTGGGTGAGGAGGAGCTGATCTTCTTCAAGGGAGTGACTCTAGGTAGGTTGACTAGACTCTAGTGGATGAACTTGCACTATGGGGCATTAGGGACACTAATGACTCAGTAGGCCTTAAAATAAATGGAAGAATGTGTGAAATCCAGTCGAGGGTATGAAAGTGTGCTAATGGGGAAAGGGTTATAAAGATGATTAAGATGTTGTCTATTAAATACAAAAAATTCAATTAATTTTTTAAAATAAATTTTAATTCAAACAGCTAGGACACAGTTTTCTCTGTAAAAATCTCTCAACATTTTCCTGTGAATTTGTAGTAGAAGTAAGTTGAATTTATTAAAGAAAAACTTTATGTGGAAAAACTCATTCCATAAATATAAAGACTTAGAAATATAGCTTGAGACATAATAATACACAGTGAAAATGAAAATCTGATGTTGTGCCAGATGTCTGATTGATTTAACAATATTTATTATAGTTTGCTATGCTACATATTACTTAAAAATTAATAAATAGCCTACCCTAATATAATATTTTCAAAAACTTTCAAAACCTAAATATGATTAAAGTTAGGGTTTTCTGGGGAAAACATGCATTGAGGTTGATGTGATCATCCAAACAAATGGCAAAGTGCAAATTTGAAGGTGGGATGATTCCCAAACTAAAGGAGGGGAAATTGACTTTGATTTGACTATTTTGGTGAAGTCATATCTTCCATAGAGTATGAACATAATTCCTGAAAGCACCATAAAATAATAAACTAAAATCTTAAAGATGGGAGAACTTAGGGACAAGAAATTTTAACTTTAAGACAATAAATTCACAATTAGAAAAATAAATGAGTGTAACATCTGATGATTATGAACTCTGTTATTGAAGGAAATAAGCATTATAGTCTTTAGGAATCAGAAAATGATGGCTCTGATTCTGAAATTTAAAAATCATTACTCTAAAATTTAGATAAATTACTTAGTCTTCAGATCTGTAAATGGTGTATAAATACTTTTCCATCTCACTCTCAAATGTTTTAAAAATTAAAATATAGTTAACAACTATAGGATATTGTATTTGTACATCCAAATATATTATCTTTTTTAACAGATTCATAGCATTATAGCCAAGTTACAGAAGGTAGTTCCTTTTTTAAAATTTATTATTTTTATTTTGTGTGTATGAGTATACTGCCTGCATGTATGTGAGTGCACCCATGTCGTACAACGACACGGAGGTCAGAAGATGGTGTTGGATTCTCCTGGAACTGGAGTTAAGGACAGTTTGTAGCTGCCATGTGGGTACTGGGAATTCAACCCAGGTCTTCTGCAAGAGCAGTCAGTGCTCTTAACCGCTGAGCCATCTCTCCAGTAGCATACACAAATATTATTTGTATATATGAAATTTTCTGATAATCGTAAAATTTTGAATATATTCTTTATTGCTTGATCACACAGTCAGAACACTGTCTTTTAATGTTTGTGCAACAGGCCTGTGAGTTGAATATTCTTATTTTCTACCTTTTGCAAGCAAAGAGAGAGAATTTTAAATAGATTAAAGTATGCTATCCAAAATTACACAGCAGTTAAGAGAGGATGCAAACACGTGTATGTGTGACTCCAAAATCTGAGTATTGTTTTGTCAGAAGTTTAGAAAATTAGGTCCATTCTGGCTAATTACATGACTAATCTGTGTAACTGGGTTTATTTTTAATGAACTGTGTTTAAAAGTTTATTGTCAAGGCTGTTTTGTTGTTGTTGTTGTTGTTGGGGGGATATGAGTGTTTACAATCATAGTGTAAATTTCAAATACTTAAATTGTTAGATGATTAATAATTCAAAAACCTGATACATACACTAATACATCCCTCAACTCTCACCAGCAAACTTCCTCATACAATAGAATGTAATATGCATAGAAGGCCACAACCAGTCAAGTTTTTGAGAGCAAGAGCCTGCAGAGTGTGTGTCCCTGGATAGGGCTCCTATATTAATCCTCACCCACCAATGGCTCAGGGACCATTGTGGAAGAGGGGGAAAAAAGATTATAAGGGCCAGATTTTGTGCATGGACATAAGGAGACTGGAGCTTTCAGGCTACTGAGGACTTGATTATATGAATTTGCAACAATGGTGACAGCAGGCACAAGGCCCATGATGACTCAATCAGACAAAAATCCAACATAGAACTGGGGAAATAAGCAACAGACCCTAACCTTAGTCAAGGAACTATTGACCACTGATTACTGAAGGGTGAGGGAAAGTTGATCTTTAAGGGAGTAACTCTAGATAGGCTACCTTACTCCAGTGGATGAACTTGCACCAAGGAACATCTGGATATAACTGCTTGATGTCATACGCCTTAGCATATGTGACAGAATGCATGAAATCCAATCAGAGGGGCTATGGCGGATGTGAATGGGGAAGGAGGTCTAAATTTGATTAAGATCTACTATATGAAATTCACAAAAAATATAATAAACATTAAAAATGATACAATCTCAATATCTGATTAAACATGAAACAGAAGAAACTGGTCACTGTGAATCCCAGGCATGGATCATATGTCTGTAAAGAGAAGAGTTACAGCTGATTTATTACATTTTAAAACTGCTTACAAGGAAGAATATGTGCAGATCTCCTAGCTCCTCACATGACTATCCTAAGAAATACTATTTATTTTTCTTTGTGATTCCTCCAGATTCCCAGATCATTGCCTTAATAGCATTTTCAGTTTGAATTTACAGCACAGACAAAATGGTTGCACACAACTGACTTGACTGATATTGTTGGTGTTTTAATTTTATTAGATGTGAAAGAAACCTCAGTGTACCTGAGAAGTTAGAATAACAGTCATTGCTACTGGCCCTAATTATAGTCAGATACAATCACAAGCTCAGGGATGCTCAGGTGTTAGCTGAACCTCTCTCTCTCTCTCTCTCTCTCTCTCTCTCTCTCTCTCTCTTTCTCTCTCTGTCCTTTCTATCTCTTTAGTCTATGTTTTGTGTTTCTTCATGTATTTTTTCAACTAGAATATTTCTGGAAAATATTCTTTATTTCACATATTTCTACTTTTTGACAAATGATTATTTATGAAAGATGAGATGGTATATTAAAGCAATTAGTCCATCTAAGCAATTGCCTACTCCTAATCTTGCTTACAAATAATAGAAGCCTACACAAACTAGTCACATAGAATGGTGCATGTCCATCAGGCAAAAACATGTCTTCAGTGTACAAGAATTATTGAATTTGAATTTAATCAGTGCCAACATCTCAAATTGAATTGTTGGGAACCAGGGGTACTACTTTCTTACATTTTTCACTGAGGTTCTCCATTTATTGAGGGCCTTGATTCAGGTACATCTTTTTATTATTTATGTTTAAAACATTTGATTTCCATTTCCTCAGCTTCAGGAACAGAAATTTTCAAAATTTCTAATTCAAATATTCTGAACTTCTATCTGTCAAACCTCCAATGAAGCCAGGGCAGAATAATGGTCATCGAGCTTTTGCTTTGCTAAGAGATCTTCCTGCTTCCCACAGAGACATTCCAGTGTTTATTCCCATAGGACTGCCTGGTTCACACGTCATTATATTCCTGCAGGACAAGTTAGTTAGGAGGGAAAAATATTGTCTCTCAGCTGATAATAATAGTTTATTATCACAAATCCACATTTTTCAGTCCAATTAAATATTATAGCATGTATAAAAACAGTTTTAGAGATAAAGAGAATATTTGGAGGGGAAGCAGTTTTGAATTGTATGAAGGGAAAGATGGAGAGAGAGAACACGTGACAGAGAACAAGAAAACTCGATTGTAGACATGAACATTCTAGAAAATGAGCCATTTTTCAAAATAGCTACAAACATCAAAAATCAATCATGTATGAACCTGCACTCATCCATTTAACCACAAGGTGACTAACAACCATCCATAACTCCAGTTCCAGGGGATCCGATGGCTTTTTCTGCCTTCTTTGGCTGCTTCATGACATGGGTGCACTTACACACATGCAGGCAATACATTAATATATATATATATATATATAATAATAAATAAAAAAGTAAAAAAGAACTTGCTCTCTCAGGCAAGTGCCACTGCTATACAGCAGGACAGCACATTGACTACTATGTGTCCAACACAGGTACTACACATGGCTCAGGAAAATATGGCAAGTCTGGTGTTTGAAAGGCTCTTGAGGGAAACAATTTTATCTGTGTAACTTCAGTGAAACCATGGATCACTCTTTCTCATCCTTAGCCTGCTACTCAGATTTTTGAAAAACACAGCGTATCAGGGGTGGTTGTGATGTGCAGTGTAAGGAAGGAAGAGAAGAGGAAGGAAGGAGGAAGAAAGAGAGGAGAAGGAAAGGAGGGAACAAAAAGGAAGAAAGGAGGTTAGATGAGAAGCCACGGAGACCCACGGAAAGCAAGGGAGGGAAGAAGGAGGGAAGAAAAGTAGCTAATGTGTACTAAAGTAGACAAAAGCGTCACACGTATTACCAAATGAATGACAGTGAAGAAACGTATTTGAAGTGTGTCCATATGTCCTGAAACATTTATTATCTAAGTAGTCACTACTATCTACAAAGCTAAAATAATGCACTTTCGTGACTTAAGTTTTAAAAGGTTCACTCAACCAGCCTTGACTTCAGGATATCCAATATGACTCATATAATTGTGAAATAAAAGGAGAGGCTATGAAACATTCAGTCAAGACAGGGTGAAGGTGCTGTCTTAGAAGGTCGGCACATGAATTTACAGAATTGGAGGAAAACGTTTTACAGTAAGAAAACATGATTTGCTCCTTCATACTTGATGTGAGTATAGAAAATAACAAACGGGGAGGGTGCGGCAGTTACTTGGTTATAAACAATAAAAAGAAACCCTGATCCAGATAGAAGAGAATTTCAGAATCCTCTTGTTCTGTTTTATGTTTTTGCTTCTGTCAAAACTTGACCTTTGGGCCCTCACACTTCCTCCATCTACGACACTGCCTTCCACATTGTCTACAAAGAGAATATGGCAAACTTTGACTGTTTATGACAACACATGATCAAGAAAAACTAAATCGCTTACAGATGAAAAATTCAAGGAAATGTGACAGAGGCGAGTCAACAATCATCAGTACAGAAAGGAAGGATTAATCCCAGTGTGAGAAGAACGATTGTAGGGGGTCAGTCTATTGTTGGCCTGAAGGTGCTTCCTGTGACTTCGGATAATCAGTGCCCAGTCTTGCCCAAACTGGGACTTTGTTTTTCTCTTTAGAGGAGAGAGACAAAGAGGGGATAAACAGATAACAGAACCACTTAGGAGACTGGCTGAAGTCTTCAGTGTTTCTGAGCCATGCTAGTGCCAAATTCATTTTGCAGAGTTAAAAGCTAAAGGCTTAATTTTTATATTTCAGAGCTGCATATCTAAATGAGGGGCACGAGCTCTCATTGACCCCTTCAGAATTTCCACAATGTTCATTTGCTCCATATAATCAACTTTTACTAAAACACATTTTTGTAGCAAACTCTAAACTTTGTAAAGTTCCAAATATGTACTTGTCTCTTCTAAATATGAACATTTATATATGAATACCTCACAAATGTGATTGTTTATGATGAATAGGTGTCCCAGGACATATATTATAATGAATATTTATCTAATGACTATGGAGATATCAGTTTTTCTCATATAACTTATGGGAATGTAAATGAAATATACTGAAACAAAATGTAAGAGAAATATACTGCCTTTTCTTTCTATCAAACAGTTAAATAAGATAAACTTCAAGTAAAAAGATTACAAAGAAGCCCCTTGGCAGTAATTCAAGTTCTGTCAAGGCAACCATTTCTTGAAATAAAATCATGTTTTCAGTGTTGCAGTCAGTGCTGATGATTTTGCATTCTGCTTATCAACTGCGTCATTTAAAGTCAACCAATAATGTAAGAATATGATGCCAAGCTCTGACCCCTCTAACACACAGGACCCCTTTATGTTAGGAACAAAACTTAGCTGCACCCTCACTGTGTCACTTGCCTGCTGGGATTTAGAGCAGCTCTACATCCTTCTCCAGGAATAAAACTTTATTCCCAAAATACTTTGGATTATATGGTCATTTTCTTGGGGCCTCAGCTGCATTACTATCAGCCTGGTGCCCAAGATGGAACCTTATCTGTATGACCACAAGTCTTGGGCACTTATCCTCACCTGGGAAGTGTACCCCACTGCCTAGTTCCAATAAACCTGGATATGGATATACTCCCTGGATGTGGAACTAATGAAACTGCAAAATTAAAGTTAAATGGGCACTGCAGAGATAAGAGCTTAAGAAAACACCCCGGCAACCAGATAACTTTGCATTAATCAAGGGAGGGAAATTTGACAGGGAGCCCACCATTCCATGTTGGTTGAGAGGATGAGGCGTGGTTAAGATGTCTGTCAGAAGATTAAAATGGGAAACAAAAGGTCCAGGGAGAATGCAAAGAAACCTAGCAGGGTTGGATAATGTCAAGAAGGACAAAGAAAGGGGAATACAAGGGATCTCCATTTGAAGGAGATTGAGTAACTCCACCCAGGACAAAGAAAGAAATAAGGGTTCTTCCTCTGACAGTTTCCTAATAGTAGACTAGGATGAATATTGAAGTTCTAGAAACACAACTCTTTGACTAATGAAAAACGAAAATGCAGTCTTAGTACTGCTTTGACAGTTGGAACATCCCAGAGGTTATATGAATATGATTAAAGCACAAGTACTGCTTGGAATAGACTTGTCTTCAGTGACTATCTCTGGCTTTTAGTATGTTCCCTAGATTAGCCAGAAATAGGCCAAGAAGCTCAAACAAATTGGGATATGGAATCCCCTTTTCTCTGTGTTGTGAAAGCTGGAACTAAATGCATGTGTCATCAACTTCTGACTTAGTCTCCAATTTCATGATCAGTCTCCCTGAAGATTCATCAAGATGAATGTCCAGGCCCAGCCACACTCTCAGACATGGCAGTGCAGAGCATGCTGAGGCGTAAGACCTTGGATATCTCTGATTTGGAGTATTTGAGCAAGAAGTTCTTTCCTCCACTGCTCAAGGAAGCATTCACTGTCAGTTAGAAGAAAAGGATGAGGGTAATGGTAACAGCCAGGCCTAGATTTGTGGAATGTATGGACTGGGGTAGTGCAGGGGGGGCTGCTGCTCCCCACTAAGACACAAACAGTGGAGGCTCATGCAGATGGTAAAGTGGTCTTTGAAGGTGGTGTTTAAATATTGTCTCAAGCAGCAGAGATATATGAATGAACAGCAGGAATATTTCATCAAGTGGGCCCAGTACAGAAAGTCTTTGCTGCATCTGTGCTGTCAGAAGCTACAAATTTCTTGGGCAAATGACTTCCATTTCCTGAGGCTCTTGAGATTATTTGAGCCAGACTGCATACAGGAAATGGAATTGAATCCATGCTTTTAACTGAATATACTGGCCACCTTTGCCCTTGTCCTGGGCCAGATGAGAAATCACAAACCCTTTCTCAAAGGAATTTGAAAGTCATGGAGGGATGAGTCTTAAGACAAGTATAAAGATCTGGAGAAGGCATAGGTCAACACCTTCATTTCTCAGTTCCTAAACTCCAGACTCTCCAGCATCTCTATATGAATAATGTATATTTTCTTGAAGATCACCTGGATCAGGTGCTCAGGTACTTGAAAAAGCCTTTGGAGACCCTCTCACTTACTTGGTGCAAGCTTTCAGAGTTGTTTGACATTTTTCTATCTGAGCACCTTAATATCTGACAGCTCAAACACCAGAAACTGAGTAGTGTCCTATTTTTTATGGTCATAGCTGGCCCTTCCAACTTCTACAAGACAACCACTCTGCCTTGGGAGTGTTATGATGAGGGTGATGTCCTCACAGACAGCTCTAACAGAGCTTGTAGTGAGTTCATACACACTGAGGGTTGTTAGGCAGACCAAGACAATATGCTTTGCATCTTATTTTTGCTATACATGTAAATGTGAATGTTTCCTCTATGACCTGGGGATCAGTCTCTGTCACTGTTTGCAGTAAATAATGAATGGTTCCTTTAGGGCAGCAAGAAATGAAAGCCAAGACTCAGGTATCATGAAAAGACAGCGTGTAGATTCAAATAACATTCAGTGTATAGGGTGGAAAAGACGATGTGGGTGATTACTAGAGGTGGGACAACTGAGATGAGCAATGGACCCATGGGGACATTTTTCTTGTGGAGATTGAAAGACAATTCTGAATTTCCAAATGTGACTTCTGGCAAGACAGGTGAATGATGGGAATCTGCAATGGTAGTGATTTTGTAGTGGTCAAAGCCTATAACCCAGATGCTCTCACTCTGTTACCTCTGTGACCCATTAACATGCACTCAGTTTCAAGTTCAGAAAACAATACAAGTGTTCTTGGGAACACTAAAAAAATTACAGTAAAAGAGGTATTAGAGAATCACGCTAGTTCCAGAATATGAAAAACAACAACAAATCTTTAATGCACAATATGGAAAGAGAGAAGGGCCTTCAGAATTACTAAAAAGACCAAAGGATCCGATGAGAAAACACTCAAGAGTAGACGTGGAAGAGCCCTTGGGACAAGGGAACCCTGAAATTACACTCTAACTCACAGCTGGCCAAGCACAGCTAGTACATTATAGAATGGTAAGGGCTGGAAGGACAGGAACTTAGATTTACTGAGAAGCTCAAAAAGTCTGTGTAAAATGAGGACAAGAAATAATACCCCTCATGGCATTTGAACAGGAGTAAAAGATATTAATAAAGAGTAGGAATGACATTTAAAACATGGACATACTCTAGAGAGATGCCTTTTACCCAACCTTACAACCAAAACAGTTAATCTTATAGCTTGTTTATAATGTAAACAAGTTCACTGAGTAATCTGCTACTCTTGTGACAATATGACCTTAATCGCTCAGGACCCTTCTTTGCCCTTGACCCAAGACAGCGCATGAATCTGCGTATATATATTTTACATATCCAGCTTCAAAGTACTCAAACTGCTCTTAGCTCATTGCAAAAAACAAGAGGAATTGAGAATCTAGATCTGTCTGTTTATAGTTGCATGTGTGGTATTAAGGCAATATTCTCTGATAAAATAAGTCCAACTTCTACTTTCCTATATCATGTTGGATATATTGTCTCCATAAAGATTGAGCAAATTCCTTGCTGGAGAACACAGCTCTGAGAGAAATCTTAAGGAACAAATTATATGCTGGTTATGTCTACTATTGACCTTAAAATGGATGCCAACTGTCAGACTGTCTTTTTTTTTCTTTTCGAGACAGGGTCTCCCAGTAGCCCCACCTGGCCATGAACTCCCTATGTAGAACAGGCTGGCTAGGATCTCACAGAGAACCGCCTGCCTGTGCCTCCTAAGGGCTGGCATTAAAAGCTTGTGCTACCATGCCCTGCTCAGGTTGTCCATTTAAAACTTCCCCTGTAAGGTACCTTAGAAATGCCACAATCAATATATTTTATCATCTAAGTTGCAATTACAAAATTCCCATATAAATATTATTGGTTCTCTTTGTACGTTTTGTTCTGTTTTTTCTTGTTTACAAAAGGCTCTCTCTTCAAGGTCACTTTGATAAAGTGCCAAGGTTCCTGCTAAAATGTGAACTTTGTTTCTAATGCTAAAATACAAAAAGGGTCCAAGTCCAGAGATAGTTTTCTTGAAACTAAAAATGGGAAATGCTTTAGAGTTAAAAAATGAGCAAAGCTGTGCATGGTGGCTCACACCTTTAATCCCAGCTGGAACAGGTGGATCTCTGTGAGATGGAGGCCAGCCTGACCTAGTATAGCAAGTTGCAGGCCAGCTGGGGCTACATAAAGACACTCTCTAAATATACATTTGTATATATATATATATATATATATAAATTATGACAGATAGATGAGTGATAGATATAAAATCTCTCTATGCATATTATCTATATTATAGACATATAAAAATCTTAATTTACTGAAATGTGACATATATGTTATTTGCATTAAGCTCTTAGGGGAAGGTAATAAGAAGAAAATAAATATGAGAGTGGTTTATTGACAAAGCTATAAACATGTGGTTATACATTTTAAATGATAAATTAATATTTTTTCATAATAATAAAAGGTGACTACAAAGCGATGAAAGCTTAAGGTCAATTTGAAAAAGTTTAGATTGTGCAAGCTTTGTAAACAATGGGACATAAAGGTGGTATATGTTTGATGATTAAAATCCTAAGGCTATACTGATGTACTCAGAGTAAAACTTGTTAGAACTGGCCTAAAAGAACAAACAGTGCACCTCCGATTAAGTAAGTAAGTACTTGTGCTTTTGGTAACTATATTGGGCCTTAAATATTTGAGGAAACTGACTCATAACAAAACCAAGATTTATTTAAAGCTGTTTGAAAATTATTGTCTAGGCTTTATCTAAATGTTATACAAAAGTTAAAATTATAAGACTGGTAAAGCCTTCCTCAGAGATTCCACAGAACATGGAAGCCTCTCACTGAGGATAAGAGGGTCAAAGCAGACACCCACTAGTATAACCCTTGTCCTTCAGTGTGAGCCGTCAAATGTCTGAGGAACGATGAGACCCCTCTGATGAGTTATCTGTTCTCTTAATCACAGAGGCCATAGAGTCTCCAGAGCTTAGACTCTAACGTACAAGAAGGGGCATTATTAAAGACCTCTGACTATATGGGATGCAATAAAAAGTAATAATTACATAGGGATCTACACCATTTCCAGCCAGTTCCATGTGAATGATGTGCAGCATACCTAAGGGAAAAAGGTCAAACAGAAAAGAAACCCCAGATGAGTGGCCTCCTCTGCTGAGGCCTTTCACAATATCAAGATGTTCATTATTTCTGGGACTGTAGATGCAATTCTAAAAGAACTTGAGCATCACTTTTGCATTTGCTTATTACCAGGCTTGATTTTTTTAAATATCAGATTATTATTAAATATTCTTGTACAACACAGCCTTTATGCTGGTTGTGTTACACACAGAATACCTCATTATTGTCAAATCAGAAAGTTTCTACAAATATGAGTTTCATAAATATTGTAATAATTCACTTTTCTGCTTTTAAATTTATCTCAGTTCAAGAGGATAATGGATAACACAGGATTCTCTTTCAATATTTTGAGGGCCTCATTCAATTGTACTGAAAATCCATGTAAATTTTGTATGTCCTCCAAACATACTTTAATTGTGCCTTTTCTCCCCATATTTTCCCTTGTGGAAGTAGCACCTCAAGATTATTTACAAAACATGCTTGGGCTTGCCCTCAGTGGGAGCATGTCCCCTTGTGTCTATCTTTTGTGCTTCAACTCTTTGGTTTGCATCAATTTTAAAATCATAGCACCAAGTATGGAATATTAGATACTATATTCAATTGAGAGTAATGCATTTCTTATAAGGGTAAAAGAGAAAATGAAAACATATCATTTGACGTTTCTGCTCATAATAGTATTTGTGCATCAGCTTGCATGGCATGGTGTGTCACAACGAGTGATGTCTAGTAGATAGCTGGGTGGCTTGGAGAACAGAGTACTATATCAGACTTAGAGTTTCAATGATACCATTTGCTCTTTTCCTGTCTTATTGACTGAATTTGGAATGGCTAGGAGGAAAAAATAAAATTAAAGCAAACTTTGATGATAAATGAACATTAAGGATGCAAAGTCAAGGACATAAACATTTAACATTTCCCTTGAAACTCAGTTTTTAAAAAGACAGACTATGATTCTTCTGAAATACATAATATAAATAACCGGGAGGATGTTTTAAATCTGTAATTGATTATACAACTTACAGAAAATGTTAAATCAACAGACAAGCAAAACAAGGGTATGTGACATAAAAAGAGGAACAATCATGGCATTACAGTGGGTGATGAACAGAGATCCCAAGTCTTTAAGAGAAGTATAAGCCTTTGTATCTACTTTCTGACTGCTTTCTATTTAGTGATAAGAATGTGATTAACACTGGTTTGGGAAATGATAAATAGCATACTGAGACTAAGAATTCTTAGGCGCTAACTAATCTTCAGTGCAATTTTCATTTAGCTGTAATTCCATGGTCTTTGTTTGTGTTAAAGTAGAAAACTGCAAATAAAGAAATCTTCTGAAGGCAAGGATAGTGGTGTCTCCCATTTGGCTGGTTAAACATCCCCTGTGAAGTTTAGTCCTGCGTTGAGACAGACTTACAGTGTGTGGCTTTGGGAACATCCCTAACTACTGAAAAGATTTGGGCCATTTCTCTAATATTGATGTGACATGTCTGTTTTCCACAGACCTTAAAAAATTTACACCTGAGTATGAGCAATTGACACCAAAGGTTATAATATTGTCAATTTCTGAGTTACAATAGAAAATATTATTATAACTAAATTTTCCTTTCAAAAGACCTCAATTTTCAGTCTGCCATAGTTAAACACAACCAAGTCCAAACTCAACTTTGCTCCTGAGAAAGTATGAATCCTGATAAACAACTTAATATTTTTGAGTCTTGTTTCTTTTTCATATTAAATTTAGATAAAATATTACAAAATATTTCTGTGAAAAGTAGAAGTGAGTTCTATTTAATTACCTTGCTAATTAAAAGTGTGCTCTCTGTAAGGGAAGTAGCCTCTTAAAATACAATGGATTGCTATCATTAATTCAGTTTTCAAAATGATTGTGGTAGTACTAAAGTGTGTCCTAAGAAGTAATTGCTATTCATGGCTATGTCCCACCACATATGAAAGATCTGTCCTCAGTGCCAAGTTCAAAGTGTTTTAGAACAAGAGAAGAAACAGATGAAGACAGTGAGGGGCAGTGAGGGAAGATGTGCCAAAGCCAAATGAAGACATAACATCAGAATGTCCTGGTCCCCAAGCTGGCATGCATATTCTCATTTGTTTTCTGTTAGTCTTAATATTACAATTTATAAAGTATAGTACTTCGGCAGACCAAAAATTATTGCTGAAGACATTTTTTTTACTTACCTCATCTCTCTGAATATTGTGGGTAATTGCATAAATGTCCAAGTTATGTTGATTATTCAAATGCAGTGGTGAGATGTCTCATTACTGTGATGCCATAATAAAACAGCCTGACTCTTAGTTCCATTTTAATCCAGAGTGGGGTTCTGAACTTTTCTTTTCTTTTCTTTTCTTTTTTTTTTGTCTTTGTGAGACAGGGTCTCCCTATAGCACCAACTGGCCTGAAACTCACTATGTAGACCAGGCTGGCCTTGAACTCACAGAGATCCAACTGCCTCTGCCTCCAGAGTACTCAGACTAAAGGCATGCACCAACACACCTGACAACTTTTGTGAGCACCTGTTTCTTCTCATTTCCCCTGGAACTCTCAAGCCAAGGGCTTATTCTTTATTTATTGATGGGTGAGGGAGATTTGGTCGTCTTTAAGGGAGTGACACTACATAGACTGACCAGGCTCCAGTGAATGAACTAACACCAAGGGACATCTGGCACAAATTTGACTTGATAGGCATTAACATATATGGTGGATTGCATGAATTTCGGTGGTTCGGGGAGTAATGGCACAGGTGTAAATATGGGAGGGGGTCAAATATGATTAAGATGATTGTATGAAATACCAAAATTCAATTAAAATATATGATGTTTAAAAAAGAGAAAGCATATTCAGCATGAAAATGAAGGAAATAGAAAATCTGTCTCATGAGGGAATTTTTCCTTTCTGACCCCTGCTGACCTAGAACAGCCCACACAAGGACAAACAAATGTCACCCATTTAGTCACACCCATTGTTTTAGAAAGGAACAATATGCATGTTTTCAATGAACATATACTGATCACAGTGCTTAGCAAGCACAACATGCATGTACACACACACACACACATTGCTCTGGTGAAGGGCAAGGAAGGGTTGTGAGAGATTAAACCTATGTGTTTAGGTTACAATGGAGCCCAAGACCTAGTAAACTTGTTTACAGTATAAATAAGCTGAGATAGAGTCTCAGAAGTCATTTTCACAGGAAATGAACTACGTTTGAAAGACAAATTAATGATGCTGACAAACTTTAGAAATAATGTTAATGATGTGCTTGTCTATTGGAGGTCAACCATGTATAAACCTAAGTGAGTGAGTAGAGAGAGAGGTGGGGGGTGCAAAGAGGGAAGAAAGAGGGGGAAGAGGAGGAGGAGGAAAAGAGGAAGAGATTTCATGAAGCTATGTGGTATATATAGACATAGATTCATACTTAGAAAATCAATGTATCCATGTATAAACATTACACGATATGAATTCCTCCTTGTTACAGTTGATAAAATGCTCATCCCACATTTCACCTTTTTCTTCTTCCTGAGGTAGGATCTCATGTGGGTTAGAATGATTTGAACTCAATATTTATCTCAGGCTGGCTTGAACTCATTCAGGTTTTCCTGCCTCCTCCTCCTGAGTGCTGAGATTACAGTTATATACTGCCACACTCGTAAACATTTCATTTTGGAGTATTCCTTAAAATATTCTTTAATGGTAGCAAATTTACTATACTTGTGTATATCTCTAATATTTTAAATTATTTTAAAATATTTTGACTCCTGAATTTCATGCTTAAAAATGTTGTAGGCCAACTTCATAAAAAATATGTTAATATTTAAATTCTTGCATTTTTACAAGAGATTTACAGAGGAAATTATTAAAATAGAAATGACCAAAATACAAAACTTTATTTTAAATATAGTAGGTAGAAGTTCATATAAGAAAAATACCTTTAACACTTTTAGTTTAATCATTTAATAGGTTTCAAGTTTTTATCCAAACAAGATGCAAAATCTTCAGCATAATCCAAAGAATTGAATCAACTGACTTCCGTTCCTCTCTGACCCCATCTATCACCTCTAACTTCATCTAAAATAAACTCTTTCACTCTCCGACATTATCCCAGACTTGTCATCTCTATCATGAAGACTTCATAAACATTTTTGACTGACAACTCCATTTTACAATAGAAATTTTATGCAATCTTGAAGACATATATTTAGATATTAAAAGTATAAAAATTTACTGACAATCAAACATGAATAAATACATTTTTAGAACATTATTTGATACACTTATTAATTTAACATTTATAGAAGATATAAATAAAATTGCATCATAATGAGGATGTTGTTCTTTTTATTTTACACAAGGAATTAAATACTGACTGAATATTTGATATTCTAGGATATAGAATGATTCAATATTTTTCAGAATTGTTCAGTATTTTGATTTTATAATCATAATTGATTAAAGCATTGCTTTACCAAAATATATAATACAAAATGGCAGAAGTAATTTTTGAACATTTCAGAAATTGCTACAAATTCTGTCCTAAATATTTAGTGGTTTTATATGAAATTCAAGGCAGCAACCCTAACAGAAATTTGTAGAATTAGTCAAATGTAAGTGTTTCTTTTTAAAATTTTTTAATGAGCTTTTTAAATTTCATAGAACATTTCCCACTCAAATCCAGACCCCTCCCCCATCCGAGCTCTCCCCCTCCCCCCACTGAACCCTGTGTACTCTGCCATACATGTTGAGTCCTATGCACTCTGCCATACATGTTGAGTCCTATTCTTTTAAGTGTTTGTGCCTAAATGTCCTTCAGTGTAAATGAATCTACTGGAGTCCAGTCAGCTCATCCAGCAGTCCTATGTAAGTCATATTATCTCTCACCCAGCAACAACCAGTCAAATAGTTCTCACTTTAGTGACAGCCCACCACCTATTTCTCTCCTCCCCTTTGGGCCCTTGTTTAATTGAGCTGACACGGCCCTCACTAGATGCCACTGCTGCCACACGCTCACATGAGCAATCCTCCCATGGCCTGGAAGCCTCCACCTCCCTATGTTCATGAAGGAGCCCTGGCTCTTACAATCGTTCTGCCTCCTCTTCAGCAGGTCTCTGAGCCTAGGGTAGGTGAAGTGCAGTATAGGATTCTCATCATATACTCTACAGTGTCTTATTCTCCCAAATTTGGCCAGTTTTGGCCTTCTGTGTGCATCACACTCTGATGTACATGGAAGCCTCACTGGTGAGAGTTGAGCAGTGCATTAGCCCTCTCTCTACTCCTTATTCAGCTATTCCATAAGCCTTAGTTGTAGAGATTCAACTGCAGATGTGTCACCTAGTACTGGACATCTCCCAGGCGTATGTTCTCTGTGCCTGACCAGATACTCATCTGCAGTAGCCTCCATCTGTTGCAAAACAAACAAACAAACAAAAAAACAAAAAAAAAACTTCTTTGATGAGTGCTGTTTGGCATACTTGTCACTCTAAGGGAGGTCTCTTCTGTCTGGCACTGCGTTCCCTGCCAAGCAGTTCCCAGGTATACATATGCATTAATGTTCAGACACTTTATGTGCATTTCTCACGGGGTTTCTAGGGCATCCCTTTTCCCTCTAGGTTTCCTCGTCCCTGAGATTCATTCATCTCCACTCTTTTTCCTCCCATCCAACTTCCCTCCTCTCTCCCTCCCTAGTCACAGTGGCCCCATTAGCCCCAGCATCCCCTCAATACCTCTCGACTCCCGCCATCTTTCCTTTCCTGACTCCCCCCCTCCCACACACACCATGATCCTTTGCATGTCTCTCCCTCCTCTCCTCCCTGCCATTACTCGCACTTCTTCTACATCCCTCAGGTCACATCTGTTCCCCACTGTCCCCCTTTCACGTTGTTTCTTGTCCTTTACCTCCAGGTATCATTTCTCTTTACCTGGATCCTGGTGTTTCACCAAGATTTATACCCAAAGGGCTCAAAATACCTGTACATATATGTTTGTTGCTGCTCTCCTCACAATATCTAAGAAATGGAAAAAACCTAAATGTCCCTCAACTGACGAATGGTTAATGAAAATGTGGTATGTCTTCTCTATGGAGTTCTGCTCAGCAGTAAGAAAAGATGAAATTATGAAATTTGCAGGTAAATGGATGGAACTAGAAACTGTTATAATATGAAATAACAAACTCAAAAATGCAAGCAACGTATGTTCTCCCTCATTTGTGGATTGTAGCTCCAATCTCTTATATGCGACTATATAAAGCATTCCTTTTTAAAATATATTTTATTTATTATTTTAATTTTACGTATATTGCCTGCATTTGTGTAAGTGCACCTGTGTAATGCAGTGACCATGGAGTTCAGAAGAGGGTGTCAAATCCCGTGGAATTGGAGTTATGGAAGATTATTAGCTGCCATGTAGGTGCTGGAATGCAACCTGGGTCCTCTGCAAGAGTAGCCATTACTCTTAATCACTGAGCCATTTCTCCAGACCCTAATGTAAGCAATTCTAGTTTGATACTAACAGTTGGACTGATGGTAGGGAAATTTTAAAGTGTACATTTTCTGTAATTAAAAAACTATTTTCTGGAAGAAGAGAAAACCTAATGTGTACAATAAAAACACTGCAATGCATAACATGAGATCTTTTCAAATCTGAGCCACAGTGTTTCAGGCAGTGTTTGTTGGAGTGGTGAAGGTATGCACAGCACAGAGAACATACTGGGTGTTCAGAACCCAGGCTGCAGAGAATTCATCATTAGATTCACAAGGGCATGCGCTTCCAGGCACAACTCAGATTCATTCTGTATTTAATTTTGTCTTAATTTTTGGTTTCTACATTCAAAAAATTTTACCCCTGCCAAAATTTCACAAACCCTTATTCAATTAGGAGAATCATGTAGGGTTCAAACCCCCAGGTTCCAAAGCTGTTCTAGTCTAATCTCTCTAGAGTGGCTTTCTCTACTTGCTGCCCATAACACAGTAGCACACAGTAGCCTTTCCTTGTATAGCTCACATCACAGTAGAGAGTGAGATGTGTAAGGACAGGTACAGAAACCTACACCCAAACTTGAAAATATAGGCCAACATTCTTCACTTCTCACAGGCTACTATGCTGTTACATTGTGGTTAAGTATAAGCTAGATATTATTTATAATAGAAGGATTCCTGTGTAACTGAAATAAAAAGAAAAAAGAATTCAATAGTATGTTTCTTGTCTTTTTCTGAGTTAATTATAACTCTACTTTTAAAATTAAGAGGTTTCTGATAATTTGCTTTAGAAGGTTACTGATTTGACAATCATCTTACATTTATGAAGCACGTCTATTTTTTATTGTGGATCATGTTCAGAGATAAGTATAATTGATAAACAAACACAAAATTATCATTAAAAATAGTGCTCCATTTATCCATTTAATTACATGGGAAAAATGTGCCTATTTATTCTGAAAATACAATTTGCTACAATAATTGAACATCAACTGTCAGCCTGTTATTTTAATTGTTTTATCTTTTAGAGTTAAAATGAAGCATATAATTAGAATTTATCATATGGTATTTTATACATTTTTCATTTAATTAAAATTGCTTTGTACTTTAAGAGTATGTTTTTAGTGTGCATGTGTTCATGAGTGTCTTTAATTAAACACCTGTCTAGTATCCACAATAGGGGAGAAATGACATGGGTCACTGGACTCTGAGTTGAAGTGCTGTGATTATGTCAATTGTCTAACTCAGAATGGGTTGCTATATAATGTATTAGTCACACATGTTAGTTACTTTACATCCACGTATTACAAAGTACACTGAGTATTTAGTCATAGTCTATTTAAAGATTAAAGATACCCATATAGGAAGGTAAATTTGTGTATGTGAATATTTTAATTAATTCTCATTTGTTTTAACATCATTGAACAGTCTCTAGTTCATCGACATTATCATCTTTTGTCTTATTTTCTGGGTTTGGTCATATTTTCTAAAATTTCTATTACAATGTGCAAGTGTATTTTTATTGCCATTTCCAACATGAACTATTGTATGTCTTTTGGTTTTGCCTGGATTAGGAAAGTATCTTATCTTATTATCATTATAATTGTGGTTCTACTATCTACTTCTGAGTTTTAACATTACTTATTTTTCTGATGGTGCATCTAATAGAGTTTAATTGTTTTTCTCTGTAGCAAAGGCTAACTTCAGCTCAACTTATATCTGAGGCTGACCTCAAGCTCCGTCTTCCTGCTTCTGTCCCTGGAAAAGGGAGGATTAAAATTTATACCAACTTGCATGGATTAGTATCACTTTCTTATGTTTTGTTAATATATATTTATTATACATAATAATAGGTTTCATTATGGCATTTTCATATCATGGATCTGACATATTTAGCCCCTATTACTTTTCTGTTCCTCCCACATCCACCAATTCCTCTTTCCCAATTGGTACCCTTTCTATTTTAATGGATTTCTTCCTTTCCTTCCTTCTTTTTTCTTTATTAATTTTTTGATGCACTTATGGGTCTAATTAGTGTTGCTTACAGAGCTTGATAAAGAATTGTTTACAGATCATGGGAAACTTGCCAATGTTGACACTACTGAAGAAAATGTCTCTCCCTCCCATGTCAAGCATTAATTCCCATAAATCCTTAGGGATGCATGGGGCTTAGGAACCCCTCCTCTTCTGGGCAGGATATGGACTTTTAAAACTGCTCCATGCACTTGACTTTACATTCATTTGTATATTTAACTCTCTCATTATTTGAATTCTTAGCATCATTAGAGAGATTGATGGCTTTTCTTATGTAATTTTGTGCCCACATATCATGTATTAGCCTCATACTCATCCTTCTATTACATTGTCCTTCATTTTCCTGAAAATGATATAATTTCATTCTTTATGACTGTATATCTATATACACAACATTTTCATTATTCACTCATGTGTTATTCTACACCTAGGTTGAGCCTATACCCTGGTTACTGTGAACAGCACTCCCAGATAGAAGATGGGTATGCTGGTGTCTTCAACATATACTGATCTAATTTCTTCAGGTTCATATCCAGGAATGATACAGTTGGATCATGAGTTTGCTCTATTTCCATTTTTTAGGAAACTCCACATTTCCTTCAACAGTACCTGCACTAACAGGTTGAATAGACTTCTCAGTAAACCAATAAATATATGGGAACATATTTCTCATGATCAACTAAACTGACATAGCAGCAGGCTGCCTTCTAAATGCCTGTGTTAATCTCCATAGGCAAAATGGATCCACCCTTAATCAAAGAAGTCTTTCATATAATGAACAGTAGTGAATGCAGGGTTATGGTTTCCCAAGATACAGAAAAAAAGAGTTAGATGTAGCCTTAGACCTAAACAAATCACTTACACTACCCCCTCTAAAGTTCAGGGAATGTTGGGGAAGAGGAGTCAGGAAGTATGTAAGAACTGAAAAATAGGAAGGACTACAAAACACCATTTACTTAACTCAGTGCAGCTATTGTGGTTATTAATTCACATTCACTGCAGTTACCTGCCCTAGGCCCACATAAGACAAGGCCTATCAGCAATCAGTTAAGGAAGGAAGAAGGGATCAAAGGATCTTCCCTTTAACTCTGAATTGCTGGCTATTAGTAGATAATAGATTCTGGATGAGGCAGAAATCTTTAGCTTTATACCATATGCTGAGCCCACCAGACTCCAAAGGATTGCTCTGCACTTATAAATATACACTTAGACCTGAATAATCTTGATGAATCATAAACCAAAGGAATAGATATGACTGTGAGAAAGAGATTTGTTGGGAGGGTGGGCAGGAGTGTTTGGGAGGTAGGAGATTACAGTGGTCAGTGTTCAAGGTGTACATATGTGAAATTATAAATGTAATAAAATTCAATCAATCAGTAATCACTTATATGTGACTATACACCCTAAGGTAACATCAGAATCCAGGAAAATGGAAAGTAAGCACAGGAGCAAAGTGAAAGAAAAAGCTCCAGAGTAGAAGATAATAGGAAACAGATGTTATCAAGGGGGGGATTGGGGAAAACAGGGTATTCAACTGGGAAGGGAGGAGTGAATGACATACAAGGAACCATGGGGGTAAAGAAGAAGGAACTCAAGATAGGGCAATAATAGGAGACAGGAATTATCAAGGGGAAAATGGGGGTACTAGAACTGGGGAAGGGAGAAAAGAGGTTAGACAGGGAGAGAGAGAGAGAGAGAGAGAAGAGAGATAAGTAAGGCTGGTGTAAAAAGCCAGAGGGAAATGTATTAACTCAAAACCTCCTGAATAATATGCATACACTATCTGACCATGAGTGCAGTGTATACCTGAAGGCTGCATAACTAGAAACACAGTGCCAGGCAGGAGAATCCTCCCTTCGAGTTGTTGGTGAGGGTAGCCCAAGAGATTCCATAAATTCACACATTTTTCAATGAGCTAAATTTTACCTTTTTAGAAATTGTATTTTCTTAATGTAATTGTAAATAATTGTTTTATGTAAACCTTATTTTTCTAAACTTATTACTTAGTTTAATTCTGCTATAAAATAAAATTTGATTAACTCTATCAGTCTATCTTTTTATATTTTCTATACTTCTTACTCATACAAACAATAATCACCCAGGTGAGTTGTTATTTTGGATAATAGGCTTCAATTTATTAATTTTGATTTTGGAAAATATTATAGAATCAATACTTAAGATGCATTTAGAAAATTACCCTGATCTTCAGCAATGAGTGAAAGACTTCCTGGAAATGTGCAGGAATCTTAATAAACACAGGCACAGATTATATTCAACCCATAAAGCAGAGCTTATGTTCAAACAATGTACCTTATTCTAATGGCTTTCAAAGACTCATTTTAAATGTTATCACAAAATGGTTATTTTTCCTAGGATTCTAAGGAGTACTAAAGACAAGTGTTTCTAGAGAAATTGAATGAAGCATTATCTTCCATGTGAGCCTCTGGGCTTTGATATCTTTACTTCTGTTCCTATCAGAAACATCAGTGCCCATTTACAACGGTCCCTTAAAGGGCACAAGTCTTATTCACAACTTGTTCCTCTCTGTAGTCAAACCCAGAAATCCACAGTTGGAAGTCAGTACATGCCAACAGAACTAAATGGATAATAGCATTTTTATGGAATTTAGACAGTATTAATCATAGTGTATGTGATCAGTGACCTGACATTGAATTTGGAAGGGTGGTGTCATTAAATATTATTCTCCATTCTAAAAGATTAAAGCTTTATTTTACAGACAGTCTGAAATCATGGAAAATGAATAAGTCACGACTTAGAATAATTTAATTGACATTTCCAGATATTAAATATTAAGATAATAAAGCTAGGTGATCATGAGACAAGAAATAAGAAACTGATCCAAAGTGAACTCATCCTAATTCCATGTCCCCTGAACACAGTCATGCCTGTTTTAATGCAGGTTCTCCTATGTCCAGAAGTTGCTACAGATCCTTTGTTCATGATGAACTCTGTTTTTCCCTTTAGTCAACTACAATCCTTCTGAAATGCAATTCTTTCTGTAGCTCTGCATTTATAAAATCTAAATAAACTTCTCTATTTTATCTCTCACAATGACTTCTTCACTTCACTTTTTTTTTTGTCTTTTTTTTTGAGACAGGGTCTCCCAGTAGCCCCAGCTGGCCTGGAACTCACCAGGCTGTCCTTGAACTCACAGAGATCCGCCTGTCTCTGCCTCCGGAGTACTGGGATCAAAGGCGTGCACCATCACGCCGGGCTCTGACTTCTTCACTTTTAGTAATTAATACAATGATTTCTCTTTATTATCTAGATATACATTTATTATGTATTATTTATGAATGTCTTTCTATTTGTATGTAACTACATATGCACATGCATATATTATTTTCACTATAAAGTAGTATATGACAATCATATTCATAAAGACATGAATGAAGAGGAGCAAAGACAGTCACCTGGAAATACAAATGCCTTTAACTTGCTGAGTAACTTTAATCGACTTGGATCTATACTGTCTCATACAGAATGAATTGGAGATTGCTCATATCTAGGATGTCCAGGTGTTTTGTTTAGAAAAAAGAAACAAATTGGGAAAGGCAGCAAAGATAGAGAAATTCATTCTAGTAATAGAATTCTTTAGTGTTTACCTTCTTTCACAGACATGAAGGCTATCAGACCCTGGGGTTCACCTTGCCTAATGGATTAAAAAGCACATTTGGAGAACAGGTGCGTGTTTCAGTATACCAGTTTTCCATTAACTGCTGGAAAAGACCAGTCTATAAGTCTCTTGATGAGTTGATGATTTGAGAGGAAGCATACAGAAGGGCAATGAAGACCTTTAAAAGCATTAGGGAGGCATGAATCTGCTGCCTCATCACTTGATATGTTGCCATGTGGCAGGTTTTAGGACACAGGTATTGAAAACTCACTTTACTGGGTATTTCAATGAAAAGATAATAAAAAGAAAATAGCAGGATAGTTTTAATTTATTGTCAAATATAAAATCTAATAACTGAAGTCATTTCCAATCAATTACATGGCTGCTAAAAGCTTACACAGTGTCATACAGTGAACAGTTTCTATCTAGAGTAACCCGCTGCACTTCTCTATACAAGAATAGTGTTGTTTAGCTTATTTCATATTCTTTAAGATACAAAGTGTTCAAGCTGTCAAGACTGAATTTCCCAGGTTAAAATTATTCTATATGTTGGGAACACAAAGGGCAGGATAAAAAAAACCACACACCACACCTAATGTACTACTTCCATAGGGGAGAGCAGCCTCCACATTGCAATTCTCTGAAACCTAGCCTATCCATATCACTTACCACCCATGTTGATTGCTTTTCATCTTTCTCCATAGGAAGAAATAAACTGTCAGAAAGAAAGAGGTGTCTTTTATGAGTCTGTGAAATGTGGCTCCAATAATGCTTAAATAGAGTATGTACTTCAAACCATCTCTTACTGCCTTTCTTTATTTTCCCCCAGGGTGAACGTTTTTTAAAACTTAAGTACAAATGCTTCATAATGATTTTTAATCTGAGTAACCTCTTATATTTATAGAGTGTCCTACAGACTCTAAATACTTTTAAACATACGTTGAGAGAGTCAGAGAAAGAGAGGACAGAGCAAAGTCCATTTTTACAGATAAGAAAACAGATTCCGCTTGGGCCTGCACCACCGGCTAACTCTCCTAGCCTGCACTACTATCCTCAGACCTCTTGGGGTAAGTCTATAGCGCAGCTCTCCGCGCCGGGACTCCCTAAGCCTCATTCACCCTTCCACCCCACCCCCCACCCCCCTGCCTCCCCGCCTGGCATTCTATACTCTAGCTTGGACCCTGTGCCATTCCTAGTCTTGGGGCCCCAGACACCTGGGGAACCAATACTGCTTC
>NW_008329521.1:1114838-1134674 GCF_000622305.1 Nannospalax galili
CATCATTTAATTTATGTCTTATAGGGTTTATACTGAGTACAATATTGTATAACTGTAATAATTCAACTGTAAACCTAAAAATTTACAGCCAAATTTGAAAGAGATGCATCCTACCTCAGGAAAACATTATTGAATATGTCAATTGTGTTGTGATGATATGCTTCTTCTAAGTATGTTGTTATTGAATAAATCATTTTTAAAAAAAGAAAACAGATTCCAAGTTTCTAAAATTTTTCCAAGATCACATATTAAAGATACTGAATATACTAAGCTATCACCCAGGACAAGACATGGAATCATAAAAATTCAATAAGGGACATGAAATCATAAAACCCAGCTTGACATGAGCTTGACATAATACAGAAGGGAAAAGGAGAAGGAAAAAGATATTTAAGAATCATTAGAAAGGATCTGTTGGATTTGAAACCAAACTGTCCCTCAGCTGGTGACACGATTTATGAACATAATGAAACATTTGGGAAGTGGGACTTCTTGATAGAAAGAGAAATTTGAAAGTTACATTTGGTTGATAGTTACTCTAAAAGCACTCTCTGCTTCCTGGTCAATCATTATGTGAGTAGCCTTTCACATCAACTGAACTATACCACAACATTTGTTCTCCCCAGGATGGACAGAAACTAAGAGAAACAGTAACCTTTCCTCCATTATAGCATTTCTGCTAGTGGCTGACATAACAGCAAAGCAAAACTAACCAATACAATAGCCAAAGGATCAATAATCATATAAAAGAATATGTGAGTGTTTATTAAATCATTAGCAAAATACACGGTAAATCCTCAAAGAGGTAGGGAATATTCTTCATCTGCCAGTGAGAATAAGGAATAATAACGAACTTTTAAAGTGTGATGAAGATATACAGCAAGCAGAGCACTCCTCTATGCTGCCATTACCTATAAATATAAACACACAAAATCCCAACCCAAAGTATATGTCTGTACATGATCAAAGCCACTAGAATAGTAACAAGGGTTGTAATATCTGTAGAGTGTCCTTAGTCACAACATTAGAGGAGTAAATGTGACATATATTCTGTTGTATACTATACCCAAATAATTTAATAAAATAGATTAATTTCACAGATGCCATGTTAAGAAAGAAAATCAGAGAAATTATCTTATGTATGTAGCAGATTATTTCCTTTATAAAAATTTCAAAAACAGGAGAGTAGAATGGATAAGCATCCAAGCTTGTGCCAGAATGCAGAGCTAGCAAGAAATGGTCCATATATGACTGTGGGTAGTAGTTACATAGTTGTCCACAAACAGTAAATTGCAATGTGGAATAAACAGGATTGTTAACTTTGCCAGATATATTTATTGTTGCTGCATCAATACCTATAAAATGCAAGTCGGGATTATCAGTTGATTTTAACTCTTATCCAAGGAAGCAGCTGGATAAATAATGTGAAGCCAGATTGGGCTACACAGCAAGATACCCTAAAAAACTCAACAAATTAAAAAAAAATTATAAAATGTGTGTTGGTAACTGCTAAGGATCAGCTAGGTATTTCATAGCAGCCTCCAGCATAGATTACACTACACAAAAGAAAACGAAACAAAAAAACAAAAGAAATCTGGAAAAGCAACATTTAATAAGGAAGGCAAAACCGAAACAAAATGCTGCCAATTGCAGACAAAAAGTGGAACAACAAATCATATTCATGTCAAGCTGTAAGGAATTACGAGCATAAATAAAAAAAAAATCCAAACTAAGGTAGGTATTATTTGAATGAAAGCAAAATAAAAATGTCTGTAACAAAAGTTAAAGAAAATCTGAGAATTTTAGTAATAATGAAAATGTTAGGGTTTTATTTTTCTTTATTTAAGAAGTAAATATCAAGCACACAGTTCTGATTTTCATGTAAAGAAAAACAGGAAATGAAGATGAATAAATTATCAGAAACACAAATGAATATATTATTAGAAACACACATGTAATAATGTAATTAGAATTTTCTTGTATGCTATTTCATATGGAAGTTCCAAGATATAATCAGAGAGTCACTTAAAGTATGAGACCTTAACTAAACTGATGAATTTCCCACAGCGATTTTTTTGTGTACAAAGTGAAAATTCTCAAAATGTTCTAATTTAAGAAATGATGAGAAAGACCCAAGCAGATGACATGACAAAAAATGCAGAATGTTCAGGAAACAAAGTTAGGCAGGGTAGGTTCTGGAGACAATTGGTTACACTGAAGAATGTGGGACTTCATCTTTAGTTACTTGTGGAGAATCTGTAAACCAACTCTTCCTTCCTGCCACAACAAAGGCCACAGTGACCCACTGTTGCTACATGTCCATTGTCACCTGCAGTGGATCTGTCTAGATATAACATATTACAGTGCTATTAAAGCCATAAAAATAGCCAAATGGGTCTTTGATTAAATTCATTATGGTAATACTGTCTGAAATATTCAAAAAGTTTCCCAGCCATGACTGGAATAGGGATCTTCAATTACAGGAAGTAAATAGCAAGGATTCAAGAACAGTTAAAACTTTCAAAGAATAATCTCTGAAAATCTGTGTAGCTTCCACCTCAAACAGCATGCAGAAGTACATGGACTATTTAAGATTGGAGAGTTAGATGATGAATGTGAGATTCAAATGAGTGTTTGATTGTTTGTTTTTAATAAGCAATGACTAGACTGCCAAAGTGCCCAGGTCTGTTTTCTGCATTCAAGGTAGAGCTAAACTCTATAATGATAATCCAAGTCACCCAGTTGAACAGCAAATTGTATCACTATATTTGTAATATACTCCTAGATTATCTAACAAATGTGTTTAACAGAACTGTGTCTAAATTATTAAAAGGTAGATAGATCATATCTAATTTCCCACTCTTCAAGTCTGTGGGCTATTTGTTTGTTTATTATTTATTTATTTATTTTCTTTGTATCATGCACATATATACCGCAGTTATCCTGCCTCAACACACTTCTTCTTCCACTGAAAACCTTCCTTCCAACAAGTTGACTTAATGCTTTCATGTCTTTTTTGGTATGTGACCCACTGGTTTTAAACAAAGTTGTCTGCACAAGCATTGGTGGGAGGTTATTTACTTGAGAATAAATGAATTATCAATGGATATACCACAAAGAATCTGACACCCGATATTAATTGTTTTTCTGTTCTGTGATAAAACATAATGACCAAAGGAACTTATTAAAAGAAAAGTTTATTTGAACTTATACTTCCAAAGGGTTAGAGTCCATATTAGCCTGGGAAGCATGGTGGGAAAGGTAACTAGAGCAGAAAACCAAGTGATCACACTTCAAGCAGGCACAGGAAGTAGAAAGTGGTTGGAAACCCTGGCAAGGCTTAAGAAGTCTCAATGTCTGTACCCAGTGTTGTGCTTCCTCCAGCATGGTCACATCTTTTAAGACTTCCTAAAACATCATTACCAACTGCAAACAAAATGCCCAAATACTTGGAGCTTGTGGGTGACATTTTCTTTCAAGGCACCATATTCCACTCTCTGGTTCCTACAGACTAATGACCATATCAAAATGCAAAGCCCATTTAGTCCAACCTTAAAAATCCCTGTGGTGGTTTGAATGACAGTATAATCCATAGGCTCCAAGTATTTGGACATTTTGTCCCCAGTTGGTGGTGCTGTGTGGGAGGTTTTAGAAGATGCGATCTTGCTGGTGTAAGCACATCACGGAGGGAGGGTGATGTGCCATTATATACCCTTACATCTGGAATTTTAAGCTCAAACTCTTCCTTCTATAAGTTACTTTAATTAGTGTTTTTTCATAGCAATAAAATGTAACTAATATAGAACTTGGTGACAGAGAGTGGGCTGTTGACTATGAAGAATGTGACCAAATGGATTTTTGAAGGAATGTTGAAGGCTTTGAAGTCTGCACTAGAAATGCAGTTGAAAGCTGTCAGCAGAGATTAATGGGCCTTTCTGGTAGGAACCTGGAAGAAAGCAGTGCTGAGAGTGGTGTAGTTCCAGAGGGAAATAAGCACTTAAGCAGAAACTGGGATATTTTGGCAAAGAGCCTGGCTGGAGTCTGTATACAACCTAGGACCTTGCTTGAGACTATGTTGAAAAGCAATGGACTAATTTCTTTGGCAGAGGAAATTTCAAGACAGCCTAATGTAGAAAAGGTGGCAGGGCCATTAATGGTGAACATTATTAGGTTCAACAGTGAAAAAGAGCAAGTGGGCCAGAAATAAATGCAAAATGTATAGTTTAATTGAAAAAAATCACTAGGAAGCTTAATGTTGGATCCAAGCCATGTGCTGAAGGAGAGGCTATCTTTTATATGAAGAGTCCAGAGAATAGGGAGAAGCATAAAAATTTGCACTTAAGGAATGGACCACACCCAGCTAAGTCTCCAATTTGTGAAAGGAAAAATGTGGGAGGGATTTTCAGCTCCTAGAAAACCACAGTATAGAAAAGCTACGAAAGTGTATGAAACAGGTCAGGGTCCATCCCAGATGGGTAGCCAAACTTGACAGTGTCTTTCATGTGCTGCTGGATTTAAAGGCATGAAAGACACAAGAGTGAAGGGGTCATAAGTTCTTCCTCCATGGTTTCAGATAGCTATTGAGGTCATGCCCTCTTTTGGGCTGGTACCACTCCCTGTATGCAGCTTTTGTTGGGAGAGGTCCTTCAGCTCTAACATCTTCAATGTCTTCTTAGGGTCTCCACTGCCAATCAAATTTAACCTTCACAACGTCACACAATGGCCTATCAGGGCCTTCTTTAAGAATGTATGTCCCTGTTGCACACTTTCTGGTCTTGGTGGCTCTCCAAAATTGTGAAGGAAGAATCAATGACACCTTCACTGTTTTATCAGTTGTGCCTCTAAATCCAGCACCATTTGAATGAAATTGCCATTTTTGGCTACCAGTTTGGGATGGACCCTGGTCCACTTCATCCACATTACCAGGAGTTTTTTTTTTTTTTAATTTTTATTTAATAACCACATGATTAGAAGAAGCATTTCATTACAGCTTTAATATATTCAGTAACAATTTCCAGAGCAAGGATACATCTCTTTCAAAAGTGGCTGTAAATTTTTAGGTTCACAGTTGAATTAATACAGTTATAATATATTGAACTCAGTATAAACCCCATTGTGCTGGAGCACTTTAGTGTCAACTTGACACACCTGGGTTAAGGGAGCCTCAATTCCTCAATTGGGGAATTTCCTCTATTCAACTGGCCTGTGGCCATGTCTGAGGGCATCTTCTTGATGAGAGATGTGGGAAGGCCCAGCCCACTGCATGTGGTGCCAGTCCCTGGGCAGGTGGGCCTGTGTTGCATAAGAAAGTAGGCTGAGCAGGGGCCAGGGGAACAAGCCAGTAAGCAGCATTCCTCCATGGCCTGTGCTCCAGTTCCTGCTTCCAGGTTCCTGCCCTGAGTTCCTACTGTGGGCTCCCTGGTGAACTGCAACCTGGGAATTGTAAGCTGAATAAACCCTTTCCTCCCCAAGTCGGTATTGGTCAGAGTGTTTTGTCACAGCAATGAAGAACAAACTAGGACACCTGTAAAACATAAAATTGAATGAGTTTTCACCCTTCAAAGAAGATCTCCATTTCATTTTAAAATATGCTGTTTCCTACATTTTTAATGCTACTAATGCTTAGATGTTTGCACATGTGTGTTTAATCTCTATGTGTCTGATTATTACTAGTCACAGTTGGTTACACTCAGATCCTTGGCACCTGAGTGGATATAAATCATCAGGTAGATTTCAATGATAATGTTTATCACCTCTACTAATTAACATGAAGTAAATTTTTATGCTTCCTCCTCAAATATGTCTTTTTTTGAAATTTGTTGATTTTTTTGTGTATTTCATACAGAACATCCCATACAATATTATTCATCTATATACCCACTTCCCAAATGGCACCCTCCCATAGCATTCCCCACCACACACATTGGAGCCCATATACTCTTTCATCCCTGTTACTGTCCACTATGTTGTCAGCGCCCGGAGCAATTCCCCAATGCTTGTCCGACAGCTGAATCTAGTCAGCCTATCTAGAGAGTCTTGTTTTAGGAATATCAGCTGTTCCTCATCTAGCAGCAATCAGTTGTCAATATTCCTTTAGATAAGATTGGGGTCTGCTGTTCATTTTCCATTTTATGCTGGGTTACTCTCTGGGAGTCTTTCAGGACACCCTGGCCAATAACATCAAAGAAAGTATTTCCAGTCTGGTAATGTTTCTTGTTATGTAGCCTTTAGCTATATATACGGACTCTTCAAAAAGTATATTGACTCCATTAATCTTTGTTTATACTTTCCTTTTGGGTATTTAAGACTGTAAAATTGGCCCAGATAAACCAATTTGTTTTTATTCTTAAGGTCATTTGAGGATCTAATCCTCAGGGGTAATGGGTTTGGGAGGAACCCCTGGCTCCATGACCAGTTTCTTCTATATGAAGATAAGTCAAAGGTCCTGCTCAACCATGACTGGCTTCACTTGGAAGCATGGAGGAACTGTTCCCTCTGTGATGACTGGACACTGGTTCAGATCCATCTGGTGGGGTCTCCACAGCCTCCTTGATCAAGAGGACAGGTGACCCATCACAATTACAGACATTTTTAGAGATTCTCATAGACCCCTAGAACTTAGTCAACCTAATAGAGAAAGGAGCAGAAACTGTCCTTTACATCCCTCTGTCCAAATTAGTATAGGCCTCATAGTATGGCTGTTAAACACGCAAGAAGGTTAGTTCCACCAGTCTACTACATTTTTAAAAAATTTTTAATAACTACATGATTAGAAGAAGCATTTCATTACAGTTTTAACATATTCAGTAACACTCCAGAGCAAGAGTACATCCCTTTCACAAGTGGCTGTAAGTTTCTAGGTTCACAGTTGAATTAATACAATTATACAGTACTGAACCCAATATAAGCCCTGTAAGACATAAAATTGAATGAGTTTTTGACCTTTAAAAAAGATCTCCACTTTCATTTTAGAATATATCACTCCTTGCAGAAATTCTCATTGTTTTTGCTACTAACACTGAGATATAGGCACATGCATCTCTAATCTGTATGTATCTGATTATTAGTCTGGTACTTTTAATTACCATTTGCCATGTAGATAAAGATTGGGCAAAGACCAAATGTTCTCAGATAAACCTTGCCTAGACATATATTACATTATTATCTGATTGTATGTATAATTTGTCAGTAGGTTGTCGGACTAATATGGTTCCCCCTGATTTTTTTTGAAACTAGCCAGGCATTGTTTATCTTTCCATTGTCTCACACTTCCACCATGGTTTCCCCATTTACAGTGCCCCTGTTTTTCCCATTTCTCCCTTAATAATACCCTTCTCCTATCTCCCTTGAGCTCCTTCTGTGCCTTTATCCCCTAGGTTCCTTGTATAACCTCTATCACTCTCCCCTTAAAATAACCCCATTTTTATTCATATCTCCATTATTAACACCTGTTTCCCACATTTCTTCTCTTTCAGAGTCTTTCTTTTCCTTTACCTCCCTCGTTCCTTTTCATTATCCTGGTTCCTGTAGTTATGTCTGCATGCACACTCAATTATAAGGATTTGATGCTAAGATCCACATGTGAGGGAGAACGTATGTCCTTCTTTTTTTTTCCTGAGGCTGTCTTACTTCACTTAGTATAACAGATTCTAGATCCATCAATCTATCTGAACTTTCATAATTTAATCTTTACTGCTGAGTAAAACTCCATTGTATAAATGAACCACATTTTCATGTTCCACTCGTCAGTTGAGGGACACTTAGGTTGCTTCCATCTCTTAGCTATTGTGAAAAGAGCAGCAACAAACATGAATGTACAAGTGTCTGCAATAGGATGATTTCTTTGGGTATATGCCAAGGAGTGGTCTAACTGAGTCAAATGGTAGGTTCATTCGTAGTTTTATAAGACTGCTCCACACTGCTTTCCATAGGGGTTGAACAAGTTTGCAGACCCACCAACAGTGGATAAACGTTCCCCTTTCCCTACATCCTCTCCAACATTTGGTATCATTTGTTCTCGTGATGTTAACCAGTCTGACTGGTGTAAGATGAAATCTTAAAGTGGTTTTAATGTGCATTTCCCTAATTACTAGTGATATTGAACACCTTTTACAATGCTTCTTAGCCATCCTTATTTCTTCTATTGAGAACTCTCTGTTAAGCTCCTTAGCCCATCTTTTAATTGGGCTACTTCCTTTCTTGAATTTTTTTTTTGTTGTTGTTTTTGAGTTCGTTATATATTCTGGATGTTAAACCTCTGTCAGTTGTGTCACTGGTGAAGATTTTCTCCCATTCTGTGGGTTTTCTTGCTTGGTTGCTTCTTTTGATGTACAGAAGCTTTTTAGTTTAATGAGGTCCCATTTGTTGACTCTTGACCTTGTTTCCTGGTCAGATGCTGTCTCGTTTAGAAATACCTTTCCTATACCTATATCTTGTAGGTTATTGCCAATGTTTTCTTCTAACAGTTTCAGAGTTTAAGGATTCACATTGATCCATTTGGAGTTGACTTTTGTACAAGGTGAAATACAGGGGTTTAGTTTCATTCTTCTACAGGTGGAGATCCAGATTTGCGAGCACCATTTGCTGAACATGCTGTCTTTCCTCCAGTGAATGTTATTGGCCCCTTTGTCAAATATCAGGTGGCTGAAACTGCATGTACTCATATTTGGGTCTTCAGTTTTTTTTCCATTGATTTATGGGTCTTTTTTGTGCCAGCACTATGTTGTTTTTATGACTATAGCTCTGTAATACAGTTTAATATCTGATATAATAATCCCCCCCCAGCATTGCTCTTAGTGCTCAGGGCTGCTTTGGCTATCTGAGGTCTTTTGTGCTTCCATATGAATCCTAGCACCTATTTTTCCAATTCTATGAAAAATGTCATGGGGATTTTGATTGGCATTGTATTGAATCTATAAATGGCTTTTAGTACGATGGTCATTTTCACAATATTAATTCTTCCAATCCATGAGCATGAGAGTTCCTTCCATCTGATTCTTCTTCAACCTCTTTCTTTAAAGATTTAATAGTTTCATCGTAGAGGTCCTTATTGTCTTTGGCCAGGTTTATTCCAAGATATGCTATTGTATTTGCAGCTATTGTGAAGGGAAGTGTTTCTATGTACTCTTTCTCCAAATGCTTGTTATTGGTATATGGAAAGGGTACACACTTTGTAGATTAATTTTGTAACCTGCTACTTTACTGAACGTGTTAATAATTTCTGGTTTTCTGGTAGAATTTTTGGCATCTCTTAGATATTATATCATCTCCAAGAAGGGATAATTTGATCTCTTCTTTTCCAATTATTACTCATTTAATTTTCTTCTCTTGTCTTATTGCTCTTGCAAGAGTTTCAAGCACTATGTTAAAGAAGAGTAGAGATAGTGACATTCTTGTCTGGTTCCTGATTTCAATGGGAATGTTCCTGTTTTTCTCCATTTAGGATGATGTTGACTGTGGGTTTGTTATATATGGCTTTAATTATGTTGAGGTATGTTCCCTCCAGTCCAATTCCCTCTAGGACTTTGAACATAAATGCATGTTGAATTTTGTCAAAGGCCTTCTCTGCATCTATTGAGATGACCATGTGGTTCTTATCTTGAGCCCATTTATATGATTTATGACATTTATTGACTTACATGTAATAAATCATCCCTGAATCTCTGGAACAAAGCCAAGTTGATCATGGGAATAATCTTTTTCTTGTGTGTCTGTATGCAGTTTGCCAGTATTTTGTTGTTATTTTTTGTATCTATGTTCATTAAGGATATGGGTCTATAGTTTTCTTTTTTGGTTGTATCTTTACCAGGCTTTGGTATGAGAGTGATGCTGGCTTCATAGAAGGAATTTGGAAGTTCTCCCTCCTTTTCTATCTTTTTGAATAAATTAAGTAGTATTGGATGTAGATCTTCTTTAAATGTCTGGTAGAATTCTGCTGTAAATCCATCTGGTCCTGGGCTTTTTTAGTCAGGATGTTTTGTATTACTGTTTCAATTTCCTTATTCACTATGGGTCTGTTTAAGCTGTTAATCTCGTCTTGGTTTAGTTTTGGTGATTCCCATGCTTTTAGGTACCTGTCCATTTCTTTTGGGTTTTCAAATTTAGTAGCATATGGGTTTATAAAGTATTTCCTTATAATATTCTGGATCTCTTTGTTTTCTGTTGTGATGTTTCCCCTTTCATCTCTGATTTTGTTGATTTGGAGATACTCCTTCTTTCTTTTGGTTAACTGGGCTAGAAGTCTATCAATCTTGTTTATCATAGTAAAAAAAAAAACAGCTCTTGGATTTGCTGATTCTTTGTATTGTTTCCTTTGTTTCTATTTCACTAATTTATTCTTTGATTTTTGTTATTTCTTCCTGTCTGCTGTGTTTGTGTTTCATTTGTTGTTGCTTTTCAAGTGTCTTGAATTGCAATGTTGTCATTTATTTGTGTTCTTTCTGATTGTTTAATGTAGGAACTTAGAGCTATAAACTTCCCTCTAAGGAATGTTTTCAATGTGTCCTAGAGGGTCTGTTGTGTTGTACTTACCTTTTAATTTAGTTTCAGGGATACTTTTCTTTCTTAATTTCTCCTTTGACCCATTCATCATTCAGGAATATGTTGTTTAATCGCTATATGTTCATGTGGTTACTGGAGTTTCTTCCAGTGTTGATTTTAAGCTTTACTGCATCGTGGTCTGATAGAATGCATGGAATTATTTCAATATTTCTATATTTCTTGAGGGTTTTTTTGTGCCCCAGTACATGGTCAGTTTTGGAGAAGATTCCATCGGGCACTGAATAGAATGTATATTCTTTGGTGTTTGGGTGGAATATTTGGTTGATGTCTTCTAGGTCCATTTGATATATGGTATTGTTTAATTCAGATATCTCTCTGTTAATTTTCTGTCCCCTTGACCTATCTAATGGTGACTGTTGGGAGCCTGAGGCTCAGCCATTTCTCAAAACTGCTGACAGACCTAAGCTGGTAACTTTCCATTCTGCTCACTCTCCTCCCGCAGGCACGGGATGGAGCCCGCGGCCTTGGCCTGCAGCCTTGTTTTCAGTACATCTGGGTCCCTCCAGTAAACTTCCCTGTTTTCCATTAATCAGTAGATTCCTCCCTTAGAGTACATCTGGGCCCCTGCGGTCTAGCTGATATGATTACTCTCAATCTTTACTCCTTTGTTCTCATTCTCTATTTAACCTCATGCTTGTGCTGCAATAAATGAGACTTGATCAGAACCCTGTCTTGTCTCCATTTCTTTTGTCTCTTGCCCCATCCAAATCCCTACTCCCCACTCCAGGTACCCTGCGTTGCTGACCCTGTGGGCCGGGGCAGAGTGGTGCCCAACGTGAGGCTGGATACTGGGGGCACATCGTGAGGGAGGACGGAGAAAGGAAGGAGCACACTCGCTAAATCTCAAGCAATTCGGAGACGTGCCGTGGGAGCCTGCTGCGACCGAACCGAAGGTAAGTTGTGCCATCCAATTGCAGACAACAAAAAGATGGGTTTTGTTTCTTAATCCATTCAAATTGTCTGTATCGTTTGATTGGGGAGTTCAGTCCATTGATTTTTAAAGTTATTAATGAAAAATGTGTATTGAATCCTGTAATTTTTATTTCTGTTCACAGTCTTGATATATCTGTGCATTTCCACAGTTATACCTTTATTGAATTTCTTTCTATCACCCCTTGTGTATAGTCGTTCCTTTCTTCAGCTCTTTGTATTGCTTCAAGAACACTCTGGTTTTGTGGAAATGAATTCTTTCATCATGTTTGTCATGGAAGATTTTTCTTTCCCCTTCAACTATGATAGACATTTTGGCTTGGTAAAGTAATCTGGGTTGGCCTCTGTGGTCATTTAGACCTGGGAATACATTGGTCCAGGCTCTTCTGGCTTTCATAGTTTGCACCAAAAAGTCAGCTGTAATCCTGATGGGTTTCCTTTATATGTGACTTGTTGTTTTTCCTTTTTCAGCTTTCAGTCTTTTCTCTTTGTTTTGTACGTTTAGTGTTTTTACAGTGATGTGCCATGGATAGTTTCTTTTCTGGTCCTATCTATTTGGCGTTCCATATGCTTCTTGTATTTGTATGGGCATGTCTTTTTTTTAATTTTGGGAAATTTTCTTCTACAAGTCTGTTGAAGATCTGCTCCATACGATTATCTTGCAATTCTTCTCCTTCTTGTATGTCTATGATTTGTAAGTTTGATTTTTTTATGGCGTCACAAAATTCTTGCATATTCCATTCTTGTGTTTTCTTAAACTTTTCATAATCTTTCAGTCTTGATATTCTGTTTTCCATTTCGTTCATCCTATTGGTGAGTTTTCTCTTGTCGTATCTAATTGACTTACTGAATGTTTCACTTCCTTCTTCATTTCAGCCTGAGTATTCTTCAATATTTCTAACTCTTTTCTGAATTCATTTAGAAGTTTATCCCTATCTTCCTTCAGTTCTTTGATTTCTTTTTTTGTGTGTTCTTTAAATTCACTGAATTATTTTATCATGTTTATAATTGTTCTTTTGAATTCCATGTTCTGTGTTATCACTAGGGAATTCTCATTGTACTCCTCTAGAGAACTATTGGGACTTGGTGGGGATATATTTTTGTTTTTCATATTGTTTTTTCTCTCTGACTTTGACATGTGAATTTCTTTTGTAGTTTCTGATTCTTGTGTGAGTCTAAAGTCTTCCTTTGTTGAGTTTAGATCTGCTTCTTTCTGTATATTTTATGTGCCTTTGTGGTTTACTTGTTGGCATGAAAAACTGGTTGTTCTAGGCTTCAGGTTCTCTTTTTTGATGTTATAAAGGAGTGGCCTAATTGGTTTTGTCTTCACGAGTTCCCACAGAGTCCCAGGTGAGATGAGGTTTAGATTTTCTTGGGTTTTCTCCTAAGGTCTGTGTCCCTCCAGGAAATATGCTGCTCTCAGGAATTTGGGGGCTGTGCTAGCCTAGGAATAGGGCCCAGGAAAGATGCTGATCTCAGGAAGCTAGTGGCTGTACCACCTAAGAATGCAAAGGGAAGTGGGGGGGGAGAGGCTCCCAGGGCTCCTGGAGACCAGGAAAGGTGCTGGCACCAGGTGAGAGTGGGACCAGGCCCAAAGGGTTCCTGGGGACCTCAGGGAGGAACTGGATTGGTCCAGATGCAAAGGATCAGGAAGCAATGGTGGCTCTGGGTGGAGAGGTTAGCCCTGGTGTCTAGGGTGCCAAAACAAGACTTGGGTCTGTGCCCAGGCTAGGAGGAGAGAAGATGTGGTGGGGGGCCTCTGGGAGGGTGAAAGAGTCTGGGGGAGTTAAGGCGCAGTGGGTGGCTGGACTTACCCAGGAAAGGTGCTGGCACCAGGACACTGGAGGCTGTGCAGCCCAGGAAGCAAAAAGCATTACCAGAAGTTTTTGTGTTGCAGTTTTCTACAGGAAACAAACAAACAATAAACTCTTATTCTTTTACGTTACACAAGGTACCTTAGGTGGGGTTTTGCCATGAGATTACACTTTCCATTATTGCAAAGTGGATCCTTAGGTTTCTCCTAAATGACTACAGTCTTTTTATTGAAGTGAGCCTCTCCTTCAGCACATGCCCAATGTCTAATATTAGTCTTCCTAGTAGTCTTTTTAATCCAAATTGTACCTTCTTCTTTTCTTCACCATTTGGTTTTTTTTTTAATTATAGATCTGCATAATACTAACCATTAATTGCCACACCACCATATCTATATTAGAATGTCTTGAAATTAACTCCACCAAATAAGTTAGTGCATTACTTTTTAACTTAGCCTTGGGCAAGTTCTTAGGCTGTGAGCAAACCCCAGCTAGACTCTTTGCCAAAATATCCAAGTTTCTGCTTAAGTACTCTTTTTTCCAATGTCCCTACTGTGCTTTCAGCACTGCTTTTTTCCAGGTTCCTACTAGAACTGACAGTTAAGCTCTGCTTCAACATTCAACAACTTTTCTAGTCTCAATTTCACAGTGTTCCACATTCCTCCAAAAATCCAGACAATCAGGTTCTTCCCAGCCAACAGCCCATTCTCTGTTACCAACTTCTGTATTAGTTACATTTTTGCTGTGATAAAACACTGTGACCAAAGCAACTTGTAGAAAGAACAATTTATTTGAGCTTATGGTTCCAGGGGTAAAGGTCCATAATGGGAGGGGAAGGCATGGTGACAGAGGTGGCCAGTGCATGATCACATCTTCAAGCAAGCACAGGAAGCAGAGAGCAGTTAGAAAATTTGGCAAGGCTTAAGAACTCCTAAAGTCCATCCCCAGTGACATGTTTCTTCCAGTATGGCCACACCTTCTAAGAGCTTCCAAAACAGTGCCACCAAATGGAGAAAGAATGTCCAAATAAATGGAGCCTATCGGGACATTTTCATTCAAAACATCACACACTCCTTCCTCCTGTCATTATTAACCCTTATCAATTCTTCTCGAAGAGGTGAGATCTCAGGAGTCTTTCCCCTTTTCATGATGAAATAAATGATCACAGGCTCTACTCTGTTCAGGTTTTATACAAATAAGCAGAGCTGTAGTTGAGTTAACAAATGTCTCATCTATGTCATGTTCAGAAAACACTTTCACAATAGAGGTCTCCAAATTTTGGTTCTTATAATCATTCAGCTTTCTCTTCTGCAATATTCCTTAAATTACATTTGGAGATAATGCTTCTCCTAAAATCCATAGGTCATTCAAAAAAATCATAGTGCTGGGTATGCGATACTTCCCTTCATGTTTTGATCAGAGGTGTCTCAGAGACCCACATTATGATATAGTCTACTGCCATTGATCTTGGTCTCCCAAAAGAACTTGATGGTAAGACCCTAGTGAAGAAAATGAACTGTAAAAAGTGACTTCATTTTGTTCCAGCTGATTCCATTCAGTGCTTCACCCAACCATCCCCACCCTGCTCACACTAACCACATCCTGCTGGAAAGAAGATTCTCTTCTAGTTGTGCTGCAGTTCTGAGAGGTCTAATGTTTCAGCAACACTGAGAAATTTGTTTTATCTCACTGAAGCTTCTTCTATTATATGACCTGCCCCTGATATGTTATAATTGTGAGTTTGGGTTTTATAAACCCTACCTTGACTCTCTTTGGGGTTGAGGGTTCTTTTGAGTATGAGTGTGCCATCAACAGCCATAAATAAGGATGCTTAATTCAGCCACCACTGTGTAGTGTTCCTTTGTGACTCAGTTGGCTATAATATTGTAGAGGCCCCTGCAAGATTACCATTCAGGATCTCAGCCTTATCCCAGATCTCCCTGATTTGGTGAATTGTTACCTAATCTGCTCCTGACATCTGAATGAAGCTCAAAAATCTCAAAGGTTTCATAGGCATGAACACTTTTCAACTTGTAGAAGTGACCCAAAAGGTGTTTAACAATTGAGATGCTCAAAGAGAGAAACTGGCAACCCAAACTGCAAACCAGGCAACATGCAGACAGGCTGAAAACATTACAGACCATAGGTCAGTCCAGCCCCAAATAAAACAGAACACCAAAAAGAAAAGGCATGGGAGAGTAGTCTGAATTGGGTTATGAGGACTAAAGGGTGGCTCACCTCAGCCATTGAGCCCACTTGACTGGCTGGATGTGAGTCTGTTCCAAGCTGCTGTGAGGGGAGGGGTATTTCCCATGCTTGCAGCATGACCTCTCCAACTTGGTCAGGCCCAGCCCAGAACCCTGCTCTCTTGAAACTCATCTTCCCACTTGGGGAGGGCCCCATTAGGGATTCTAGTTGACCAAGTCTCAGACCTTCTCAAGGGTCTTCTCAGCACTCAATGTGTGTCCCTGCCAATGAGTTTCCCTCTACTCCCAAAAGTTCTTGACACTTCCAGCCATTGGAGAGTCAGATAATGAGTCCTCAAGAGACTGAAATCTCTTTTTCATCTGCAGATCAACTTTACCTAACTGCTCCCTTGTCTGAAGACTTTTGTTTTCTACTGAGTCTTCAGTACTGAAGCCTCCAACTCTGAGGACTTACTCCCCAGGTATTGGCAGAGATAAACCCTCCTGACTTAGTGGCTCATCATCCAATGGTTTTGGTAAGTCTGTTGGCAATGGCTATGCCTATCCAAGTCTGACAGTACCCTACAAGCCAAAAATCCAGAATGGGAATTGAAAAGACTATGCAGTGTTTGGGCTGTCAAACTCCTTGTTGAGCTAATCACTGTCCTGCCCATAGCCTTTCCAATTCCTATGCTCCCCCTCAGCCCAACACACACAGGATGAAGAAAACAATGCCCACTCCCAGGGAGTGAAAAAGGACCATGAGGGATTTTGGACCCTCATCCCTTTCGGACTCTGGGATCATCCTTCTTTCAATCTTCAGGCACATCCTTGTGGATCAGCTTCACTGGACAACCCATCCGGGTGCCAAAAAACTGAATGAGTGTCTTTTTTCTAAAAATCAGATTCCACAAGTTCAATAATTGGCCACCAAAGCAGCCTCTCTTGTACTCAAGTCAACCCTAGACAAGTGGCCAAGGGTATACCAGCCATCTGCCTAAGAGGACTAAACCACAGGGAAAACTGGGAAATTGACTTCACTGAAATCAAGCCCGTTCACTCAGCGTACAGATATCTGCTGATATTTGTGGACACATTCTCAGATTGGGTGGAGATCTTTGCTAAAAAAAGAAGAGAAAAGAAAATGAAAGAAAAAAGAAAAGAAAAGAAAAGAAGAGAAAAGGAAAGGAAATAATAAAATAAAATAAAATAAAATGTAAAGAAAGAAAGAAACCACCCTGTGTTGAAGAGCCTACAAGAAATCTATGGACAGGTTGAACTCATAAATTGCAGTAATAAATCCACCTCCTACTACTGGTCCTCCTTCAGATTAGATGTAGTCTCTATAATCCCCTATGAGATTATGTTTGGGAGGCTGCTTCTCCTACTAACTAGATTAATGGCCAATTAATCTTTCTTAAGGTATCATCCATCTCTCCACTAGGTCCAGATTTCAGTCCATTCAAACATTCAGGACATTCTCATAATGTCCCCCACACATCCTGTCACCTGTACTGCCCCAGAGATCTGGTACACATCAAAAAGTTCCAGAAGGAGGGCTTAACCTTCACTTGGAAAGGACCTCACATCATCATCCTCACCACATGGACTGGCATCAAAGTCAATGGAATTCCTCCCTGGATCCACCACTCCTCTGTCAAGTCAATTATGGACCAAAATTAAGGATGGGCCATCACTCCTGGAGCAGACTCTCTGAAGCTAAGACTGTCAAAGTCATAGGATTGTTCCTCTTTAGCTGCCTCATACCTCCTTGTTCCACTTCACCCTAGCTCTATACTTTTGTGCCCACCTTTCTTAGCACTGATAAGAATCTTTCCAATTTCAATTGGATCTATGCTCCCAAAGGCACAGTCTTAAAACTAAGCTATATGACTTCATTTCTCAAAGAGTACTGAAGAACAGAAACACATGCCAGATGTTGCTACAAAGGCCTAGGAAAGGCAAATTTGTATCTATGCCCACGAGAACCTGCTGATATCAGGTGCAAACCACTTTTCTGTTCCTATGACCAAGTGTTACCATAGCAACATATGGGGTGGGGGAACAAAGGATACCAGCCTCCTCTCCATTTGGAAGGCCCTCTCAATTAGATTCTGACTTCATATATATACAGTAGCCCATTAACTGTCTGGGCAGTTGAGTCTACTTAGGGTCTCTGATTGTACATCATAGGGTGTGACAAAGGAGCTTGTTTAACACCCAGTGACAAAAACATCAGCCTGTGGGTTCCACTGAGGCCAATAGGTTTCATTGCCAAATTAGAAGAACGCCTTTTTACTCTCACCCACGATTACCTATTTTGGTCCCCTTCTCCCTGTCTTTACCCTTTCCCAGGCAGAAACCAAACGGGTTCTCCATCTCTCCTACCTTATTCCCCATGTTAGAAGAAATGGATCAAATGCTTAACCTTACTAAGCCCAAAATACCCAAGGATTTTGGCTTTATTTAAAATCTAAGCTGCTTTATTATATAGGTTTAGGAGTGGAAGAGCTTATTACTGATAACAAGTTTACCTGCCCCTTCTCTGCTCCACCATTAACTCTAGGAGATATAATGGGTAACTCCTTGTGCTTAGCAACCCGGAACTCCAACTTCGGACATCTCCCATCTCAGTGTCCTGAAATAGCATCCTCACTTTCAACCTCTATGTCTCTAAAGCTTACTTTTCACAAAATGGACCTTGTTAGCCTGCACCTCTGGACTCACTACATGCATCACCTCGGATGGACTACATGGGAAGCCGATCACTTTGGATGGCCTGCACAGGAAGCTAACTCAATGTGCTACAATTCATGTTCCCCCTCAGGTATAAGCTTACAGTGGCCCGGATGGTGCTGTACAGTGTCTCTTCTAGCCTCAAGCCTCGCCATAAGTGAGTGGCTCCCTGTTCCCCGTTCAACTTGGACTCGGTATAACCCGAATGGCTGTCCTAAGCATGACTGCCTTGGTAAGAGGTGAACTTGGGATATGCCAGATGATCCAACAGATCAATACTGACATAGGATACCTACAATCTTCCATCTATATACTTCATAACCAGGTTGTGTCTAAGGCCAAGATGGTTCTCCAAAACAGGTGAGGGTTAGACTTACTGTTCATATCCCAGGGGACCATATGTATAGCTTTTGGAGAAGCTTGTTGTTCCTGTGCAAACAAATAAAGCCTCATTAAAGACATTTACAGAAAGTCAAATAAATGCCCAAAGGAAAGAGAAGCCAACTCCTCCGGTTTTCATTGCTAGTCTGATTGGAAGCCAGGCTTGACCAACTTACTTACAGGCTTCACAGGTCTGCTGGTCTTTCTCCTCCTGGGTCTAATAATTGGGCCTTGCCTAATTGACTGGCTGTTAAACTTTGTCCAACAACAGACAGATGCTGTTAAATTAATGTTCTTAAAGGCCCAGTACAACCCCTTGTCACTTGAGGATGATGAGTCATTGTCTTATGGCCAGAGGAAATGAGCTATACAAAGTGACTCCACTTGCTCTAGCTAGCTGACTCCATTCTATGCTTTCCTAACCACTCCCCCCCCCACCATATCCTGCTAGGAAGAACATTCTCATCCAGCTGAACCTGATGTTCCAGTAGGTCTATTCTTTCTGCAGTACTGCAAAGCTTGTTCTGCCTGAGACTATTTGTTATCTGTCCTGTCCCTGATATGATGTACTTGTGAGTTTTGGCATCATAGACCCTACCCTGCCTCTCACTGGACCTGAGCATCCTTTCAGGCATGAGCCTGTTCTCAAGCACCTGCCAAAAATGACTTTTAATTTGACCATTACTCTGTAATATTCTGCTGTGACTCATATTGGGTATAACAAAGACATTACACACATTCTGCATAGGACTTGGAGAAATCTTGTTGGTAATGACCAGGAAGTGTCTTCTCTGAAGGCTGGTTCTCAAAATACTGGAAAGTGCTATGTAGGCTTCTGTAGGAGGAAAAAAATATCATCAAGGGTCTTACCCAGAGAGATGCAATAATGACCTTCAGGCAATATATGTCCATCAGTGCAATTATGGCATGAACTATATGGGGATAACCTACAGTTTTCTGATGAGATTTAAGGCTCATATCATAAGTGGGAACTCATGTCTGGTAATGTAAACCTGGTCAAAAACTCATGACTGGGGTGATCATTGGCCCTGAAACTGAGACTATAATTATTTTGCCAAATGTACACAGTATCAAACTGTCTTCTAAATACTTATCTTTATAGCTTTATGTTGATACTGGTCTCAGTTCTTATCATTGGAGCTTCTTTATACATTAGACAGTTGTTAACTGTGGAGTGCTCAGCCTTAAACAGGATAACAGGATATATATAT
>NW_008329521.1:1134766-1157990 GCF_000622305.1 Nannospalax galili
CTAGGTGCCAGTGGGTAGCCCATGCTGACCTAGAAATCCAGATCCTCAAGTCCTGGCATTACATGTGCATACAAACACATTCAGCTTATAGCATTCCATATTAAAAAAAGAAAAGGAGGATATGAAATATGATCTTTGGATACATTTTACCCATATGTAGTCACAAGCCACTGATGGCTTTCATTGGCATTAGGTTAAAGCTGAGATTTTAGTATACTTTCACAAGGTTTAAAGTTTTACTAATCTTTAAACCAACAAAATTCAGCATAGGTCAGTACTCAGTCTTCCTGTTTCCCTCACCTGAAATTGGAATACAAAGAGAGAAGGAGGGAAAAAATCAGGGAAGAAATTAACAGATTGAACCAGAATGGTAGACATATTGTGATAAGATGCTCTGGAGAGAATATGTTTCATGGTAAAACATGAAATGTCTTCCATGAAGCATAGGATAACATTTAATTCTCCAGTCTGTATTACTTCCAAAACATAATAATGGGGCTGCCTCACTTAAGTGTGTTTTCCCTCTCAAGCTCATTAATCAGTTAATTTACTTTGTTCAGATCCTGTCAGAGGAGAGAGAGACCAGAAGTGCCTCCTAATGTGTGTTCCTTCTCATAAAAGCAGTTTCATCTTGGTCATTTCCAGAAACATCCACATCTTCCTGTAATAGTCATGCCAAACTTTTTAAAACTTCTGTCTTCTTCCAGCAGTTGGGCACATTCATGGTGCTTCCTGGGTGGGATATTGTCACCCTTGTAACTCTGGCTCACCTTCATTTTGTAGAAGATTTCATATTAATTAGTATAATAAGCATAAGTCATTTTCCTGTTGAAGTTTTAAACATTTAAATTAGATGCATATATTTTTATTGTGCCTTTTGAATATTCATTTTGTACCACATGACATCACAAATGCTATATTACTGTTTCTGTTGCTATCAGTAGCTGACTCATTTCTTTGTCTCTCTTGTCTATATTATCATCAGACACGTGATAGACTATAAATATTTGCTGAGTGAGGGAGTCATTTTAACTTTATCAAAGTATTTTCAAAGTTCTTAATTTGGAGCCACTTTTCCTAGAAGTTAATGAAGAATCTGGAGGCCCAATATTGTCATGTTTGTAGGCACTAAAAGCCATATGGAGTGTAACTGGAGCCCGTGATAAGAGCAGCTAAGTTACATGGAGGCTCTGCTTCACCCAGCTAGGTGGCTCCCACTCCAGTCCAGTCCCCACTGTGACGTTAGTCAAGAAGAAAGAGTCCTGCTACTAGACAAACACCTTCTTGCTGCTTTAGGCTAATGAGATACTTTCTTCACTCCTTATACATTAATCCTTCCTCACACTAGTCACCATCCTGCTATTGATTTCGGAGCGAGAATGGACATTTTCACAAATGTAGATATTTGATCTGTTAAATGCATTGGAGACTGCTCAGTAATCATGGACTGAAATGGCAACAGTCTAGATGCATTCAATGAATAATTACAGTGCGCTTATGAGAACATTTGCAGAGTCATGACAAGTTCTCAGGTGCATAGAAGCACAAAAATTGCCCATTTTTTTAGAAGATAGCTGAAGGATTTTTTTCTCTCTTCAAACTGTCTTTTAAAAGTTGCTTCCCACCTAAATGCTAACTTTTATTTCATGTATCAATATCAGTCATAAGACTGACAATTTATCAGGCATTTTCATTTTTATAGAAATATTATTTTACTCCTAGGAGTTTTCATTTTTCTCTATAAGAAAATGCGATGCCAGTATCCACAGGACAGGTGGTAAACATTGCTTATACCTCTGAGGATGAAATTGATTTAGGTATGTGCCAGTGTGAATGACCCAAGATGGAGTGTGATTCATTGTACAATGCTAGTGCATGAGATGGTGTCCACCATTCAACAGAAACAGCAGAAACTACAAACGAGGCCAATACTTGGTAGGTAACTGAGACTACTGATTTGGGAGATGGGACACCAGTGTGTGCACTGAGAAGGCAGTCACTTAAGCCAAAGAATAGTCACAGCTGATTACTACTGCTAGGTGAAGGAGAGTTGATCTCTAAGGGAGATACTCTAGATGGGCTGACTAGGCTCCACTGAATGTACTTTCACTGAGGGACATCTATGTGCACAAACTTGACTTGATAGGACTTAACATACATAACAGAATGTTTGAAATCCCGGGGGTGTGGGTATGAGAGGGACAGATGGGTAAGATAATTAAGATGTTTTATATGAAGTATAAAAAGCATCCAATAAAATATACATTTATAGAAGAGTTAATGACATTACTGAACTTGAAGTTAAAAACGAAGGCTTGTTTTTTGTCCGAGATTGTCCCTACTGGCCATTGCTCCTTTTGTCATTCCTCTCTTACTTCCTTGACATTTTCACTGAGCAGGTCTCATAAGGTGACCTCACCTTCCATTTTCCTTTGACTGGAAACAATAAACATAATTACCAAAGAAACCATTCTTTTAAAATGCAGCCTCAGAAATTGTATGGCAGAGAAGACATATGCTGGAGACATTAAAAAAAAAAATGCCTTTGGCTAATGAATGCTAAAGTGTGCTAGTGGTCTGAAAACCGAAATGCAAATGATGACATGAAAGAACTGAAGATAAATTCTGAAAGAGAAAAGGTGATACGAGAAAGCCATCCGGTGCTCACTAGCTTTCCTCCAAGATCAAATGGAGGGAAGTGTCCACAAGTATCTCTTCAAAGGTAAGCAAAGTATGTCAACTCCATCCCAAAGTACATTCGGTAGTGGGGATAGGTTACTTCTTATCATAAAAATTAAGGTCTGGGTGGTCAATTTACATTAACAATGTGGGTTTTAGTTCCAAAAAATAAAATCAGATATGTAAAAAAAAAATGGCATGAACTTCTTGTCTAAAAAAAAAATAGGAAATAAACTGTTTCTATTCTAAGCAGCTTCTGTAAGTCACAGAAAGTTTAAGCCTTACTGAAATGCAATTATGTGAACAAATAGCAACCTCATGGCTCATGTTGTGGTAAGTATAAGTTTATTGTTCATCTTCCAGCCCTGAAATTATCAACATGGAATATATTTCAGATGCTCAGTATAGAGAATGTTAATTATATCTTTAAATTTTTAAAAATATTTTTCATTTTTATTTTTATGTATGAGTTATGCCTACCTGTGTATAAGTGTATCTGTGTCACGAAATGACCACTGCGGACAGAAGAGGGAGTTGGATCCCCTGGAACTGGAGTAACGGATACTTGTTAACTGCCATGTGGGTGCCAGGATTCGAACCTGGGTCTTCTGCAAGAACAGCCAGTGCTCTTAACTGCTGATCCACCTCTCCAGCCCTATTAATTACATCTTTATCCCTCTGAAGAATGCAGATAATCTGAGTGGCCCATGTGACTCACCATCACTCACAAAAGAGGACATCTAGGAGAGAAAATATGATCATTCCTACCTACCCAAGTGAGTACACCTTCTTTGGCAGAGCTATTCTTAAGCTTGGTAATATCCTGGAAAATTGTGTTTTTGAATGATGGCTATGTCCCCTTGTCCTTTATGTTCAAAAATCTCATTCTCTCTGCAGTTAAAACATCTGTGCCCTTTGTTTTCAATCAACAATGAAGAACTCATTTCGGTTCAACACAAAGTCCCAGGATTCATTTATTTTTCCTTTCAAAGATGGTGAGATGTTAGCTACACACTGTATTTACAAGAGTACTTGCAGATTCTGTTCTTAATTTAAGAAAATTTTAGTAGTGGATGGAGTTATTTTGAGTCAAAGTCCTTCCCATGACCTGTATCCTTCATTCACCCTTCACAGCAAACTCTGCAAATAATAGCATACTTCCTTTGTGAAAACACACAAAGCCCTGATGAAATATCTTTGTATGTAATTCATTATGCACTGTTATGTCTCAGTCGCTTTATCTTCTTTCCACATAATTTAGGAATCTGTAATAGTAATAAGTTCAAGATTAAGATAAAAAAGTGAGGTTACCAAGTGAAGAGTATTTTTGTGTTAGTGATTTTTGTTAAGGTGCTTTGATAAAACTACAGGATGCTGAACAAAGCTATTTCAATGGATGGAACTGCCCCCACCCCGCCCCATATTCTGTAGAATAAGACTTGCTGGAGAGACTGATCTTAAGCCTATGTTTATTCATGTATTCATCAATCTAAGAAGTACTCACTGGCATCCTGTATATGCCAAGTACCTACTCTACACTGAGGTAAGTAGCTCTGTACTGCAATCACAATCTCTAACAGAATTTAGTCTAGAGGACATATGGGCATTATAGAAATTTCACAGTAAACAATAACAAGGCAATTGTAGTTGAGTTATTTCCTGCACCTGTGGGTTCTGTAAGACACTCATCGTGGATAGAATGACACCACATGTGCCTGGGAAGCCTAATTGGGACTTTCTTTTTCTAGCACAACTGTTCTGACAGATTAGTTTGCTATGATTATACATGAATATTCACAATTCATCATTTCTTTTGAAATAATTATGGAAAAAATATAAATGATCTAAAGGGTGCTTGGTCATGAATAGAGGCATAGGCCCTTAGCCTTAACTGCTGGAACGCTAGTCAGCTTCACATAGTAAATTGTCCCCCAAAGAGATAATTACAATGATATATTATACTGGGGTTAGAGAGATGGTTTAGCAGGTAAGAGCATTTGTGGCTCTTCTAGAAGACCAGAATTCAGTTCCTAGCACCCACACTGGGAGAATAATTCCAAATTCAAAGGAGCTGATACCCTCTTCTGGAGCCTAGGCACACACAAACATACACAAAAACACAAGCGTGCGTGCAAGCGCACACACGTGCACACACACACACACTCACATACAACAAACACATAGTTAAAAATAGAATAAAACTTAAGAACTATGTTATATGCAATAACAAATTCCAAATCAAATACTTGATTCACAGTGACAAACAGAATTCTAGTAATACTGTGACATCTCCAAAAAGCAAGTATTAATGATTATTTCACAGTTCTATTTCAATAGAATATATAGACAGTGAAATATAAGTGCATTAATTTAAATTTTTACTGTTCCAAGAGTCAGAGTTTCTTTACAAAATATCTACTGAATTATGCATGTTAACAGCTGTCAGACAAATTAGGAAACATAAAATAATTACCTTTCTGACTTCAAGACTGTGTTCTACATAGGGCGGAATTAATGTGAAGGTCAAATTTCTAGGTCTTACTGGAATTCCATGTAAAACATCAAAATCAGTTTTAAATGTCACTGTGCTACCTAGGAAGAGACCCTCACTGAAGGCTTATTAGACTTGTAGGCGGCAGGAAGAGTTTGCAGTCACTAAAGCAGGAGCGGGAGTGAAGGCTGAGCTCCTTTATCTCATCCTCAGGCAGCTGGAGAGATGGACAGATGGCAGGTATTATGCTGATGAGGTACAGATTTTCGACTACTATGCTATGTAAAAAAGTTGGTTCTTTTAAGGAAATCAAGGTATAAAGATATCATTTTGAATAAAATTAAAGATTTCAATAACACCGGATGTTAACGCATGTCAAAAGGAGAAAGAACTACCGAAATGTTAGAAACCACCTTTCACCCTTAGTTTCTTTATATGTAAAATGGGGGTAAAAGCCATGATTGCTTCAAGTTTCATGTCTTTTTCTGTTACTGTCACACACTCCACACCCATAAGTCATCAGGATGATTTCACCAAATGTCTACTTTTCTTTTTGAGCCCTTACCCTGTGTCACATTTCTCTCTGATGACAATTGCTGTCATAGGAAAAGGCATGTGTTTTTCCTCCCAGAAACTTGCCCTCTACACACCATTCATCATCAATGCTCTGGGAAAGTGTGAGTGATCATAACCCTGTCATAGGACAGGGATCACCAGTGACTGAATTTATTCAAAGGAAAACATGTACTTGACCTCACCAAAGTTGTCACCAAATCACTGTTGTATTGTGAATGGACCTTTTACATTTATTTGTGCTTTTTGAAATTTTTGTTAATAATTTCCTGAAGCATTCAATCATGATAAGAATATGCATATGTTTATATTCACAATCTCATATTCAGCCTTCTCAATTCCAAACTTTCTTTGCAAACTAAGATGCAGTATGTCATAGAGTACATTTAATGCACTGCTGAGTTCAGCATCGAATACCTTTTAGGTCCATATGGCCTGTAGTGCTGCTCAGTCTGTTTGCTTTATGGTCTTCTGTTTCTTTGTTCTAACAATTACTAAAAATAGAATATTGAGGTCTCTTCCCTTATTCCAATGTGGTCTATCTCTCACTACTGTTTTGTAAATGTCTCCCTTATGTGTATGAGTGTTTTGATTTTAGAGCATTCTCCATTTCTACCAATGGTAATCTTCTTGGTAAAATTGCAGTTTCCCCTTTAAAAGATGTTCTCTTTGTACATAATTGGAGTTTGGAATTGAGGTCTACTTTGTGTGTTATCAGTGCATAATTTGGTTTCCATTTTTCCTGAACATCATTCTCCCTCCTTTCACTTTCAGCAGATGTGTGTCCTGAAGTATAAAGTGGGCTCCTTATGCATTAACTGATTTTCACATCTATTGAGGGACAGACACTGTGTGCCCTTTGACCAGGGTTTAACTCATTTACACTTAAAGGGATTATTGACAGGGAAAGTGTTACTACTGTATTCTTTTCCAGTTGCCTTCTCACTGTCCAGGGGTTTTTCTCCTGACTTTCTTCTTGACTTCCTTTTTGGTTTTCTTAACTTTTCTGAGTTTACATACATTTACTCCTTCACACATATGTAACATTTTACTTTGTGGATACAATGAGGCACATATGAATATATTTTAAGAGCCTGGTTTATATTTTCAGCAACCTGTGTTCAAGTACGAAAACTTCGATGACTTTATACAGAGAAGTTTGTCCACCTTGCATCATGTTGCTGTTACCAGAGGCATTTCTGAATGTTAGACAGTTATTCATATATTTCAGTTCTTATCTTTGAGACTTTTGATTTTAGTTTTTTTTTCTAGAAAGTGAAACTGATTCACTTTTCACACTAGTCTGTATTTATCTATGCACGACTACCTTTCCAACAGGTTACACCTAGTTGTGCTAGTCCAAGTTGTTCAGGGTCCCTTCACCTCCAATTAAATAACTTTCTTTAGCATTTCCTCTGAGGTTGGTCTGGTGTTGCTGAATTTCATAGACTTTGCTCATCACAGAGAGACTTTACCTCTTCATTTTTAAAGAGAGCGTTGGTGTGCATTGTTCTTCTGATTAACAGTCAGTTCTGTAGCTTATTTCCAGCATGTTAACATGCACTATGCTCTCACCTGCCAGGCTCCATGAACTGCTAATAACCTGCTGATGTTTCCTCGCATTTGGTAAGACTTGCTTTTCTTGAATTATTCCTGCTCATTCTGCTGTGGTGTGGACAGAGGGTCTACAGCAATTCTTTATCAGTTTTTTGGCTACAAGTGGCTTCAGTGTCTCAGGTGCCACCATCAGCATGATCTGGAGTACGCAGAACCACCCCCAGGGTGGCTTAAGAGTAGATGAGTGCAAGGACATTACCACTTTCTTCTTTCTTCTGTAGAGAGAACTTGGTGGACGGTAGAATCCTTCTGCTGACTCTGTACTTTCAGAATAAGGAGGTGTACCACCTGAAGCTCCCTTTTTGTTTTCCACCAGGCAGTTGGGTGGTATGCTCTGAGGCATACAAGACAGAATTGTACTGTAGATAGCCCTATATGGAAAGCTGGGGTACTAAATATATGGACCAACGTTACCTCCTTAGAGAGAGACTGGAAGGGTAAATATCCTTCCAAATTCATATAGCCTTATGCCCGGGGAAAGGTTAGTGGGTACCCCAAATATCCCTACTGACTTGAATCAGGTCTCATTAAAGCCAAGTATAAACACCTTCCTTTTAAGCAGTCTTTATTTTTCACAAAGTGTCTATCGATTATTGCTGAGTCAAAGTGCTTACAGGAGAGCAGTTTTGCACTTCTGATCTCACCCATCTTGTGCTGACACCTCTCTTGCCAAAGAGGAAATCTTTATGAAGATTCTGTGGTTTACTATTGTTAATCTCAGCTAACCCATAATTTTTTTTCTTTCTTTTTTACTTTTTTTGGGGGGGGCGGCACTTTTGAAACAGGAACTCCCTGTAGCCCTAGCTGGCCTGGAAATTTCTATGTAGACAAAGCTGGCCCCAATCTCATAGACATCCACTTGCCTCTGCCTCCTGAGTGCTGGAATTCAAGGCATGCACCACCACACTCAGCCCAGAATTTCTTTTAATTAAAATGTTACTGTGAATACAAAGTAGTATTTTGCCTAATGATATATCCATACACGTAAACTTAGCTTAAACCCCTATACTCTTTACCGTCATTTCCCATTCGTCCCCTTTGTTCATCTAGATGCTTTCATTTCTGAATGAAAATCAGCCTCACAAATAACTGAACAAATGATCAGCCCACCCTCCCATCCTGCCTCCCCATTCCCGGAGGGAGATACCTCTATCTCAGAACACATGATTTCTAGTTCAGACACTTTGTTCCTAATCAATCCCCTAGCAGAAGATATCTGTTTCCTCTTTCAGAACTTCCCATCTCTCTTCCCCAGATTCCAGGAAGGAACATGAAACTACCCCTGAAGGCACCACCTTCTGGGACACCAGGAAGGAACAAGGCTTCTACCCCTATAAATTTTAGACAGGCAACTTCCATGTCCTCAAGAAGGATGCTTGTCCTTCATAGCTAAAAAAGCTATCTGCATCTGCAGAGGTCAGTTTCTACTTTATCATGTCTCCTTGGCATACGTAATTCTAACAACTTCTGCTTTTATGTCATGCGTACAAACATACTTACTTCTGTCTGTATAAACTCTAGGAAACACACACGAGAGAAAGCATATGCTTGTTTTCAGAGTCTGGTTCAATTTGCTTAATATTTTTGTCTCCAATCACATTCTTTATCCAGCAAATAGCATAATTTTGTTCTTTAACAGCGGAAAGTATCCCATTATGTATATATACAAAATTGTCTCTATCCATTGTTCTGTTGCTAAACACCTTTGTCAGTTTAAAAGAAATACTATTGTGAATAATGTTGCAATACACATTAATGTACAATTATCTCTGTGATATGTTGACTTGGAATCCTTTGGGTAAATACCTACAACATAATTATTTTTCCATTATATTGTATGCTTAACATTATTCTACTTGTTTTTTAAAGAAGCCATTATATACTTTACTTAAAAAGTACAACTTTCAATGCATAAAGGAAGATATGTTAGTTGTTGAATCTTTTTTACCAAAATAAGTAACGACAGTACTAAATTTAAGCATGAAAGAAAATTCTAAATTATGTTTTGATCACTAGTGTTTTGGGGAGGTCAAGTTCTCTAAGAGCTCTACAACCATTGGAAGTACTCAAAACCTATTATGGAAATGTTGCAGTCTTTCAGGTCAGAGGTGTGTTATCCCACTAGAGTCTGAACATGAAGCTTGGTGATGCCATGCCTAAGAGCTCAAGACCTTCTCCACACTATTCCTGAGGAGGAATAATTAAAATTCCTACTTATTTACAGTATTTTTTTCCAGGAAGACAAAATGAATGAGCAGTACAGAAATACAGTTTAAAAGTAATCACTTTGTACATCAAAATTTCAGATTGTGTTTTAAGTGGGAGAATTTTCATGCATGTATGGAGATTAGGAAGTCTTGAGGCTGAGAAGTTACACTTCTTTTCTCTGCTTTGAATTTTCATGTTTGTGTTGTAAGTTTCTGCCTTGCTTATGTAAGTGTTAAAACGACAGAATTCCAAAGTTCCAGCCTTTGGGAACAGATTAAAAGCCACTGAAATCATCTGACATAATTGGTGGGTCTTGGCAATGAAAAACAAGGTTAACATAAGCAGTGGTAAGAAATCACCGCTAGTTAGGAAGCTATGTTATAAATCAGTCTTGCATCCCAATTGGAGGTCTGACTGAAATGCAGATTGTGACACTGCAGGCCTGCAGTGAGGCTGCAACTTTGCATTCATAACTAGCTCCCAGGAGATGGAAGACTGTGTTGCAGATGCCCAAAGCACACATGCAGAGCTAGTTCTAACACAAATATTGCTCAATACTGATAAAATGTATTCTGGCAGAAATTCAACATTGATGAAAATTTGGAAATTTTGAGTTTAAATTCTATCAATTTTTTGTTGTTGTTGTTGGTGGTGGTAGTGACAGTGGTGTTTCTTTTATAAACCCTTAAGTTCTTAATCAATTAAAATGCCTAGAGCCTGACCAAGGCACAGAGGGACAGGAAGAATGAGCAAAGTGTGGGTATGTTCAATTTTGTTTTGTAAACCTTGACTATAAAATCTTTGATTTATTGACACAATTAAGCAACTTGGAAGAAACTGCAAATATAGCAATATATTTGAAAAAGTTTCACTTCACAAATATAAATAGATGAGTATATTTTAATAAACTGAACTTACATAATTATTAAGCAGTGACAGGATTTTTGAATATATATTTCTTTTTCATAGAAAAGTACAATGGTAATATATACTATGATCAGAAGACCAATACATCACAGTAAAAGCATGTAAGAGTAATGGAGAACTCCAACACCTGAGTAAAACTCAAATATAGAAACAAGAGTCTCAAAAATAAACTATATATACTTAGTAAGTATATATAGTAAGATGATTTTTGCAGGTTTCCTAAGAATAGTTAGGTGGAAAATATTTTAAAATTTGAAAACATTGCAAATTTTCCATATATTTTTCTTTCCTAATACCCTTTTATTCATGAGTGCTTTTTATGAATATGTCTCAGGACAAAGCTTACACTATGTATATGGAAAAAACGATGTCACAGATTAAAAGTGACAGAAATGGGTTACTCTCCTACTTTCATTTCTGCTGCTGTGAGAAAATACCTTGACAACATCTTAGGGGAGCAAAGATTTGAGATATTTTGAATGAGAATGTTTCCCATAGATACAAGTATTTGAACATTTTGTCCCCAGTTGGTGATGTTGTTTTGTGGTTTTAGGAGGTGTGACCTTGCTGGGGAAGCACTTCACTGGGGTTGGGCTCTGAGAGTTTTTAAGTCTTGCTGGATTTCAAATTGCTCTCTGATTCCTGTGTTTCCTTGGAGATGTGATCACTGGACTTTCGGTGTCTCTGCTGTCATGCCTCCACTGCAATTATGTACTCTAATCCCTCTGCAATCATAAGTCAAATAATATCTTCTTTCTATAAGTTTCCTTAGTCATAGTATTTTATCATAGCAACAGAAGCATAAATAACAATGAATTTGGAACAAGGAGAGTGGGGTGTTGTAGGGAAGAACCTGACCATGTGAGTTTTTGAAAGAATATGGAGGACTTTGGAAGTCTGGTCTAGAAAAATGGTTGAATGCTGTAAGCAGAACTTAATGGGCCTTCTAGTAGAAGGTTGGAAGAAAGTAGTGCTGAGAGCACAGTAGTTCCAGAGGGAAATAGCTACTTAAGCAGCAACTGGACTATTTTGGCAAAGAGTCTGGCTGGAATCTTCTCACAGCTAAGAGCTTGACTTAGGCTATGTTAAAAAGAAATGAACTAATTTCTTGGTGAAGGTAATTTCAGGACAACTTACAGTTGGTTGCATGACTTTTAATTGTGAACATTATGAAGTTCTACAGTGGAAAAGAGCAAGTAGGGCAGAAATAAAAACAAAATGTGCAGATTGGATTGCAAAAGAGCATTAGGAAGTTTAATTTTAGATCCAAGCCATGTGCTAAGGATTGCATATCTTAGATAAGGAGAGGCCTAGATATTTTCACTTAAACAGTGAAAAGAGTACCTTTAAGGAATGACCACACGAGGCTCTAACTTATGATATGAAATTGCTGAAGGAGTGGAGGACTTTTCTGCTCCTTGAAAACCACAGCATAGAAAATTGGCTAACATGAATGATGCAGGCCAGGGTGGCAGTTGAACCTAACAGTGTCATTCATATGGTGCTGGCTTTATAGGTATGGTGCAAGTGTGAAGGGATCATTGGTGTTTCCTCTGTGGTTTCAGAGAGCCACTGAGGCAAGGCAGTACGCAGCAGCAGCAGCAACTCTGCACAAGGAAGGCCCTGAAAGGCCACTGTGTGAAGCTGTGAAATTTAATCCTCTTTGGCACTGGAGACTCCAAGACATTGGAGATGCTAGAGCCCTAAAATATCAGCTGAGGAAAACTGCGTACAAGGATTAGTACCAGCCCAAAAGGGATGATGTGTGTTGTATGCAAAAAGCTAGAGGAGCCGAGACATGTAAACCCTTTGGAAGTAAAATCTCAGATATTGGTCAAGGAGCTACTGGATTTGGTGTTTTCCCTGCTGGTTTTCAGTCTTGTTTTGGTCCAGAATTTCCTCACTGTGCATTCATTCCTCCATTTTGGAATAAGAATGTCTATTCAGTTCCATTGCATTTTGGAAGTACGTAACTTGTCTTTTGATTTTACAGGGGCTTACAATTAAGAGAGTGCCTTAAGTCCCAGAATAGACTTTGGATTGTAGCCTTTTGAATAGTATTGAGACTGGTTAAAGTCTATGGGGACTTTTGAAGGTGAACTAAATGCCTTTTGCAAAAAGCCTATGGGGGCCAGGGAATGAGGTGTGGTGGTTTGAATGAGAATGTTCCTCCTGCTTGATAGTGCAGGAGACCAGAGGGTATTCAGGTGACAGTCGCTAAGAGAAGAAAGTTCAACAGAAAAATTTTATTTGGAATACAAAAAGAAAAATTAGAGTAAAAATTTAAATGAAAATATCTATCAGTTGCATTAGTGCTGTTCTTCTGGAGAGCTTTAATTAAACACCCCAGAAAGAGCCCAGGACTATTAATAAACATTCATGGTCACATCATATCTGTGGACCCCACAGCCTTGTATTCAACAAGTCATGGAGACTATTCAAAATATTTTCTTTCGTCATGAACTTGAATAGATTTCTTGTTATTGCCAATATGCTGCATGTATTATTGTACAACAGTTACTTTCATGTGCATTTGCATTTTTATGAATTATGAATTAGACAATTGATGTTATAAAAACTTTTGACATTAAAACATTACCTTAAGCTGGGCGTGATGACACATGACTTTAATCCCAGCACTCAGGAGGCAGAGGCAGGTGTAGGTCTGTGAGTTCAAGGCCAACCTAGTCTATATAGCAAGTTCCAGGTTAGCTGGAGCTACAGCTACCCTATCTCACAAAGACCAAAACAAACAAAAATTACCTTGTCATCTGTGAAGCTCACTTTTGAGAACTGCACAAACAAGTTACAAACAAAAGATAAAACACAAAAATATCTCATAATATTTTAAGTAACTTCATAACATTGTATTGGGCTGCACTGATAACTGTCCTCACATGTCAGACACACCTACAAAGCAGGATGTGAAAATACTTCTCCATTATAAAAAGGAAGATTAATTATCTGCTGTTAAGGGATGCATGACACTAATCATACATAGATTTAATATGGCTAGATCCCAAGGTATAACTGCAGAGAGTTTTATCATAAGGAATTGACTTCTGGAATTGAGGATGGTAACAAGTCCCAAGACCTGTAGGAAGATTTAGCAAGAAAAACTAATGGGATTGCTTCAATCTGAAGACCCACAGGCTTGAAACTCAGAACACTGTGTCAGTTTGAATATGAAGCCATGACAAATTTGAATTATGTTTGTAGTCTGCAAAGCAGGAAAAATTTTCCAATACTCTGAGGATTGTCATACTGGGTTTTACTAACTGAGGGACACAGAAATTGGGAAGAACAATGTACCTTCCTTAGTCTACAAATTTGAATGCTAGTCTCATACATAAACACTGTCTCCAAAATACCTATAGTATGATCAAATCAAGTATCTTAGCTCCCAAGGTGTTCTAGGATTTTTCTATTGATGCAATTAAAACACTGACCAAAACCTACTTGGGAAGAAAGGGTTTATTTTATCCAACATATACCAAGTCAGTTTCACCACTGAGGGAAGCCAGGTCAGGAACCTGGATGCAGGAGCTAAAGCACAGACCATGAATGAATGCTGCTTACTGGCTTGCTCTTCTGGCCTCTGCTCAGTCTGCTCTCTTATACAACATAAGAAAAATTGCCTAGGGGTGGCACCACCCACAGTGGGGTAAACCCTCCTACATCACTCAAATATCAAGAAAATGCCCCACAGATATGGCCACAGGCTAATTCAATGGAGACAGTTCCTCAGTTGAGATTCCCTCTACCGAGCCATATTAAAACTAAAGATATCCAGCACATAGGGACATCAGATTGAATGTAAAGCTGACCAATAGTTTTTACAATTTCAACATACATCTGTTGTAAAGCTCTGGAAAAACATTGCATAGACCTACTCTATGCAATATTTTAGGTAATAAAAGCAAAGGGATAAGTGATCATCATTCTTTATCTAAATTTCATTGTTCTCTGATGACAAGAGAGGCCAAGTACTGCTTGTGCAGACCTGAACTCAAGGGGATTCCAGTCATAGGGATCAATCATGTATAATATGACTACATATTTCATATTTTCCCTGTAATAAAATAAAAAGGTGAGAGTTTCATGGCACAAAATGTGTACCTCATTTTTCATAGAAACAAAATGAGGTCCCAGCTGGGTAAGAATCTTTTCCCATTATCTGAGATATAGTGTACTTTCCACTGTCTTTTCATAACTTACTGGCAACCTAAACTAGACAGGTTGCCATTTCTTTGAACAATTCAGGTAAATTATCTTTCTCTCTCTCTCATTGTCTCATCTGTTGCTTAAATAAATATAAATATTTTGACTTTCTTTTCTCATTCTACTTTTTTTTAATCTTTTTGAGACAGGGTCTCCCTGTAGCCCCAGCTGGCCTGGAATTCACTATGTAGACCAGGCTGGCTTGGAACACACGGAGATCTGCCTGCTTATGCCTCCCGTGTGCTGGGATTAAAGGTGTGTGCCACCATGCCCGGCTCTGCTCATTCTACTTTTATCTTTTGTTTTTGAACATTTTAGGTGAATCCACAAGAGTTTTTATTTCTTTATTCTGTTTACTTTCTCAAAGCAATATTTTTTCCATGATATAAGCCAAAATGAAAATGTAATTCTTCAACATTTCTATGGGCTCATGGAACATTCTGACCAATTGTAATGCAATCTTAATGCATTTGTCATAATATATCTGAAATTACCAGAACTGTAAGGAAGGTAACACTTCCTCTTATAAGTGGCAAAATCTTTCAACAAATTTCCTCTTTGGCAGGGTAACACTGCCACAATGTGCTGTCGGCAGCTGCCAAAATGGTGACCCAATCTGGAAGACACAATTCATTCTCAGTCTTGAGCCAGCTATTGATAGAATGCCTAGTCTGATCCATATGACAATTTTAAAGTCTTCAAAACTTTGTGAAGCATTCACAGTTCTATACTCATAGCACTGATGGGTGTAGTAAGTGCTGAACAGAATCAAAAGTTCACTAATTGAAATAATATTGAAAAATTTGCACTTTTGTCAAACTAATGCATGGTTTTGTTTTTCTAATCTAGTTTATTCAGTTTCAACTACTCCGAATTTTGGCCCAAAATGCTCATATCTTCTGTGGCTATGCTTAGTTATTATTTATGAAATAATAAGGTTCAGTTTTGAACATGTAGAGCAATGAATGCCTCCCCAGTCTCACATCACCATCTGCTTTCTGCAAGCTGACTGCCTTTGAGCTTAGAGGTTTCAGCATTAATTTCTTTATTTCTCTTTAAAAATACTTTTTAATAACTCTCACAGCTCAAGTACTTATAAGTTTTGTAGTTTTAAATCGTTCACAAAGGCACGATATGAGATTGAGAAAGTTTATGAGGCTTGTTGAATAGCTGTACTTCTGATTTTTCATTTCCATACACCACCTGAGAGAATGATCCACATAAAAAAATCAAGAAAGCCTGGCATTTATTTATCCTTCTGATATATTACAACATATTATAGCATCATTGCCTATCATGAATGTTATTTCTTTTTACTAAGAAATTGATTCTGCAGAATATAGTAATCAATTTATTATATTTTGGCCTTATCCAGAGCTTGAATTTGTTATCTTTGTATGAAAATTCAGTAATAATTATAAGATATCATTAATGATTGATGATATTTACTCAGTCTTTTAATAAATATTTATAAGGCATCTGTTTTAGATATGGTACTAAGAATCAGATACATGTGTGACAATCTATGAGACTTTACCAGCCCCAATTTCTAAACTTTAGTATCAAAACAAAACAGAATCTCTCTACATGCAGATTGTGATTCTGTACTTTGGGTCCTATTTAGATTTTTCTGATCAAATCTCATGATAATGATTCAAAATTTTTAAAAAATAAAATATTTTAAATAAAAATGAACAAATTAAGTATAAAATATTCAGTGGTACTGGAAACATGAAGGAGTGTGACATAAAGAATAATTAAATAAGAAATTGTGGCAGCAAATTTTGAACAGTACTTATAAAAGGCATAAGTGATAAGTGACAGCTGATAAGAATTTAAATGAATCATGGAGAGAAATGCAAATAGCTGCTGTCGGGAGGAGAATACCACTTGGAAGAACGTGTTAGTTAGGCACTGGAACTCAGTCAGTCTCAATGCTAGCAGAATAGCAAGGACTGTTGAACTATAAAAATAGAGCAATCTTAAAGAGAATTAAGAAAGAGATATGGGAATAATTAGATTCATATTTTGTGGACATTTAATACAGGCTTTTCTTTTACTTAAATTTAATTTTAAGTGATTTAGGAAAGCATAAAATAAAAACAGCATATCTCAGTGGGGTAACTTGCAATGCTTCAATATATGCAAATATTATGTATAAGATAGTTTGAGCCTACCTATAGACTTAAGCTTTTATTATTTCCTTGTGGTAAAATAATGAAGTGGATTACCCCCAAGGTAAAAGTGACACCACTGCACTAATAGTGATGGTTTGCTGTGTCACCCATGGTTATTTATTGGGCTTACAGCTGGATTGGACCATCTATTTTTTTCCCCCCTTGGCAACTTTTATAGTACCCTCTTATACTATGAAAGCTCCTCTATAGAATAAAGGCTTCCAGGTCCATTCCAGTTCAATTGCTCCAAGTCCTGAATCTAAAGTATTTCCTGTCTTCAGCAATAGAGTTTTATTTTTAAGTTCTAGAAGACAAGCAAAGGCTGTTTGTTGCTCTGTTATTTTTGAAGTCTCTTGGACTACCCTGAACAAGTGGAGGGGAGGTTTCCCCTGCCTGGCACTGTGGTTTTTGTTACACAGCCTTCAGCTACACATATGTACTTATATATTTTTTGTATGAAAGAAAAGTTCCCCAAAACAACTCCTGCACCTTGGACTGAACTTCCTGCAAGGTTGACCAACTGATTATTACTCCAGAGACTGTGGAGAGTTGGGAATGTTGCCAGTCCAGAGTCTAATTACCATTTTTCTTGGATCATCATTAGCCCCCTAAACAGCCACTCCTTACTCACCTCTGTTTCTGATCAAACATCCTGTGACTAACAGATAAAAACATTTTAGAATGTATTAACTTAGCAGACCACCATGTCTCACTAATCCAAAAGCTAGGAATGTCATCAGATAACTATACTAAGAACCCTCCCACTTTGCTGCGTCCCATCTACTGAATGTATCCACCAATATATTTGAAAAGTGTCTTGATTTATGACTTTTATTTATTCTTTTACTATAAAAATGTAAGACAACGGTTACCACACTGGAACATGGAATTTGGGGTAACCTGAATCTGTGTTCCTGGGCCATGGTCACTCATATTGGTTCCAGAATAAGCTATCTCTTATTGCCTTTGAGGTGAAAGTTATGCTTTTGCATCGACAATTGAATGTGTGTTTTTCAGGAGGAATTTGAACTAATATATTTCCCTCTGTTTTTTCACACCACCCAACTATTGTTTATCATTCCTCTCACTCCCTTTGTATAACTCTTCCTGCTCTGTTTCCAGTTAAATACCCCTTTCCCCCATTTTCTCCATAATAACACCTGTCTCTTACTATCCCCTCTCTTCAGATCTTTCTTCCCTTTTGTCCACATCGTTCTTTTTCATTTTCCTGGCTCCTGAAGTTACATCAGGAAATATGCTCAAATCCAGGGACTTGGAGTTAAGATCCACAAATGAGTGAAAGAGAACATATGTCCCTTGTTTTGTTTTGTGTTTTGAGTCTGTGTTCCTTCACTTAATATACCAGTTTCTAGTTCTAGTCATTTACTTGCAAATTGAAATTAAAGCCTACTCAATTGGAGGGAAATCATATGTGGTGCTGTAAACAGTCAAATGCACATGACTGGATAGGTCATAGATCCAAGACAAAAATATGCATTTGCCATATCTCTAGAGCAAAATAATTTCATACTATTTTCTAAATATGTGCCCTCATATGTATGGTCAAATGTACTTTTCATACCTCATCAAAAAGTTTCTTATTTTAATATTTTCTTATTATTTTTTAATTTTATGTGTATGAGTGCATTGCCTTCATCATGTAAGTGCATCTATGTCATGTAATGCCTGTGGAGGTCCATATAGTGCAGTCCTTATATGGATCCCTGGAACTGGAATTAGGGACAAGTGTTAGCTGCCAAGTGGGTGTTGGGAACTGGTCCTGGGTTTTCTGCAAGAGCAGATAGTACTCTTAACCACTGAGTCATTTCTCCAGCCCTCAAAGAAGCTTCTTTTTGAAACACATAAAGAGTATTACAAAGTTATAGAACTTGTCAAATGCAGAGATAGGTTCTGTGAGACACTTAACCCTTAGTGACACATCTTCAATCCAATCTCTATACCTTGGACGAATGCATCTCTCAACTCTCACCAGAGAATTTTCCTTATGCAGTAGACAGTGATTAACATGGACACTCACTATTGAACAATATGCAGAGAAAAAGCATCCCCAGAGTGTTTATTCCTCAATAGGACATCTGTTTCAAAACTCTAACTCCCAGGTGTCAGGGATAATTGCAGAAAAGGAGACAGAAAGATTGTAAAAGCCAGAAGGGTGTTTGACTATAAGGAAACAGAATCTTCCACACAGTTGGGCAGTTATTCATATGAACACACAGCGATAGTGACAATGGGCACAAGTCCTATGCAGGCTCAAACCAGACAAAATTCCAATATAGACATGGGGAAGTAGGTAAGAAATCCCAACCCAACCTAAGAAAATTTGGCAGGTGATGGCTGCTAGAAGAAGAAGAGACAGAGACAGTGTCTTACATGGATGGGACTCTTGTGGACCAAGTGGATAGCCCCACACTAAAGGATATTTGAGGACACAAATCAGACTCTGTAGGACACACACACACACACACACACATATGTACATTAAATTGGGTAATTGGGTGGGGGAGCAGTAGAGGGGTGCAGATAAGGGAGGGAACCAAAATATGAACAAAACGTATTATATGAAAAATCTCAAAAATTCAATAAAAATAAGTTTCCAATTTAAAAAATAATGAAGTGGGGTTGGAGAGTAGACACAGAAGTTATGGGCACTGGTTACTATTCCAGAGGATCTGGGTTTGGTTTTCAGCACACACAAGGCCACTAACAACCCCTTGTGATTCCAGTTGCAGGCGATCTGATACTGTCTTCTGTCCTCTGTTGGTCTGCACACACATGGTGCATGGTGCATATATACAAAGAGGCAGTACACTTATACACATAAAAACATAAATGAGTTTGAAAAGAAATGTTTTAAAAAATTATTTTATTGTCAGACATATAGAACAGAACAGTTATCTACAGTCACTCTTCTATGAAAGGGCACACCAGGACTTCTGTCAGTGAAGAGTATGAGGAAACACTGCAGTTGTTCAGGTAAACATGGAGCTGGTTGTAACATAGTTCAACAGCAGCTAAAGTCACAGCTTGAGATTTTTTTTCAGTTTATCATTTATTTAATAACCACATACTTAGAAGAAGCATTTCATTACAACAGCATTGACATATTCAATAAAAATTTTCTGAGCTATGATGCATCTTCTTCAAAATTGGCTGTAAATTTTTAGATTTACAGTTGAATTGTTACAGTTATACAACATTGTACTCAGTGTAAACCCTATAAGACATAAAATTGAATGATCTTTAAAAACGATCTCCATTTCATTATTAAAATATACCATTTCATACAGAAAAACTCATTTTTAAAGCAATTAAAACTTAGATGTTTGCACATGCGTCTCTAACCTCTGTATGTCTGATTATTACTAGTCACAGTTGGTTAGTTTCTGAGATCCTTGGCACCAGAGCATGGATATAAAGTCATCAGATAGATTTCAATGGTAATATTTTTCACATCTAACTAGTCACGGTCGGTTCCTTTCTGAGCTCCTTAGCATCTGAGCATGGATATAAATTCATCAGGTAGATTTCAATGGTAATATGTTTCACATCTCTAGTTATTAAAGAGCAAAATTTTTATGCTTTGAAGAATTTATTTTATAGACCCACTTCCCAGGTAGCACCCTCCCATAGCCTCCCTCCCTAGACATAAAATTAAATGAGGTTTTATCCTTTAAAAAGGATCTCCATTTCATTATTAAAATACAGTTTCATACAGAAAAATTCATTTTCAATGCAATTGACATTAAGATGTTTGCACATGCATTTCTAATCTCTATGTATCTGATTATTACTAGTGACAGTTAATTTCTGAGCTCCTTGGCATCAGAGCATGGATATAAGGTCATCAGGTAGATTTCAATGGTAGTGCTTTTCACAACTACTAATTATTATTATTATTTTTTAATTATTTAATTCATAATCAAATGATTAGAAGAGGCATTTCATTATAATAGCATTGACATAGTCAACAACAATTTCCAGAGCTAAGATGCTTCTCTTTCAAAATCGGCTGTAAATTATCAAGTTTACAGTTGAATTAATACAGTTATACAATATTGTACTCCATATGATAAACCCTATAAGACATAAAATTAAATGAGGTTTTAAACTTTGAAAAAGTCTTATAGGAGGGTCAGCTGTTCATCATCTAGCGGTATTCAGTTGTCAATATTCCTTTGGATAAGATTGGGGTCTGCTGTTCTTTTTCCCAGTTCTCTGCTGGGTTACTATCTGGGAATCCCTTTGGCCAACCTGGCCAACAACTCAGAAGGTGGTATCACCTTTCCGGCATTTTTGCTTGCTATGTAGCCTTTAGCTATACATATGGTATCTTATGAAATTATATTGGCCCCTTTAATCTTTGGTTACACTTTCCTTTTGGGTGTTTAAGGCCACACATTTGGTCCAGATAAAGCAATTTATTTTTACTCTTAAGTTCGTTTAAGGATCTGTTCCTCAGGGGTTACATGGCCTTTGGAGGAGCCCCTGGCTCCTCTTTTTACCAGTTCCACCCATGTGAAGATAAGTCAAAGGTCCTGCTCTACTATGGTTGGATTCACGTGGAAGCATGGAGGAAATGATTCTTCTGTGTTGACCCTCCTCTTTATAGTCTGGACACTGGTTAAAGTCCATCTGGTGGGGTCTCCTTGGCCTCCTTGAGCAAGAGGACAGGTGACCCACCACCATTATAGGACATTTCGACAGATGCTCATAGTCCCCGGGAACTAATCAACCTAGGAGGACAAGGAGTAAAAAGTGTCCTTTATGTCCCTCTGACCAAATTATTATAGGCCTCAAAGTATGTCTGTTAAACATCCAAGAAGGTTAGTTCCACCCCTTCTGGTGAATCCAGTCAGCCTATCTAGAGGTCTTTGTTGTAGGAGGGTCAGCCCCTCCTCATCTAGTGCTCTTCAGCTGTCAGTATTCCTTTGGATAAGATTGGGGTCTCCTGTTCAATTTCCATGCTCTCTGCTGTGTTACTATCTGGGAATCCCTTTGGCCACCCTGGCCAACAACTCGACAGATGCTCATAGTCCCCGGGAACTAATCAACCTAGGAGGACAAGGAGTAAAAAGTGTCCTTTATGTCCCTCTGACCAAATTATTATAGACCTCAAAGTATGTGTGTTAAACACCCAAGAAGGGTAGTTCCATCAGTCCTCCTGGTAATTTTAATTACTGTGTGTCATGTAGATAAATCTTGGGCAATGACCCATTTATTTTTACTCTTAAGGTCGTTTAAGGATCTTTTCCTCAGGGGTCAGATGGGCTTGGGAGGAGCCCCTGGCTCCTTTCTTTTAACCAGTTCCATCTATGTGAAGATCAGTCAAAGGTCTTGCTTGGATGGCTTCACTTGGAAACATGAAGGAAATGTTTCATCTGTGTTGACCCTCCTCTTTGTAGACTGGACACTGATTTAGGTCCATCTGATGGAGTCTCCATGGCCTCCTTGATCAAGAGGATCAGTAACGCACCACAGTTACAGAACAGTTTGAAAGATGCTCATAGTCCCTGGGAGCTTAGTCAACCTAGGAGGGCAAAGAGCAAAAACTGTCTTTTATGTCCCTCTCACCAAATTAGTATAGGCCTCAAAGTATGGCTGTTAGACATCCAAGAAGTTTAGTTCCACAAGTCTGATTATTTTTTTTTTCTCTTGGTATTTTTGAGACCGGGTCTCCCTGTAGCCCCAGCTGTTCTGGAACTCACTATATAGACCAGGCTAGCCTTGAACTCACAGAGATCTGCCTGCCTCTGCCTCCTGAGTGCTGGAATTAAAGGTGTGTGCCACCACATGTTATGTAGATAAAGCCTGGGAAAAGACCAAATGTTCTCAGATAAACCTTGGCTAGACAAGTGTTATATTCCTTGAGCTAGTTGTATGTATAATTTCTCAGTAGGTTGTTCGATTAATATGGTTCCCTCTGGTGTTCTAAAACTAGCTAGGCATTATTTGTATCTTGCATTGTCTAACCTTTCTACCACGATTTCCCCATTTAAAGTTCCCCCCATTTTTCCCATTTCTTCCTTAATAATACCCTTCTCTTATGGTCTCACCTCTCTTGAGCTCCTTTCCCTTTATCCCCGAGGTTCCTGTATAACTCTCCCTCCCCCGTTCCCTTGAAATAATCCCATTTTTATTGATATCTTCCTTACTAAGGCCTGTTTCCAACTGTTCTTCCCTTTCAGATTCTTTCTTTTCCTTTACCACCCTGGTTCCTTTTCATTATCCTGGTTCCTGTAGTTATGTCTGGATACATACTCACTTATCAGGATTTGGTGCTAGGATCCACATATGAGGGAGAACATACGTC
>NW_008329521.1:1158859-1160538 GCF_000622305.1 Nannospalax galili
TGCAGAAGGGATAATTTGATCTCTTCTTTTCCAATTTTTACTCCTTTAATTTCCTTCTCTTATTGCTTTTGCAAGAGTTTCAAGCACTATATTAAAGAGAAGTGAAGATAGTGGACAGCCTTGTCTGTTTTCTGATTTTAATGGGAATGCTTCCAGTTTTTCTCCATTTAGAATGATGTTGGCTGTGGGTTTGTTATATATGGCTTTAATTATGTTGATACATGTTCCCTCCAGTCCAATTCCCTCTGGGACTTTGAACATAAATCCATGTTGAATTTTGATCTATTGAGATGACAATGTGATTTTTGTCTTTGAGTCCATTTATATGATTAATGATGTTTATTGACTTGCATATATTGAACCATCCCTCTGGGATAAAGCCTACTTGATCATGGTGAATGATCTTTTTGATGTGTGTCTGTATGCAGTTTGCAAGTTATCTTGTTGAGAATTTTTGCATCTATGTTCATTAAGGATATGGGTCTATAGTTTTCTTTTTTGGTTGTATGGGTCTATAGTTTTGTTTTTTGGTTGTATCTTTACCTGGCTTTGGTATCAGAGTGATGCTGGCTTCATTGAAGGAATTTGGAAGTTCTCCCTCCATTTCTATCTTTTTGAATAAATTAAGTATTATTGGATGCAGATCTTCTGTAAATGTCTGATAGAATTCTGCTGTAAATCCATCTGGTCCTGGGCTTTTTTTAGTTGGGAGGTTTTGTATTACTGTTTCAATTTCTTTTTGTGTCTTAGGTCTGTTTAAGGTGTTCATCTCTTCTTGGTTTAGTTTGGTGGTTCCCATGCCTTCAGATATCCTTCCATTTCTTTTAGGTTTTCAAATTTAGTAGCATATATGTTTTTAAAGTATTCCCTTATAATGTTCTGTATCTTTCTGGTGTCTGTAGTGATGTTTCGCCTTTCATCTCTGATTTTGTTGATTTGGTGATGCTCTTTCTTTCTTTTGGTTAACTGGGCTAGCGATCTGTCGATCTTGTCTATCTTTTCAAAGAACCAGCTCTTGGAGTTGTTGATTCTTTGTATTGTTTTCTTTGTTTTGTTTCACTAATTTCTGCCCTGATTTTTGTTATTTCTTCTTGTCTGCTGGGTTTGAGTTTCATTTGCTATTGCTTTTCAAGTGTCTTGAGTTGTAATGTTAACTCATTTATTTGTGTTCTTTCCGATTTTCTGATGTAGGCACTTAGAGCTATAAACTTCCCTCTAAGGCCCGCTTTCAGCATGTCCCAGAGGTTTTGTCATGTTGTATTGTCCTTTTCATTCAATTTCAGGAATACTTTTATTTCTTTCTTAATTTCTCTTTTGACCCATTCATCATTCAGGAGTGTGTTGTTTAATCTCCATGTATTCATGTGGTGATTAGGGTTTCTTCAGGTGTTGATTGGAAGATTTATTGCATTGTGGCCTGATAGAATGCATGGAATTATTTCAATCCTTTTGTATTTGTTGAAGTTTGTTTTGTGCCCCAATATATGGTCGATTTTGGAGAAGGTTCCATGGGGTGCTGAGTAGAAATTATGTCCTTTGGTGCTTGGATGGAATCCTTGGTAGATGCCTGTTATGTCCATTTGATATATGGTATTGTTTAATTCAGATGTCCCTCTGTTAACTCTCTGCCATGTTGACCTATCTAATGGAGACAGTGGGGTACTGAAGTCCCCTACTCT
>NW_008329521.1:1160670-1160905 GCF_000622305.1 Nannospalax galili
ATTGATCAGAATGAAGTGGCCCTCTTTGTCTCCTCTGATTAGTTCTAGTTTAAAATCTATTTTTTCAGATATTAGAATTGCTATACCTTCTTTTTTCTTAGTGCTATTTGCTTGGTATATTTTTTTCCATCCTTGATATATAGTGTCTGTCCTTAAAAGTGAGATGAGTTTCTTGCAGACAACAAAAAGATTGGTTTTTTTTTTCTTAATCCATTCCCATTATCTGTGTCTTTTG
>NW_008329521.1:1160936-1161665 GCF_000622305.1 Nannospalax galili
CTGGGTTAGCATCTGCGGTCATTTAAATCTGGGAATACTTTGCTCTAGGCTCTTCTGGCTTTCATAGCTTGCACTGAAAAGTCATCTGTAATCCCAATGGGTTTTCCTTTATATGTGACTTGTTGTTTCCTTTTTGCAGCTTTCAGAATTGTTTCTTTGTTTTGTACGTGTAGTGTTTTTCCTACGATTGTTCATGGAGAGTTTCTTTTCTGGTCCTGTCTGTTTGTTGTTCTATACGTTTCTTGTATTTGTATAGTCATATCTTTCTTTAATTTGGGGAAATTTTCTTTCACGATTCTGTTGAAGATCTGGTCCATGCCATTATCTTTGGATTCTTCTCCTTCCTGTATGCCTATGATTCGTAAATTTGGTTTTTTTATGGAGTCATGCAATTCCTGCATATTCCATTCTTGTGATTTCTTAAATTTTTCATAATCTTGCTTCAGTGGTCCAGTTTGTCTGCTTTACCTTCCAGTCTTGATACTCTGTTTTCCATTTTGTTCAACCTGTTGCTGAGGCTTTCTCTTGTCATTTCTAATTGGCTTACTGAGTGTTTCACTTCCTTCTTCATTTCAGCCTGAGTATTCTTCAATATTTCTAACTCTTTTCTGAATTCATTCAGAAGTTTATCCCTATCTTCCTTCAGTTCTTTGATTTCTTTGTATGTTCTTTAAATTCAGTGAATTCTTTTATCATGTTTATAATTGTTCTTTTGAGTTCCATGTCCTG
>NW_008329521.1:1161823-1214893 GCF_000622305.1 Nannospalax galili
AGGCCTTCAAGTTTAGGTCTACTTTGTGAACTTTATGTGTCTTTGTGGTTTACTTTTTGGGCATGAAAAGCTGGTTCATCTAAGCTTCCATTTCTCCCTCTTGATTTTATATTGGCATGGCCAGATTGATTTTGTCTTCAGGAGTTCACACAGAGGCCCAATTTAGATGAGGGTCAGATGATTTCAGGCTTTCTCCTATGGTCTGGATCCCTCCAGGACCGATTTTGGCCTCAGGAATTTGGGGGTTGGACTGGCCTGGGAGCACGGCCCAGAAAAGATGCTGGTCTAGGGCAGCTGGTGGCTATGCCACCCAGAGATGCAAAGGCAGATGGGGTGGGAAGAGGCCCCAAGGACTCCTGGGGACTGCACTGAGGACCTGGTTTGGTCTGGATGCAAAGGATCAGGAAGAGGAAAGGTCAGCTCCCAAGTCCCAGAAAAAGGATGGCAGGTGGTGCAAGCCCAGGGAAGCAGGGGGTTGGGGTGCGGGCTGGGCCAGGTCCAGAAGCAGTGCTCCTGGGGCCCAGAGAAGGCACTAAGTTGGCTTGGATGAAGGGGTTCAGGAAGCAGTTTTGGTTGCCCAGGTGTCTGGGGCCCCAAGACAAGGAATGGGGCAGGGCCCAAACTCGGAGGAGAGAAGGGCAGGAGAGGTGGGAGGGTGAATGGGGGTGGGGGAGCCAAGGCATGGAAGGCAGGATGGACTTACCCTGGAGAGAGTCCTGCTGGTGGGAGAGAGGTCTGCTCTGGGTGGTGCAGCCCAGGTAAGCAGCAGGAGGTAAGTCACAGCTTGAGATTTTAAGAGAAGAATATTTGCCATCATTATATGGAAATAATAATGGTGAGAATTAGCTGATGTTTCCAGTTGATAGCATTTGTCCCTATGGGCTTTGGTTTCCCCTCCTTATGTGGCATCTCTGTATCTCCTTTGTCTTTTATGTTAATCAATAGTATGCAAAGCTACTTCCTCCAACATAAACAAAGAATCTCTTCAAACTCTACCTGTACTATTTTCCTACTTAAATTTATTGTCAGAAATTAAAAACAAATGTAAGCATGGAAGTCCATTTTTCCTTAACCATATTTATCTTATTTGGTAGCCCTCAGTCTGCCTTTCTCTCACTTGTTGTTTCATTGAAAAGGTAAGTTTAACAAACATTTATGATTCAGTAAGTTTAATCACTGTTGTTATTTAGACATGATCAGAAAATATATGTGCAAAATTCTTTGGTTATCTGATCCTGAGTTTTTAAATTTTTCAAAGATTACATTTATTTAAAACATAAAAATAAACTAAAAATTTAAAATCTTGCTCTCCATATTTTATGGCATCCTAGAAACAATGACTTTCCAATAAGATAAGGGGAAATAGCAGCAGGGAGAGATGGAGAAAGGGAGATGATGATAGATAGATGATAGATTAGATAGATTATAGATAGATGGTAAATAGATGATAGATTAGATAGATGACAGATAGATAAATAGATAAATAGATATAGATAGATAGATGATAGACATATAGATGATAGATAGATGATAGATGATAAATAGATGATAGATAGATAGACAGATGATAGATGATAGATAGATGATATATAGATGATAGATAGATGATAGATAGATATAGAGAGATAACTGATAGATGATGGATGATAGAGATAGATAGATGATGGAAGACTGATTGATAGATAGATGATAGATAGATTTACACATAATAATTAGAGGGAAAATAATAGAGATCTTAGGAAGCTAGACTTTTAATCAAAAGTAGCCCACTGTGCCACTACCAGATCCAAATTCCCTGCTCCAGATATTCTGATACTGCTTCTTTTTTATAGGTAAGAGTTACCTTTCTTGGATAAATGTCACTCGGGGTATTAAATCCACATAGGCCAAACACATCATGATAAAATTAATAGTATTGTTTAGGTATCCTACAAGTCAGCAGTTAAAGCAGTGTTCAGTCGTTGGTGGGGTAGCAATCAAATACTTTTCATTCTTGAAATATGGAGGGTCGCTCTAAGGGAAATGCTGAACAATTCATCTCAAGCTGATGATTATTATTCTTGAAATTCTTGTTGAGAAAGACCCACATTCTAAATTTGAGAGATAACTATAGGAGGATGTTACTACTACCCATGCCATATTATATATTTCTTATTCTTTGCAAGTTTATCCTTTCAATTTTAATCGTATAAATTTGTGGAATACAGTGTAGAAAGTCAATTCATGCATACAGTGTGTAATGATCAAATTAGTACTTAAGAACTCCATCTCTTTCAACATTTTTGTTCTTTAATTTTTGCTTAATCTGATTTAATTGGGCATATTTGTGAGGTACAGGGTAAAATCTCCTATATGTGTATATACATATATATATATGCATTAAAAATTGATCAAGTCGTGCAAGTTTGAGCCTTAAGAGCCAAGGGTCTTAGACATCATATGACAGGCAGCTATAATTCTATTTATTGCCAATACTGGCACATCCCAACAATCTCTACCTAGAAACAGAAACACTAACTTCAGTCAAGAGCTGAAGCATCTTGACTTTCTAGTTGCAAACAAGAACTACAGCATGGTCCTTGTGAGGCTGGGGTTCCAGTAGCACAGGTCTGCATAAGACTTGAACTCTAGAGGGTTCCACTTGCTTGCTGCCAACACGAGCTGCTGTCACAAGAAGAGGATTAAAAATGTTGCCAAGGACTAGCCCTGAATAGCTTTCCCATTGTTTCCCATGATTTATATCTGAGTAGGTGAAAGGGCCCTCCTCCAGGTGATTGACACAATCCCAGGTCTGTTCTTAGTTGTCTAAAGGGCCTCCATACAGCCTCCAAATTGGCTCTGCTGGTTTACATTCCCATCCAGAGTAGATGAGAGTCCCCTTTTGTGCTCATGCCCTTGCCAGGATTTTTTCTCTTTTTAAACCTGCTTTGTTTGAGAAAGATTCACTGTGATGTTTAGAGTTGCATTTCCTTTACAGTTAATGAAGTTGAGAATTTTTCTTAAGTTTGTTGTCCTTTTTCAAGTAGCCATTCATATTTCCACCTTTCATTAAATACTTTTCTGGTTTTGGTTTCTGAAGTATTTATGTCCTTATGGAATCTGATTATTAATCTTTTGGAAGGTGAATTGTTTTGCAAAAATTTCTCTTGTTCTGTAAGTTGTCTCTTCATTTTTTTGCTTGTTTTTGCTTCTTTTTCCTATACAGATATTCCTTAGTTTGATACAGTGTCACGTCCTTATTTCACCTTTTTTTTTTTCTTATGCTTTCAGAGTCTTATTTAAAACACTATTACCTATGATAATATGTCATTTGTTGCCCTACATTTTGTTCTAATAGTTTTTTAGTTTCAGGCTTTTAGATCTGTCTTCTATTTCCCAGTTATTTTCATATAGAGTGAGGGATCTAGTTTCCCATCAATCTGTTTGTGAAAACGTTATTATATCAGAATCCTTGTAATACCCTCCATAGTTAGTCAGATAGTACTTATTTAAAAATGGTGACAGAAATTAGTAAAAGGTCATTATTCCTGGAGAATCATAGAGTAAAACTGAGAAGCATAAAGTTATAGTGATGACTCAGAATGCTTAATGTACAAGCATGAGGAACTGAGTTTGGATCCAAAGCCCTAACTTAAATCCAGGTGTGATTGAACGTGTGCCCGTAATCAGTCCCCAGACTGTAAAGGTTGAAGACAGTAGGATCCACTGCTGGGCCTTCTTGGCCATCAAGGCCAACATAGCTCCAGATTAAAAAAGAGACTCTTTCAGAAAATAAGGTGGAGAATGATGTATCAGGATGCCTGAGGTCTTTCTCCAGCTTTTGTGCATGTACAAGCAAATACACAGGTATGCACATATACCATACTCACATACATGCACACACTCAGTATTCATGGTGCTTAGAGATTCATTTACAATAAAGCTTCAAATACTTAGAATAGGAAGTCTCCAAGCTGGGGTTAATTTGTTTCCTGCAAACAATCACTTTTATCTGTCTCTCATTTGTTCAGAAAGAACTCAGCTGCCCTGTGCTTTAGTAGTCACAGGGAAAATGAAAAATTCATTATGCCTTATGATTGGACTCACTGAATATAACTAGAGATGCAAGTCTGAGGTTGGTAACAACACTATGGGCTGAGGAAACAAAATGGGGAGTAACACGTTTCTATAAGATCTGGAGGTTCTGAAAGAGAGGAAGAAATTGAAACCATCACGTAAAACAACAGGACATGGTATATATCACAGAGCCAGTGCTTAGACCGGGACGTCAGTGAAAGTAAATTGGAAGAGAGACTGGTTTGCCTTTGCCCCTTCTCAGCTAGTTGATGCAATGTCTGACTGTGGAAAGACTAGGGATTTTTGAGTACTTTCATTCCAGGAAGGTAGAAAATTGAAAAATAATGACCAAATTTTAGTGTCAAATGTAAAGAAATGGTTACCATATGTTTCTGAGTGTCTCAGTGGGAGAGGTATGTGTCCATGATGCAGCGTGTAATGCTGCAGATGGATTTTGATTTTCTGGAGGCTGCTTCCACAGGTGTGGCTCATTTCTGGATACAATCCTATTTTTCTGCAAAGTGAAGAATGTCAGGTCTTCTTGTTTCTTAATAGTGTATTGCTAACCTAAGAACATCACTGAAGTTGATTGGAACAATATCTCCTCTTATAAAACTTATGATGTCATCACTAAATATTTTGAGATTACACATTACATTTAATATGATAGCTTTCTGTCCTTTGCATGCAAGCTATAAAGAATTATATGTTAAGAATAGGATTTAAAAAATTACCTTGTTATATTTTTCGAACTATTTTTGGAGGTTGGAGATGATTCAGTTGTTAAGATGCCTGTTATGCAAACATGAGGGCCTGAGTTCAGACTCCTGAATCCATATAAAATGTCAGGAAGGGAGCTGGAGAGATGGCTCAGCAACTAAAAACACCACTTATTCTTGCAGAAGACTCAGGTTTGAATCCCAGCACCCACATGGAAGCTACCAACTGTCTATAACTCCAGGTCCAGGGGATCCAACAAGCCTCTTCTGTCCTCCACATGCATTGTATGACACAGGTGTACTTACCAAGTGCAGGCAATACATCCATACACATAAAATAAAAATAATAAATAAAATAGTGTTTTAAACTTTTTTTTAAATGTCAGGAATGGCAGCATGTGCCCATTACTCCAGTCTTGGGATGTGTGTGTGTGTGTGTGTGTGTGTGTGTGTGTGTGAAATAGGTCCCTGAGGCAACCTGGACAAATTTATGAGTTTTAGGTTCAGTGACTAGTCTTATGGCATGCTGTTTTATTTTATTATTAATTATTTAAGAAGCAATAATTTGTGTTTTTACAAATTAAGAGAGCACATATTCTACTGTGGAAAATATGTTTCACAATATTCCAAGATCAATTATGAAGTGTAGCTCCTTTTGATGCCTGGAAAGTCATGGACTAAGTCAATCCCTCTTTCTAATGTGAAAGGGAAGCTGTTCTCTTTTGCTTCTCCTTGAGCTGCATTTCTCTGTTACTCATTCATTACATAATGTATAATGTGTTATCACTTTTTCTTCAAGTATTCTAAATTGATGTGTTTGTTCACGATAGGCATTCCACTATTAGATAACATGACCACAATATAGATAAAATTTTGGCATAAAATGTTACGTTTCAATTGGCACTTCATTTTTTTTTTTTTGAGTTCCACACTTAACTAAACAAGCTGAGATTCAAATCAAGACCTGTGTGCACATTTGTCATAAGGAGTTTTGATGAAGGAAATTATAGGTAAGTTACATCTGGTAATCATTCTTTCTAATCATGCTATGATTTTAGCAGATGAATACCATTCTGCTCCAACAGTATGCTAGATTTTCACTACTGTTATAAATAATGGGAAAAAAGTGTCTCCATAAGAAGAAGGTTCTGGGGATATAAATTAAAATTAATTTGGAACATCAGAGAATATTTACATGAACCACTTATTGAATAAGTATTTCAGCTACAGACCAGCCATTGTGCTAGTACCTTCATTTTCAGAATGTGCAGAGTGTTCTTTTAAGGGTTCTGTTTCTACAGTCTAATGCCACCTGGCAGAGCTGAAAACAGTGATATGAAGAAATAAGAATGTGGATTTAGTTTTGAAAATTCATTTCAACATTAGTTTCCAAAAGAAAGAGAAGATCCAAAATAATAAAATTAGAAATGAAAAGGGAGGCATTCATCAGATTCCAATGAAAGCCAGAAAATCATAAGGATATGTTTTAAAAACCTATATTCCAAAGACCTGGATTCGATTCCCAGCACCTACATGGCAGCTGCGAACCGTCCTTATCTCCAGTTCCAGTGGAACCTGAAGGCCTCTACTGACCTCCACAGCATTGCACAACATGGATGCACTCACTTACATGCCAGATAACACACACACACACACACACACACACACACACACGTAAAATAAAAATAATAAAATATATTTAAAAAAAAAACTTATATTCCATAAAACTGAAAAATTTTGAAGGAATGAATTTCTAAATGTATGCATAACAAGATACACCATACCAAAATTTAAAAAAAGATGAGTCGAGAAGTGTCTAGGGACGTGGGAGCAGACCTCAATTTAATAAACGGTATATACAATAAATCTATAGCCAATTTTATACTTAATAGAGAAAAACTACACATACACACTAAGACACACAAGGGAAGGTATCCACTCTGTGTGAAATAATTAACTGGATGTTACTAAATTCAAAAGTAAATTGTTTTGTACTGCTATAAACCAGGACCTAGCATGCTACACAAGCACTATACACTGAAATATATCCAACTTTAAGTAGTAAATGGAGTTAAACCCTGCAAGCAATGTAAGCCACTGCCAAACAAATATAGAGTTTTGTCACCCAAACTTGTGATAAGGAGGTCAAAGTCAGGAAGATGTCAGATGAAGTGACACAGAGCAGCAAGGAGACTGACAATACTGTACAGCAGTGATGAGCTCACTGCTGAGATTCACAACTGTAATCCCATACACTGATACTGTGGGCCTGTCCTTAGAAAAGCCTCAGGACCAAGGGGCAAGCAACAGAAGTGCAGATATAGGCAGCTCTCAAGGTTACTAATTCATTCTTCATATCCATCCTGCTTCCCTCCCTCCCTCTCTCCTTCCCTCCTTCCATCCTCCCCCAACTCTCTCCAACCTCCCTCCTGGAACTAAACTCAGGTTCCACTCTATTTCTTCTTTTATGGTTTAAAAAGTTCCCTTAATGCAATTCTTTTATAAATCTTATCTCTTTAGAGATATCGAGTAACTAAGCATAGGCATGCTGTGAAATGGGTGACAAAGGTTAGAAGTTGGTGGACTTGGGCTGGAGAGATGGTCAGCGGTTAAGAGAAATGGCTATTCTTGCAGAGGACTTGGATTCCCAGTACCCACATGGAAGCTAACAACCATCTGTAACTCTAGTTCTAGGGAATCCAATGTCCTTTTCTGACCTACACAGCATTGTACAAAATGAGTGCGCTTACATACATGCAGGCAATACATTCATACACATAAAATTTAAAAATAAATATAATATTTTAAAAAGTTGGTGGACTTAAATTGCTAATTCATGTCATTCTCATCAGCAATATGTTGTTTGGGATTTATTATTGGTAATTTCATCCTGACATATTTTGAAAGTGGCTGTAAATATGGTAAGAAATTACAGAGTTCAAATAAGTATTGAGTTTTCAATTAATAGTATTCCAATGGCTATATTTTATTATTTTTCATTTTCTGTATGAATTCTTCCTTGAATGCATGAAATTGCACCTCTTTGTACAATGACCATAGAGGCCAGAAGAGGACATCTGATCTGGAATTAGAGTTAAGCATGGATAGACACCATATGGTTGCTGGGAACTGAACTGGGTCCCCTGAAAGATTTTTATTTTAAATCTAAATTCCACTTATTGAAAATGTAATTTAAAATCATTGACTAGGCTCTAGAATAGTCCAGGATAGGCTCTATGGACCCACAACCAAGAACACTTGTGGAATACAAACTGGACTCATTAGGTCTTAATAAAATAATAAAGAACATGAGGTTGAGGGGATACTAATGGGAGGTTGATGTTGGGAAGGAACCTGAATATCATCAAAATACATTGTAGAAAATAATCAAAGAATCCATAAAAATGTTGCTTTAAAAAATGACTATATAAGGGTGAGAGAATAGGGTCCTGGGGTGAATCTTGGAGGAGTTGGGGGAAGGGAGTAAATATGACCAAAATACATTGTATGAAATTCTCAAAGCATTATTAAAATTGTAATCACTCTGTGGCCAAATGTTACAAGCTTGTCAAAAATGAATAAAAATGAAAAGGTAAAAGAAAAGAGAGAAAAAGAAAGAATACAGTAAGTAGGAGAAGACATGAGAGAAACGGGTCCATAGATGTGGATTTAATGACCAAATTTACTTAGTTTTTTAAAGAAAAGCATGCACATGGTGTAGAAAAATGTCCATCAAATTTAATTTCTGCATATAAAATTGCTGTGTATTCAAAATTTCAAGGCAGGTCCTCCATACTAAGTCACTGCCCAACACTCATCTGGGGTTTAATTGAGTCAAACATGGTCATTGAGGCAAAATTTCTTGTTTTGTTATTGTGAGAAAATAGCAGATGAATATAATTGTAAATCTGGGTGCTGTTCCCATTTTAGGGTAGTAAAGAAAATATTTTTAAGTTATATAACTCAATGAGAGAAATAACTTGAGAAAATGTCCTCATGCATCGATACTGAAATATTTTGGTAAAAGTAAGCTTGTATTTAAAAGTGATAGTTTTCTCACTTCAGAGCACCTTTTCCAATGTAAAAACCCCAGGTAAGGGGGTAGGTAAGTCTTTCTCTTAGTCATTTTTACTTTTCATTTCTTAACTAGAAAACAAGTAAATTCTCTTAAAGCGATTTGTCGCCCGAGTTCTCTTGGGGTCTCTTGCACTATCAGACAAACCATATAACATAATTTATGTAAATTTATTATAGTTTATAATGTGGGAGAGGTGACTCACAAAAAAACAAACACCTGGTGCCCAGCTCTACACTGCAGCTCAGAGTCCACCACTCCAGATCGCTCCCGTGGCCCACCCATAGTCACAACTAGCTTTTGTCCATGCCTTGTGGGCTCACAGTCTTGCCCCAGATTCGTAAATGCTGAGCCATTCATTCTAGCCTCTGGCAGCAGCGCTCTGGTTCTAGCTTCAAGATGGTGCCCAGAAGCCCCTCCCTCCATGGCTATTCCCCTCCTCAGTCAATTCTACACAGCAGGCCCCACTCCTTGGAAGAACCAGGCCCCTAGGATGCACTACACCCTTTTCCTCTGCTCTTACAATCTTTCCACCAATCTTCCACTAAGGTCCCTGAGTCTTGGAGGGGGTGACAGACATAGGGAAATCTCTCTTGTATCATGGTGAGATAATGATTTCTGGGGCCTCCCCATTATTCATCTTTAAGCCATGGCCATTGCTCTATCTCAGTGGTGTTTCTTCTACTATAAAGACAAATGGAAGTAGACACATTTAAATAAACAAACCAATGTAAATACAAATGCCTAGAAGATATCCCAGTAGGTGTACTGTATTCATTAAACAGTATACTTGTGATGGATTCCCCATTAAGGCCTGTAGCCTTTCTTGACACAAGGTATTGACCTGGTCTACAGAACCAAATGTGTGCTGCACCCCTAAGAGTGGGCCTTATCCAATTAGAAATTTGTCAGCTGTACTTATGTTGGTCAAGCCATTATGGCACTTGCAGGCATTACTTGGCACATCCATAGTGTGTGGCACAAGGGGTCCATTGTTGAGTAGAATCATAGGGGATCCTTTTTTCCCCAGCCATCTGCATAGCACCTTCTGTCAATATGAACATCATCCATCTAATGGCATGAAGTTTTTTGGCTTAGTCTCAGCCCCATCTCTTCTACTCCCATGCTCACATTATTCTGTGTCTTCAGCAACATGGCCTTATTGACTTTTCTAGTGTACAACCAACATTAATGGCAATAGCTTTGGTGAATTTTAAGATCTCTAGTATTTCTCTTTGACCAACAGCTCATAGGGGGGCAACCCACCCCTGGTACTGTAGATTTTCTTAACAGTTGTATAGTTTGGGAGTCTCTGTCTTCATTTCACCCAACCATAAAACTCCCAAGAATCCTGCAGCTATTGCTGGCCTTTGCTTCTTCAGGTATCTTTTAAATGGGTTTTACACTGTGAAACACTCGAAGATTAACATTATATATTAAATCAATCATAGACAAAGTCTCACACAGCATGGAAAGGTTTTATCCATTCATATTAACTGTTTTTTCCATAGATCCTTGTTAGGTACCATAGCATGGATATGAGTTATTAATTTGGTTACCTCTTTACCATCTTTACTTATCCTTTTGGAGTCATTTTGCACTTGGGAGATTTTACATGGAGTCTCTTTATATTCTTTTATTCTTGATACACTTACAGGTGTTGGCTCCAGTTGCCTGACCCTGCCTGCCCTGGGCTAAGGAGGCAGGGGATTTCTCCTGTCCCCACAGCACATGTTGGTTCCCTGAGTCAGGCAGGCCCTGGGTCTGCCTCCTGACTGTAGCCATATCTGTCACTTCTCCATTGACCACACCTGGCTGCTGAGAGAGAACTTGGTGGGCAAAACTGCTTCCACTCCTAGTATAACCTATATCAAAAGAGAAATGCTTCTTATTTAATCCTTGGGGATTCTTAACCCCCCGAGATAGTTTTTATCCTTTGAATGCCTTTTGTAAACTGTTCTTCTGGTTTTAAAGCCTTCCAGAAATTCATTAGAACTGAATTTGGTTTTCTATCATTTTTTTTCTGGGAATTTGGGTTAGACATAAGTCTTGCAACATTTGGCTTTGAGTAAAACAAATGGACCGTTCTTTCTGTCTGGTCTTTTTTATATCTCTTGGAGGGTGTTCTGTTATTCTACAGACACATTTCACATGTTGGTCAGAGTCAATTAGCTCTGCTAAAGCCTCTCTCACTTTGTAAAGATACTCTCCTGTTAAAGGGCTTAGCTAAACCATTAAAGCTCCATGTCATTCTTGAGCTCCCAGCTGAATTAAGCTTTCATTCATATATCTGGTGGACACAGTCTTATCTGGCCCTGTGAACTGGGTGTTATATATTGCCTTTTTCATACCTAGCTCTCTCAGTAATGCCTGCCCCTCCTGTATAGTCCTCCAGCCCCTACTAATCATGTTAGTCTCCCTTGGTGATGATCATGATGACCTTTAATGCCTTCAACCAGCTATCCCATTAAGGACAGCTTCCCCCTGCAATGGCCTAGTTTGAACAGCCTGTATCACAAGGATGGATGGGTGGTTTTAAAACTCAGCTGTGAAGCTTCTGAAGGATTTAGACTGATGTCATTTGCTCCCATGTCCCACACTCTCACAAGCCGCGTGGCTAGGGTCTCTGATTGTTGTTTATAAATTTTTCCTAGCTTTCTAGTGTGGAATATTTCTTAGCTAAAGCACTGTTAGCTTTTTTTTTTTTTTTTTTTTTTTTTTTTTTTTTTTTTTTTCTTTTCTTTTTGTATCAATGGTTGAATCCGAGAGGCAGCTTTAGTTACTTTTATTTTTAGGTCACCTCTTTTTTTTTTTTTAACTATTATCTGTCTTTTTCTCTGAGTCCTTGGACCTTACACAAGATAAAATGTCCACCTTTTTCTAATCTCTCAAGCTCTGGAACCAGATCTGCCAGGTTCTCTGTAGCCTTTCTAGCTTCCCTGCCTGGGGCACATCTTTTATTATGCAAAGTGGCCATGCCCCCTCTCTGGGTGCTCTGTTTGTGCCCAGAGCCAGTAAAAGATTTTCTAGCCTCTGGACACCCTTTAACAATTATTCACATACCCTCAACATACCTCTACATTTACAACACAGCTGTGGGCTATGCTTCTGCATGGCCAGACCCTTTTTAGTTACATATTTTATACTCCATTGTAAAAACCACATCAGTGCTTCCATCAGCTCTCTAGCTTTTTCGAAATGTCAACGGTTTGTCATTTCTAGCACCATTCTGCCAGCTGTGCCAATTTTGTCACCCATTATAGTTTATAACGTGGGTGAGGTGATTCACAAAGAAACAAATATCCAGTGCCCATCTCTGCACCATAACTCAGAGCCCACCACTCCAGATCGCTCCTGTGTCCTGCCCATAGTCACCACTAGCTTTTATCCATGCCCCGTGGGCCCACAGTCTCACCCGAGGCTGGTAAATCCTAGGCCATTTGTTCTTGTGCCTGGCCACAGCACTCTGGTCTTGGCTCCAAGATGGCATGCAGAACCTCCTCCCTCCATTGATAACTCTCCTCAGTCAATTCTCTACAGCAGACCCCCAGCCCTTGGAGGAATGAAGCCCCTGGGATACACCATTGCTAAAGTATTCAAATCTGAGTGGATCCAAAAAAATCTTACAAGTGATGGATGACCTAATTACATAGGGGAGCTGTCTAAAACCAACAAAACTAGGGCTCTACAATATCAATGACTCACAGTCATGACACTGATCTTCCTTGTAACATGTTGAATATAGGATAACAATGAAAGTATCAATGACATTAGGAATGTGAAAAGGATAGAAAAATATATTTATTAAAAACAATTGTTTGCTCAAACTTCATGTTGTTAGAGTAATTACTCATGTCATGTGAACAGTTTCTTAAGTTGAAGTAGTTGAAAGGTGAAGTCCAACACAACCCCTGATAAGGTAGGTTTTCATTTCAGAGCCCTGAGGAGGAGCCTATCAGCTAGAAGTTCATGGTATGCCATGGCAACACTGACTCAGGGTGACAGAGTCAGGAAGGGAAGAACTGTACTTGCAAGGTTTGGGGTTTTTTCACTTAGGAGGGTGTTGTAGGACCTGTGATGCCAGATTGTGTTTTCTTTCTAATTCTTAAAGATCTTTCTCTACCTTCCACTGTCCACCATGGAAGGCAAGACACATTCTTCAAGCAAAGTCAACCTATCCATCAGGGCCTGAATCACATATGTCAGTAAAAGCAACAGGCTTGATATTAAGTCTAGTTTAATCTGATTTAGCTAATGAAGAAATATTTATTGAAAACTCACAGATCTGGAACAAAAAGTGAGTAAGATCTGTTCTTTCAAACAGCTGTCTGATTGAATTCCTTACATTCTTATGATCTTGATCCTCTTTATTAGTAAAACCAAAGAGAAACCACAGTATGTGAATGATTAAGGTCACAGATTCTTTCCATCAAGCCAAGCAGAAAAAAGATGGTGGTCCACCTGAAAGGGGAACTAGAAACATTTCTCTGTAACTCAACTTTTGTCTCTAGGTTTTACTGACTCTTTTGATGGAAAGTTAAAATTATCCACTCAACCACTTTGCCTCCAAAAATATATTAGCAACAAATGTGTAAAATGATAGAGGTAGTTTTTGCACATACTTTAATATCACAAATGTGTTTGTATTTTGTCCACAGACACATAAGCAAATGTAGGTAATTGAAGCTCTTGCGATCTTTCATCTGTCCTGGTCAGGGATCAGTCCACTCAGGTCCCATGAGGAATCATCCTGTTCCTTCTGCTCTGATTTCCAGTTACCTGATTTTTCTATAAACACACAGCTTCCAGTAATTTAAGTAAAAGTAATCTTTACCAACATAGTTCTAATCTAAAACACAATATGAAAAATTTCAAAAGATATTACTAAACTATGTTGGTAATTGTCTTAAGTAAATCATAAACATTTTATTTCTCTACTAGAAATACTAAGAACTGTATAAAATTGTGTTGAAGTCTTGTCAGTTTCCTAATGCCATGATCATCTCTGTAGCACAATGCTGTGAGAAATCAAAGAAACTGTTATGTCAGAGCTTATAGGACTGAGAATTTTTTGCTACAAAAATGCAATTTTACAAGATGACTCTGGGAATAGGATCAGAAACCTTTCTGTGAACAAGAAATCATATTGTATATTAAGACCTGGACCCTTTCCTCAAAAACCAGTTGTAGTAGCTGGGATGGATTATTCCAGTTTACCATGATGACATTTATTAGATCAGAAGTTTCAAAAATAAGGACTATATGAGGAATCCATACTGAGTTCTAAGCAACTCATATTTCTATTGTATCACTGCTAAAATGCTACTGATTATGAAAATATCAAGAAGAAAAGGCAGTATGATGCTAAATGGTGGGTGTTGACCTGACTGAGTGGTATTATTGCTCTGAATATCAGGTTGGTTGAACGTGAAAGCTCACAAAACTTCTCTGAGCCTCGTTTCTGTTATTCACATCAGACGTTAATATTTAAATGGACTACTTTGAGCACTCAGGCAGGGGTCAAAGTGAAGAAAGGCGATGATAAAGGGAGCTTAGTTTTCTGGGTTTAAAAAAAAAGATAAAATGCTTAGAAGTAAGATGGAAGTATAAATTTCCAAATTTACATCCTCCCTAGTAAGATGATAAGATTGATAAGCTAATTTTTGAATTATTAGACTTTTATCATTATAGAGAATCTCAGTAATAAACTTTCTAACTCTCAAATTTAAGAGGGAACAATACAGTGCCCAAAACACATGTTTTAACCTGGGTCACGGGAGATAAAATTCCCTTCTGACAACAGGTCAGTTAGCTGAGAACTGGAAAGTATCATAAATATTCCTGAGTTATAGGCTTGTCATCTGTTAAATTATTAGTGGACAGTGGAGGTTAGCAAGATAATTTGTACTGTCTAATACCCTGGGTCCATAAATACTGTGACCAGGTGTTAAGGCACATATCTGTATTTAACCGGTGCATCAGAATCCAATTGTTACCTGTGTCAGTTTCTTTTGTTTCTTTTCTTTATTGAAATCCAGCTCTACTCTCCTTATTTGAGTCAATGACTAGATAAAAATTCATGAAGAGTCTTTTGTTCTTTAGCAATAGTATATTTCCCTGTCGCAGTTAAGAAGGTGTCATCTCACTTCCCTTATATGAAGTCTGGCACTGCTTCCAGGCCAGAGACCAACCTCAAATTTCCTTCCTGCATATCCTCATGTTTTTCTTTCTCCAAACTCTGCAAGTTTCAGTCACAGGGACCTCTCAGATTACCATCATTTCCAGAATTTACATTAAGATTCCACTTCACCAAGCAGTGTTTTTTAATTAATGACTCCACAGCTAAAATTGATTTCCTGTTTTCACTGGTAAATTTCCACTGTTGATAGATGCTTACTTCAATTAACCAACTCATCACTTACATGGAAACACATTAAAGCGTAATTGACAGCTTGAATCAATGCTTTACTATCTGATGCTGGGTACAAACCCCGAGAGAGCAGTTCACTGAACATTAGCCTGACTTTCTCCTATAGAACTGATCTCATAGCTGGTAAAAAAAATATCATTATTTGTTGAACTTTCTTCTATTTTAATGTTTATATCATATCATTTTTCTTTCCAGTAAATCCTACTGTATTGTGTGGAATGAATTAAAAACAGTAATATCTTCCTGATAGGTGTTGAGGCCTCTCAGCTGTGCTGTCTGTGCTATCTTCCTCCTCAACCTCTGATCTCAGTACTAACTTGGTTACTTTTGCCTGAGGCTCTGATTTGCCCTCACCTTCAGAAATGATTCACTCACCTAAAATATGTTAGATCAGATAGAAAAATAATTCTTGAAAGATTCAAAGAGGAATAAGAAATTTTAGATCATACAACTTGTTAGGTTCATTTATGAGTATTTAAGGGTGGTTCTGGTTGTAAGACAAAGATTCTTAGATTTGTTGGCCTTTTTCAAATAAAGAATGAAATGTTTTTCCTTTTATATCCATGGAACAGATTCTTCCTATTCCTTATCAGGTACTTAGAAAACAGTGTGGTCACTGGGCATGTCATTAAAGTCATTTATTATCAAAATAGTTTTATGTCCTCAATATTGGACGACACTTCTCCTAGTAGCCATGATGAATAATCATTCAGATATGTATTAAGATTTTAGTAAGAACTGGGACTGCTTTCAAGAAATCACATACATGGTCAAAATTAATAGCAAAGGTAATGACTGATCTATATACCACCGTGTGTCCCAGGGGCCTCCGAGGGCTGGGGCCTGCTGAGGAGAATTGACTGAGGAGAGCTACCTGCGGAGGGAGGGGCTTTCTGCACCATGTTGGGATGGAAGCTACTAGTGTAGGCGTGGAGAGAAAGATGGACTCTAGAGGGGGCATTTACCAACCTGGGGCGAGACTGTAGGCCCACAAGGCCATGGGTGAGAGCTAGTGGTGACTATGGGCAGGCCCCAGAAGCGAGAATGGAATGGCAGACTCTGAGCTGCAGGGTGGAGCTAGGCACCAGGTGTTTGTTTCTTTGTAAGTCATCGCCCCCCCCAAATGGCATAAACCGTAATAAATTTACATAAAGGTATCTTATATGGTTTGTCTGATAGCGTGTGGTGCAAGAGACCCCGAGACAACCCGGGAAACACCACTATCTTCTGAGAGAACTAGGACAAGGGAGGGTTATGTGACTGATTTTACCAGCATTTTAGAGATCATAACAGAGGCAAGGAAAGATAATTTTGGATTTGGATTACTTAAATTTCAAATGCAGAGGTGGTATATCAGAGCAGATCTGAACATCTATGTTGAAATTATTTATAATGATATGTTCTCAAATGATATCATGTACTAAGGAGGTAGAAAAGCACACTTAATATAACCAGTTTTCATTACTCTTCTCTTTAAACCACTACCTATGGAATGGGGTACTAGTAACCTGCTGTTTTATAATAAATATTTCAAACATCAGCTAGACATGTAAACTACAAGTCAAATCACGTTTTTTTGTTTTTTTTTTACTTGTTTTCTTTTTTTAGAATTTATTATTTTTACTTTATGTGTACGAGTGTATTGCCTGAATGTATGTTTTGCACCCGTGTCATGCAATGCTGTGGAGGTCAGAAGAAGGCTACAGGTTCCCCTGGACCTGGAGTTAAGGACGATTTGTAGCCCCTCTGTGGGTGCTGGGAATCAAACCCGGTCCTCTACAAGAGCAGTCAGTGCTCTTAATTTCTGAGTCATCTCTCCAGCTCCCAATTTTATTTATGTGTATGAATGTGTTACCTACATGTATTTAAGTACACCTCATGTATGCTTTTGCCCATGGAGGCCAGAAGAGGATGTGGGATCCCTTGAATTGGACAACTGTTAGTCATCATGTGGGTGCTGGGATCCAGACTGCCTGCTAGAGCATCAAGCAGTCTTAGCTTCTGAGCCGTCTCTTCAGACCTCACGCCATGTTTTGCTCCTTTTATTTTAAAATATATCAAATCATGTTATTATAGTATTATTTAATATGAAACCTTTATTTCTATACATAAAATAAAATATTGTTTTGTAAAATGTACAGTTTATGTCTAGTAACCTGAACATTTTGCAAGAAGTCTGTATTTCAAATTCTATATTGATTTGCAGTGGGAAGATATTTCAGAAGATAACTACTATTGTTAACACTCCAGCAAATCAGCTGCATGAAGGTTGATATCAACTTGATAAAATAAAATTTGTTATTTTATTTTCAGAGCTCTTTACACTTAATTATTGATGTTCATGGATCAATTAGATAAATACTGAAAACAGGAATTAATAGAGTTCAAGAAAAATGAGACAGTAGATGTATTAGATGCTTTGTTGCTGTTATGAGAAAACACTCTGGACAATCACGAGCTAGGAAAAAAAAAGGTTATTTTGGTGTACTGTTCTGGAGTGATGGCATCCACCATGGTGCTGAAGACAGGCGACAGGCAAGGAACGCACTGAGTGGGAAGAAGAAGCTGACTGATCATGTTTTACTTGTACATAGGCAGCAAGTACAAGATCAGGAAATGGGGTCCTGCTATAATCTGAAAGCCCATCCCCAGTAGCATACTTAGTCTAGCAAGGCTTCATCTCCCAAATGTTCCTTAACGTTCCTAGATATTGTCACCAAATGGAAACCAAGTATTCGAGCACATGAATATACAGAGGGCATTTTTCCTTTAAATCATAACAGTAGGAATTCCTATATACATCTAGATGTCTGAACTTAGTTACATGAAAAAGGACAAAACTCTCTCACCAAGATCAAAGTTTCTTTTCAGGGCAACAGCTTAACCATCATTAAATCAGGAGCCTGAGGAGATGTATATTGCTATCGTTATTCTGGGTCTTTTAATCATTAAGAGAGTAAGAATTCTTACTATCTTACTCTGTTGTCTTATTTTAATAGAAAACTATTTACCATTTCAATGTTTGATAAATACTTGTCAGTCACAACCTTTCTGGATGCAGGTTTATCTAGAAGGTAAAGTGACAAAGGAAATGTCTAATCCAAATAAGAGAATGTGATAAATTAATGAGCCCCAGTGATAGGGCATATTTAATGTCCCCTGAGTGTAAGTATTAATCAAAACAAGAATCTATTAAACTGACCAAGACAAAGAGATTGTTTCTGTCTGGTTCTGCTAAGCAGCACATTCTGGGGAAAATATATCAGCCTCACACCCATGGGCCATTGGGGTGGTGCTTTTGGACTGTGGTTGTGGATCTGTTTCATTTCACAGGTTAAATTCAGTTTCTCGAAGCTTCATGCTTGTGAATAGCAGACAAGTATTGTGGGTCTGTTATTTTTATGTTACAAGCCTGAGGGTTAGCACGTGCTACCCAGTGACACTACTGACACCAACGTAATGAAATTAGGAAGTAAATTCCCTCTCTAAAAAGTGAAAATAAGACAGTACTTGTTGCACAGCAATAGAAATTATTATATATCTTTAGCAAATGAACTCAAAAGACTAAAATTCTTCATGCAATATCAATTTATAGGAAATCTACACAAGATAGGCAGCCCTCTTTGAAATAAAGGCCTTTGGGGGGTAATAAGTGTGATTTTAAAACTGCAGGTCAGGATATTTATGAGTCAATCTAATGACGTTTGCCATCTCTGAAAAATTCATGGCAAAAATAGAATGTGCTTAACATTATGTTCTCTATTTTATTTCCATTAATATTTTTGTTCTACTTTATAAATGTGCTATGTATGGCTGAATATTCAATATTTCTCTCAAACTTAAACAAGAATTATTGATTATATGGAGACCCAACAAACTATCATAAAGATTTCATTTTCCAATTTCCCTTGCAGATAAGTAGGAAAAATTGGAAAGATTTGTTAATGAGAGTTAAATAATAAAGAGAAGTATGCATTGCCTGAAATGTCCTCAAGTTTCACAGCAAGATGCAAGACAAACTACAGATAATTAAAGCCCAGTGTAGGATGAGATGCAGTGTTCATGACAGGTTGTATGATAGATAAGCCAAAGAAGTGAAGTTTTACCTTTATTGTTGTTTTATTATTGTTTAATTGATGATGTTTTCATAAGCAAGTAATGTTGTCAGGATTGAGGAGACAAGGTAGGAAACTGAGATCCCGGGCGGGATGGTGTAGAGACCACTCCAAGGAGGGCCAGCACCAGAGTCAAGTGAAGAAATTCTGAATCCCTTGTTCATAAATTAGAACACTAAATACAGGCTTGGGAAAATATTACCGGCTTTTCAAAGAATGTCCTACAATGGAAGAAAGTGACTTTTGGAATTTGCCAACTGGCAGGTTAAGTTTAGAAGTAATAACAAATGTCTCCTATCTCAAGAGTCTCATTTCTCTACTACATCTTGCCTATAGTTTTTCATTGTTTTCTGTTAAATTGGATTCAAACATCATACATAAACTCTTGGATTTAAATGTACAGAAATTTGCAAAATTATTAAAAATTAATAGCACATATGTCCAAGTTTATCAAGTATTAATTTGATCATGTGTCTCCTTGCGTACGTCACATACTTGAGTGGATTCCAAAAATTTATTTTAAAGCTTACTTAGAAAAGAAAGATAGTGATGGAGTTTGAAAATTTAGTTAATATTTGAATAAGAAAAATTCAAATTCCCTTATAATAGTGAAAAACATTCTTTTTTCAAAATGAGCAATATGGCTCCCAACAAAGAGTATTAGTGGATTGAAGGTTTCTGAAATTAAGAATAAGTTTTCCCCACAGTAAGAGATACTGTGCAAAGTTTATTAAAACCCCTAGTTTCTCTGACTGTAATATGAGGATAATATTTATTTCTCAGTGTTGTCAAATTATATTAAAAATGAGTAAGGAAGGGAGCAGAGAGCTGATGAGTGCAGATTTCAACTCCTAGAAGACTTCTCAGAATATTAAATTCTAGTCACATTAAGAGCAAAGAGCTCACAAAGACTGCCAAAAGTTTTATGAGCAGAATACAGCAAAGACTTGTGGTCTTGAATTTTAAAACAGTTCTTTGAAGTTTTATGCCCTATCAGTCACTGCAATGCTTACATATATCACTGGTGTTCAAAAAAATTCCCTACCTCTTGTGTAAGATCTGGGAAGAAACTAATATTCATAGTGTACCTAAGGAGTATTCATAATCAGAACAGAGAAAAAGAACAATTTTCAAAATAGAAAGTGTTCTTGGACTTCAGGCAGATACAATGTACATCAACAAATACAAAACTTTGGTCTAGGTGGTATAACTAAGAAGGCCAGGTTTGAGTCCATATTTGAAGCATGATGTAAATTTCATACATGAGTATACATATATAGATATATAATATATATTTATATAAATCTATTTATAGTTATGTTCAGCACCTCTAATTTGAAAATTTGAAATCTAAAATTCTTGACATTTGAAGTTTTTGGAGTAAAAATTAGACACCACAAGCAGAAAATTCCACACCTAGTTTCATGTGGTTAAGTGTCATTCCAAAGACAATTACACTCAAAATACTGCATAAGAGTATATCAGAAATGAATTTCATGTCATATTCCCATCCTTTTCCCAAATATTTCAATGATACCCAAAGTCCAAAATCCAAAATATTAGTCCCAAATATTTTCTTTTGGGAGGGGGATATTTAAACTGTTTGTCTCCATTCTCACAATAAACAAACACATATCAATTTAACTTTCTATAGAAGACTTTGAGCTACTTTTCCTACTTTCTAAATGAGAAAAGCTAGGTCTAGGGCTTGAACTGCTATAGTATCTGCTAAGGAAGCCTCAGGATGGAGACAGGGCAACTGGCATACACTCAGCTTGAAAGGTTCAAATTGTCTTAGCGTACACATAATGTCTCTTAATGTCTGCAACAGTAAAAAAAAAATTCTCCTACTTGGAGTCATGAATGAAAACCTGAATTGTTTTGTTTTGGTCTATTTGAGACAGGGTCTCCTCATAGCCCCAGCTGGCCTGGAACTCACTATGTAGTCCAGGCTGGCCTTGAACTCACATATCTGCCCACCTCTGCCTCCCGAGTGTTGGGATTAAACGCATGTACCGCCATGCCTGACTATGATTTTTTTTTAAAAGTACACTGATGTTGGACAACTGTGGAATACAAGTTTAGATGCAAAGTAAGATAGTCTAAGCTAAAGGTTAATTGGACCAGTTTTCAATATTGTGACATTTGAACAATTTTCTGAAACACAAAATCTAACATTTTTTGACAGTTCATCATTTATCAAATTTTACTTTACAAGGTATTTTATCCATCGATCACGTAACCACTTGTAAGAACCTTCTGAAATGGATTGTAATATTGTCTTGCTATCTTCATTTTACCATTATGATAGTGAATCCTACATTCCAAGGTTACCCCAAAGAGTGGCAGATTCAAGACTTTTACCCATGCAGGAGCCAGAATTTCACTGCTCTGACAGAGTTTATCCCCTTGGACCATAGATTTCATTTTCTAGAAGTAGTTAAAAACAGCTCAATTCATGAAATTGTGAGTATCAATGGATAGATTTGAGACCACACCCTAAACTTAAAATATAATAGCAGACATACTAGATGGCAAAAGATCCATAAAGGGAGGAATGTGCTCTCCCATCAGCAGTCTTACTTAATTACTCATTCCTTGAACTAGGAACAAAATTGAAGAACTCATTGTACAATGCTATAACAACCTCAGCAGGAGGCTGCTCTGCATAGGGCATCCTGATGAGACACCATCAAGTCCTCTCTGGAGTTACTAGAAATGAAGCTGAGGGCAAGCTACACCCAGAAAAAATGAGCCAGCTGGAATTTCACATTCCTCTTTGCTTCTATTTAAGTCAAACTTTGGTCCTGAAGGAAAAAATTACATTAGATGTATGGAGGCTGCCATGAATTCTCAGCATTTGCTCAATCAGCACAGAAGACTGACCCATCTCTGAAGCATCTCACAATGATTTCAGCCTTATTCTCAGACTTGCCTTTTGGTTCACTAAAACACAATAACATGTGAGGCACTTTGGACATAGCTTAGTAATAAAGGTGTCTGCCTAGCTTACATGAGGTCCTGGGTTTAAGCACCAGTGCTGTATCTTCCATTGTGAATATGCACATACATATGTATGGCATGTGTGCATCTGTATGAGTACATATATGCAAAGTTGGTATATAAAGAACAAAGATTAGCAATCTTCAAACATGAACATCTCTAAGCAAAGAAGAGTTTCTATATTTATTTCTCGCCTTTTCAGAATTTCTACTTTGTATTTATAGGCATCAACAAAGCTTGGATTAGGGCCTGAGATTTGGAATTCCATAGTCAAGGGTTTAATTACAGCTCTGACATATTTTCTTTATGACTTAAAAACACACTTTCATCTTCTAACCTTGATATATCATTTAGGAAACTGATGCACATACTGTATATTTTCTAAGATTTTGATGACAATGAAATTTTTTATAATACATACCAAAGATTTAATTTAGGCAAGGGCAAAATATATACTTCATTCGATTACTGAAAGCATTCATTTAGATATACAAATTTTAATAATTTTTAAATATTTGAGGAAGTAAAGTAAATAGAATTATGACATTAATTCAACTGAGTTTGTTTGAATTGATAAAGGAAAGATAGGAATGCACCATTGAAAATGTTTGTCATAAGTACTCTGAGATCTATTCAAAGTGTCCATATTATGCATATGTATGGGATCAGTTCATGGTCACACTGAGCTCATAGTAGTAAAAACACTCTCAGCTACCTCAAGCAAAGATAATAAATTACATTTGCTTCAGCATTATGAAATAAGCATAGAAAATTAACCGTATGTCTTCATTTAAAATAAAAGAACCGGGACTGGAGAGATGGCTCAACGGTTAACAGCTTTTAATTTTTAGAAACAAAACTATAAACATTTGTTTTTTGTATTATGAGAACAAGGGTTAACCAGAGAGCTGGTAAACATTTATTTTCCAGTGTTGTGTTCCTTAATCCCAATTCTACAGGCAGTATGGTCTTCTCTCAGAGAAACTCAGATGTTTGGGAATTTGAAAATAGAAAGCTGCCTCATGAATGTCTTTGCATGCAAGGAAATCAATGTGTGAGTGGGCAGACTAGGAAGAAAAATCCACCTCAGTGTGTGTCCACTTGCCAGTGCACTGGAAATCTTCAGAGAACACAAAGCTGGAGGAAGATGAATTCTAGCTCCTTCTAAAGCAGGCTGACTTCATGTCCTCAGTTCACACCAGAGCTGGGGCTTCTCTGTCTTGGACTGCAAGACTTTCCTCGTAGTCCGTGAGCTCTCAGACTCAAACTGAGCATTGCAGTATCAATGTATGGTCTTCTTTGGCTCACCGTCTTAGGACCTGAACTGAACCATGTGACTGGATGTTTTTCCTCCAGCATTAGAACAAGTTTGAGTCACCTACATGACTGACGACTTAGCAGAGGCCTCTTCAAGTGACTTCTTGCCACAGCTCTGGTCCAGTGTGTTGTACAGGACCATTCTCCAGCAATCAGTCACCATCTTCCTGAGCACAGCTGTGTTGCTATTTTAGATCATCACAGCTGGAGTGAGTTTCACTAGTTCCCTGTAAGAAGCACAAGAACTGGCAAGAGTTTATAACAACTATGTTCTAAGGTTCCTCATTGGCAAGCTAGGCCACAGTCAAGCAGTATCCAAAGACAGAAGCTTAGCCTGCAAACCATACTTTCAGGTTGCAGGATGAACAATAGAAAGATAAAACAGAAGTAAAGTCCTCAAAGATTCTGGTCTTGTATTAGTTACTATTCATGGTGATAAAACACCATGACCAAGCCAAATTAAAGAAGGAAGAGTTTATTTGGCTTATGTTTCCCCAGGGATTAGAGTCCATCACGGCGGGAAGGCACGGCGGGATACAGTGGAAGCAGAAATCTGAGTGGCTGCGGGAAGCAGAACAAGCAACTGCAAGTGGGCAAGGCTGTGAATGCTCAGAGCCTAAATGGAGGAAGTGCTGCCTCCAGCAATGCCAGCCTCCTGTACTTACCAAACAGCACCACCAAGTGGTCATGAAGTGATCACCTCGTTAGAGCCTATGGGAACATTCTTTCAAATTACCACAGGACTCCAGAAAGTATCAACCAATAATTCAAGAGAAGGAAAACAGAGGTGTAGAAACAGATTGCTTCTGAATGAAGGACCATCCAGCATCACTGAAAACAAATGGACCCAAAGAAATCAAATTTGATTTGGAGAACAGATATTTTTGTTAAATAATATTGAAATTTGTACTTATCTTCTTCAGTAATGTCTGTGGTTTTAGAATATTAACCTTTAAATATATATTCTTCCTAAAGTCAGTAAGGGTAGAACATGCCTGACATTCCATCATACAAGAAGCTGGGCTGAGTCCACTCTGGACTAAACAGTGGTAAGTTTCATATCAAACTGAAGCTACATAGCAAACCCTGCCACCTGGGATATTTTTTTCTGTCACACTGAACAGGATATTATTTATACTATTATTTAACTACAACAATTTAATTTGGGTGCACTTTTTCCATGTCTACTAGTGGAAAGGTTTTAAGCAGTGACGGGAAAGGACGGGCTCATCAAAGAACCAGGGAAAGAATTGAGTAACCTAAGCTAAAGACACACAAAAAAGCAATAAATACCTACTCTTTTATAATCTTATTAAATAATACATTTTAAATGTTTTAGTGGCGATACTCTGCATGCTTGTGCAACACTCCTCACGGTAAACAAAGGTTACTGAATGAAAATCCCAGGGACAGGTGAGGGGTACTTCCTTATTTGTTGTTGGTCAGAGAAGCTCTGGAAGCCCCGACACAGCACAGGCTCTTGTCACTCCTCTTGGTTCCACACCGTGTGAGGCCCTATTGCTGAAGAAAGCACACAACTCGGTTGCAAGCTGTAGATAAATCAAGTTAGAACAGAGCTTCAAACTTTCTGTTGGCTTGTTTTCTAGTGCCAGAACTTCCTGTGTAGGCTGCTCAGGGTTCAAAGACATCAACAGGGTTACCCACCTGTATACCCGGAGAGCTAAAATTCATAAATTTCAGGAAATATATGTAGACTGATTAGGCATGATTAGAATGGGAGAAACCAAATGGTATCTAACTGTTTTTAAGGCTTGATACACAGAAGGGAACTCATACCTGATGCAATAAACTTGTCAAGAGTTTGTGGCTGGGAAGTCTTAAGATCTAATGAGGAACAAACTACTGCTCCTTTGCTAAATAGGCAAATTGTTAAGCTATTTTATTTTAAAAACTATTTTTATTATTTATTATTTTATTCCATGTATATGAGCGTATTGTCTGCCTGCATGGAAAAGCCTGCATATCATGCAATGCCTCTGGAGGCCAAAAGAGGGTGCTGGATCCCCTGCAACTGGAGTTATGGATGATTGTTAACCACCATGTGGAAGCCGAACTGGGTTCTCTGCAAGAGCAGCCAGTGCTCTTAACCGCTGAGCCATCTCTCCAGTCCTTGTTAAGCTATGTTTAATACTTATATACTCCATAGATTAATGCTGCTCTCAAATTTGAAAAGCTTACAATTGCTGTGTGCAGCCAAATAATGCCCAGACTCAGAACTGGTTAAAAATCCATGAATAAGTGACTGTGAGCCCTCAGCCATTAAGGAAATAGCTGCAACAATCCTCCATGTCTCAGGGGACAATGTGGAAGAGACAGAAAACATACAAATGCAAGAGGAGTAAGGAAGAATGAAACAACGTTTTCTGGACAAGAAATGTTTCTATATTAAGATGTTGAAGATATTTCTATATTAAGATAATTGTGTATTTTCTGATAACCTGAATATTTGCTCCATAAATACTGTCCCAAGTTTCTTGTAAGCTTCCTTCCTTTCCTTTCCTTTTCTGTCTGCTTCGTGTATTCTCACATAGCTGGTCCGAACACAGTAATTCTGACTTCCATTTCACCTGGCCTGCTATTGATGTCTTACCGTATACTATAAATTTCTGTAAATATAGTTTTCTGTTCGATCACCTTGGTTTGAGAGGATGGGAGAGAACACAGTTTTTAATACTTTTGATGTGCAAGCATGAAGGCCTGAATTCAATATCCAGATGCATGTAAAAAGTCAAGTGTGGTGGAATGCACTTATAATGGCAGTGCTGATGTCAGAGATAGGCAAATCCCTGGAGCTCTTTGGTCAGATAGTCTAGGTGAATCAGCAAGCCCCTGGTCTCACTGGGAGATGGTCACTCACAAAACAAGATATATAACCTCTAAAGAACCACACAGTGCCTGACCTCTGTCCTTTACATGCATCATCACACTTGCACACATGGATCTGCATATTCATGTATACCTGCACCGTCATGAATATGCACACACATAAATGAATGCATACACACATCACTCTTTCATGTATGTGCACACACAAAGGGCTGAGGTTCAAACATGTATACACACAGATGAAAATGAATCTCAGTTTGATTTTCAAAAATTGCTTCCATCTCTTTGTTCAGTTTATCTGTCTGAACTCTGAGACATTTTTTGATGTATTCTTTAAGCTTATTGTGTTTCCTTAAAGCAGTTAATTTGAGTTCCCTGTCTGTGAGTTTCCCCATATTAATTCTGGCTGGTCAGTTTCTGAACTTTGAGTTTAGAGTATTAGGGCAGGATATTCTTTTAAAAAATATTTTTATTGTTTTTTTTGTGAATTTCACACAATATATTTGGATTATATTTAGATCCCCTCCCACAGTTGCACCAACCTTGCTTACTAACCCTAGTTACTTTCCTGCACTCTCAGCTATGTTTGTTGTACAGACCAGGCCCACCTGCAGGGAGCGCAGCACCCACAGTGGGCCCTAAGAAAATGCCTCATAGAGATGGCCAGTACAAAATCCATCAGTGTGCTTACTCAATTGAGATTCCTTCTTCCCAGGCATCTCTAGTTCCTGTCAAGTTGACCGAAGCTATCCAGCATAGGGAGGTGCCCTAGAAATCATGTGCCTCATCAGGTCAGTTCCTCAGCAACCAAAGCAATGTTCTTTATATCCACCACATGTAGGAGGTAAGTGGCTACTAATTTCTTGTTAAATGAATAAAAGAATGAGTGAACAGATGTCTTCAGAGAAGAATATCCTGCAGGCACAGGCAGCATGAGGGTCCTTACCTGCACACCTGCACTCATTCATTGAGAACTGGGCCGGTGCCTCTGCCAGCGCCTTTTTAAACTCCAGCATCTCCACACAACCATGTCAAATGCACAGAATTTCTAGGCTGCTCATTATCCATCCCAGTTGCTCTGATATGTGCCTGTTTTCTGAACATAATTGTTTTAGATTTCTAGTATTGCGCATGTTCTGAATAGCTTCAGTTGTCAACACATGTGGGAGGAAGGAACTTCAACTGGTTAATTTCCTCTAACAGACTGACATGTGGACATGTGTGTCCCGCATTCTCTCTGGGTCTCCTGTGCAATCAGACAAATCATATAATATATTTTATGTGAGTTTATTAACTTACAAAGGAATGAGTACCCAGTGCCTAGCCCAGCACTGCGGAACTCAGAGCCCGCCTCATCAGATCGTGCCATGCCCATAGAACCTCTAGCATTCACTCACGCCTCCGGGGCCAGCAATCTCACCCCAGGTCCACAGGGAATCAATCTATTCTGTCTTTGAGTTGCTGTGCTTGCTGCTAGTTTCCTAAACCAGCACGCTCTACCAGAGGCTCCTGGCTTCCCTTCCTACTTCCTTCCTACTCCAGCTCATGTCAGGCCCCGCACACTGGAGGAACCAGCCAATTGGAGACAATATGTCTATGAGACTGTTGAGTGTCGAGGGAGGTCCCAATCTACTGTGCATGGTGCCTTCACTGGGCAGGTCGACCTGGGTTGCATGAGAATGCAGGCTGAGCCAAGCCAGAAGGGAAAACCTGTAAGTAGCCTTCCTCCTTAGTGTGTGCTTCAGTTCCTGCCTCCAGGTTCTAGCCTGGCTTCATTTCCTGTCATTGCTTCCTTCAAGGATGAACTGTGATCAGGATACTAGGTCAAATGAACCCTTTCCTTCCCAAGTTGGTTTTGGTCAAAGTGTTTTATCACAGCAATGGAAAGCAAAACAGAACAGCCCACATCTGTAAGGTTAATTTCATTAATTATAAAATATAGCTTTACAACATAGGTATATTGAGATTTTCTTCTATTCACTGAAGACGTATAAGTGTGAAATGTAACTTATAGCCAGTTCTCAGGTACCATTAAGAGAACTTCATAATAATGGAAAACAGATGTCTTCTACTTTCATCTATTAAACTTCCAATTGACTTCCGAATTTGAATGCTTATGCCTAAGGGAATTCAGTTCTTCCTCTATAAATTAGAGCCATCTAGATTCATGAATTACATATGCATTAATTACTGGGGTATGCTACAAAAGTTAAATCTAATGTGAATTTAAAAATTAAAAGTGATTCATAAAGCCTATCATTTTATGGGAAAATATATTTCCTCTAAGAATTGAAATGATTCCTCATAATTTATAGGGATAATAATGTTTTATTTCATCCTTTGGATAATATACAAGGATGCAATGAATTTTAATGGGGAAATTTTTTGAATATTTTGTTTATTTATTTATTTATTTATATTTTTAATTTTTTTTTATTATTTTTATGTATATACATGTATTGCCTGCATGTAAGTAAGTGCACCCATGTCGTCCAATGCCCGCAGAGGTCAGAAGAGGCTGTTGGATCCCCTGAGACTGGAGTTACCAACAGTTGTTAGCTGCCATGTGGGAGCTGGGATTCAAACCCGGGTCTTCTGCAAGAACAACCAGTGTTCTTAACCACAGAACCATCTCCCCAGCCCCCTTAATAGGGAAATTTTTACAAATACTTTGCTATAGAGTAATAGAGATGAGAGAACCAAAACTGCTATTTATACTGTGTGTATGTGAATGTGTACAGGAAAGAGATATATGGATGGAGAGACATGCAGAGACAGAATCAGAGAGCTATAGAGAGTGACAGAGAGACAGAGTGGAAGACGGAGAGAGAGCAAGTCAGAGAAAGAGATATATAGAGAGACATACACAGAGAGCAGAAAGAGGCACAGTCAGAGAGAGACAGAGAGAGACAGAGTAGAAGACAGATAAAGACAAAGGGAGACAGAGACAAAGAGACAAAGATGTTTTTCATCATTTTCCATGCCGATTTTGGATTTGCCAAGTCCTCTTTGAAGCAGTTTCAAAATACCACCACTACCAAAGCCACCTTTGTAAAGAAGTCCTTGTGTTACTTTGAGTTTTATTTTAATACATATATTAATTTTATGTGCATGAGGGTATTGCTTGCATGTATATAAGTACACCTGTGTCATGATATGCCTGTGGTCAGAAGAGGGCATTGTATCCCCTGGAAATGGAGTTAAGATGGCTGTTAGCTTCCACATAAGTGCTAGGAATTGAAACTGGGTCCTCTGCAAGAGTTTCCACAACTCTTAACTGCTGAGCCATCTCTCCAGCCTCTGTTACTTTAATGGTAAGAACATATTTAAAATATACAGTGAATAGTAATGTAATGACTCATGCTAGCTAATTTTGGGTCCATTGTAAATCACAAATTAATAATAGTTGAACTTTCAGGGGCCAAATGCCAAAGAAATGATGAAAGTTAAACTTTTGAATTCCAAAATTTATTGTGGCAATATACTTATACTTTAAATTTACTGTAGTAATGATATAAATCTTCAGAACATGGCTGTTGAAACAGTACAAAATAGACGAAATAATAATACAATTGCAGAGAGAAAATAGGTAGCTTCCAATTCAAATCTTAGTCCTTATAATTTAGGAAGACTGATTATGTTGTGAGATACCTCCAGTGTATGACATTTCTCATAGAAATTATGAGACTGCGGTAGATAGAATAATTGTTTCTTCCAGAGGAAATATAGTAAGGCCCCAAGGGAATTCTCCCGAAGGTAAATCTGAAATGAACCCTTAAGTGTAAGGATACATTTAGGAAGAAAGTAAAAGCAAAATGAGAGATGAACCAGGTAGTAGTAAGATACTTGGCAAATTTGAAGAACATGGAGAAGGATGCTATAAGTGGGAGAGTCAGAATTGCTCCTCTGAGTCTCCTCAGAATATTCCAGAGGCAATGAACTCTCCAAATGTCAATTCAACTTGTTCATATAATCATTTTCCTATCAGATTCCCAAATGGGAGCAATTGCTGAAAAAACTAGGTCAGAGCCTGACCCAGAATATGTGGTACATATCCAACGGAAAACAGTTGAATAGAATTAAAATGAGAGATAAGTGTGGCTCGTGTGAGACATAATTAAACAAAAGGGAAAGAGAAGTCATAATTAAAATTTAGGTAAACTAGGATGGAGTTTAACCATCATAGTAACTGTATTCCATTTAATCAGCACATGCAAAACGCCAAAGATTTTCAGTTAGGAGAAAAACACTGTTCTAGAATCCTTAGGTTCAAAACATTGAAAAGGCATTTTCTGTAGTGTCAAATAAATCAATCTTGTCCAAGTGAAAGAAGTTATACTGGTCTTTACAAAAATATTGGATTCTTTAGTAAATGTCATCAGTCCCGGATATTTAGAAGTAGGTAAATATCACAGGTCATGTCCCCACAGCCTTCTTCCTGTGTATTATGAAATCAAGCCATGCTCAGTTCTGCCTCAAAGCAATTCTTTGTTATAGCAATAACAAATAATAAATAATGGAAGAAGAAGCACATGACAAGCCGCCTATTTCAGTAAGGTCAGTGAAGCCCCAGCTCTCTGCTCTAATCAACACCAATGAGAAATTCTCCTCACCTCAAAGTAGTGTTCAGGTAATCTCCTAGTTGGCATTAACCACTCAAATGGCTTCTGAATTAAAGTGGAAGAATTCAGTAGAAAAGAACCGTAGTACCTTTCTTAGTATAGACTCTGTTCTTCAAGCTTTCAATACTCATAGGGGTAAGGTACAGGTGTCCTTCCAAACATTTCAGACAATATATATTTTCTAAATTATGTATTTTAGCCAATCAAAATATTTATTTTACCATTGCCAATTAACAATTTGTATCTTATAGACAGCAAGTGAAGAGACCTGAAATCTTAACCCTGCTTGCCTTAGTGAACGATATACGATGTGATTCTGTATTCAAGTGTAAGAGACGATAGCTTACAATTTTAATTTTAGTTTTTCTTCTTTCTGAAAAAATAATCCAGATGATTATGCTTATGAAGTTCAAATCCTAAATCCCATAAGACTAACATGCTGCTTCTTTCGACCCTCCTTCTCATCAGAATGTGTTACAATACTAACTCAAGTCCTATGATGAATCGTTGTCGCATTCTCTTACTGAAAGGCCCTTATTCCACATGGCATGTGTTCTGACTAACACAAAATTATTTCCTCTTAAGTGATAAGACATTTATTTCATATATTTTTGACATTGTTACACCCTTTCTGTGCCCAAGCCGATGGACAGCAGCTTCCTAACCTCACATTTTACTTCTGCTCTTTCCATACATCTGGGTATGAAAATGTTTGTCACAAACAAAACTTCAAATTTTCATTAAATTCAGGTCTGACCTTTCCAACCAGGAGATATAGCACAAGTTCTATTGAGATGGTATAAACATTAAACTATCTTTATCTTGCTTTCTTCCTGATATGCAGCTGATGATTGGTACTATCCTACAACAATTTTCTAGGTACATAACATAATCAATAAATATGACTTAGGAAGAATGAAATCCCTTTAATATGTTAGCTTTAATTTGTCTTGTATGTTCTTTTGACTACTTAGGATAATGTACACTTATTTAGTTACAATTACTTCTAAATAATAATTTTTATAAGAAAACTCAGAATTGCTGGGCTAAGCTGTTCAAGTCATTCTAGTATGTTCAATATGACAATGGCTATTTGCACTTGGAATGCAGTTCTATTTCTCATGTTGGCCTAAAAGAGGCTGAGGTATGACACTTACTTGTGAACTCTCATTTCCTGACATTTCTTCCATACACTTCCTGAATTCAGAGACATTGAATTCCTTTTCCAGGTAGTGCTTTAGAAACTTAGTCATGTCCCAGGCTCTGGAGATCACTGCCACTTCAACATGGAGACCTCCACACTGATTTTCCTAACACAAGGATTGTCAGTGGGATTTCTGTATTCTATACAGACATTACCTGACATCATGCTCTGTTGCCTTATCTTGATGCAGAATCTCAAACACATTTTTTTTTTTTAAGAATTTTTGTTTGATCTGACTTTTGTATGTCACATTTAAGGGTGATATAGAAGTCAGGTCAAGTTTATCAAACCATACAACAAATATATTTTTGTGAAAATCAAGATTAAAATTTATTTTGAAATATTGACAGAGCCAATCTTGTCCAGGTCTTTTGCAGATAACCACAGTTTTAGTGTGTTCAGGAGTGCAATAGCAACGTCATGTCCTGCTGTCTCTTTGCTGCATCTCCAGCTCCTCTGAATCTTACACAATTTCTGGCCTTTTTTGTTGTTGCTGGAGCCTTGGAGGGGGTGATGAAATTATGCAAGATTGGTCCATCATCATTTTTTAGGCACTTTGGCTAGTTATGGATATCACATATGGTAAATAGAAATTATGTACGAAGTTTCTATAAAGGTACTTCACAGAGTGGAGGGACATGTATGGGGTATACATTAACCAGAATATCAACAGCAAAATCAGGAAAAGTATAATAGTTACACATTTTGTTTATGTTCTTGGATATTGTTATATAACAAATGTAGCTGGTAGGTACATAGTTGAATAAACCTATAGATAAGAGCAGAATTTTGTGTGACAACATAAGCATAGTCACATGGACCAGCTTTAACTGTGTAAGCAGATATGAAATAAACCATCTACTACCAGGACACTAATACTGATCTGTCTTTTTTTCTGTACATTGTAAAAGTTTAGTTATTGAAAAAATGTTATGATTACCTTTTGTATTTTACACTTACTTATTATTTATTGTGTGTTTTTACACATGCCATGTTGGACATCTGAGGTCAGAGAACATGCTATGGCACTCTGTTCTTTCCTTCCCCCATGTGGGGTCCAAGCACTGGACTCAGGTCATCATGACTGGCATCAAGCACCTTTACCTGATGAGGCATCTCACTGACCCTGACCATCTTTATATTAAGAAGTCTTTAGAAAAAAACAGCAATGTATATGGTAGTGACTGAAATTATGTCTTTTAAAAGTGTCTCTTAATATTCAATTCTATTGTAAATGTAGAAATGCATAGGATTCTCTATATCTACCAAATACCTGTAGCAATAAGTGCTTTCCACATGTACCCTCCTTCTCATCTTTAGAATAGTATCGATAACAATACAAACTCATGAATATCTATTAAGAGGTATTGTGTGCCAGCAGGTCCTACAGCATGCAGCTCTCACAATTTCTCAATTTCAATAGTCAGTGAGCTTTCAGATTCAGGAAAAGCTAGTAAAATCAGTAAGCTGAGAAACTACCAATAAACTAAAGGATTTCTTGTGTGTGTGTGTTTGTGTGTGTGTGTGTCTGTGTGTCTGTATGTATGTGTGTGTATGTCTGTGTGTCTGTGTGTCTGTGTGTGTGTATGTCTGTGTGTGTGTCTGTGTGTGTGTGTGTATGTCTGTCTGTGTGTCTGTGTGTGTGCGTATGTCTATGGGTGTGTGGTCTGAGTGTGTGTCTGTGTGTGTGTCTGTGTGTGTGTAATGAAAACAGAAAGCTATTTTGTTTCCATGGCTGACAATTTGCTTGTTCCTCTACAGAGGACGTGCACTGGAAGTAGTGGTGGGATGGGAGTGGAGATTAGGGAGAAGATTGGAATGTGATCAAAATACATTGTATGAAATTTTTGGAGAATCAGATTTCTTTTTCAAATTTGGTTATTCCACAGTGAAGTACTAGAAACCTCTAAGTGCTAATTTGGCTTAGTAATACATTTTCTAAATAGTAATGAAGCAAATAATTTTAGTAGATTTGCATCAATTAACACAAAACTTAATCTTACATGCAGATCTTTATGAGTTATTCTTTACCCTGTGAGTGAGCAATTCCAGTTCATTGCCTTAGGCATTTTTTAAACATTTTATTATATTGTTGTTATATTGTTGGCAAGGTCACAACATGACTTTGAAGTTCATCTATGAAATGTCTGTGATAAGAAAATTGTATTGCAACAAACCTTAAGATACATGAATCTGAGCCGAAAGTTCTCTGAGGATCCAAAATATAATGGCCTCATTCATGGAACTGAGCAAATCATGAGTTTTTCAGCTCCAAATAACATCTATTTTAAGAAACACAGCCCATTGCCCTATTAATGACATGGGAACTCTCACACAGATGAGAAAATCACCAGGTCACTGAGGAACATTGGTTTTTTACTGCAGCTCTGAGCTCATTCTCCTCACTCAAATAGTCCCAGAGCTCAGTTCGGAAACTGCTAGAAATCAACAGAGAAACAACTCAAGATATAGCCATAGACAAAGGTATTCTGAGTAGGGCATAAATAGCTCATAATTTGACATTCAAAATTTGCAATTGAAAATTCATCAAATTTAAAGTATTTTCATAGAAAGAAAATACTTCAGCAGTCAGGGGCAGCTTACAGAATGGAAGACAATCTTGCCAAGTACACATCTGACCAGCGATATAGAATGTATAGGGAACTTGATATGTTAAACATTAAAATGTAAGTCATCAATTAAAGGGGAAATGAATCGAAAAGACAGACCTAAAAAATCAGGAATACAAATATACAAAAGATATATAAATAAATGTTCAACATCTTATCCATCAGAAAATGAAAAAGTAAAATTACATTGAGATTCCATCTCACACTCTTCAGTATAAATATCATCAAGAAAACAATCTGGGGTAAAAATGCTGGATGACAAAGAAACTGTTGTTGGGAGTGTATGGTACAGAAAACACTATGGAAACCAGTACGGAGGTTCTTCAAGAGCAAAGAAAAAAACAAAACAGAGCTGCTATATAATTCAACTGTCCCACTCCTGGGGCCATATCAAAAGGAATCAAATAAAGCATATGATAGACACTTGAACAACCATGCTCATCTGGTGATATTCATAAGATTTTAGCAAGTGAATCAGCTTAGATACCCATCAATAGACAAATGCATAAAGAAATACGAAGTGGATACATGAGTGTCTATTAGCCATAAAGAAGAATTAAATTGTCACCTTCAAAGAAATGAATGGAACTGGAGCTCATCATATTAAAGGAGATAACCCAGACTAAGGAAAAAATGCAAAGGGGGAATGAACCAGCGATGAGAGAAGTCACTAGGTGGTGATGGGTAATTACGATTAATGTGCATCATACACATGCATGAAAATATCATTAGTACTGTGTACTAATTTAAATGCCCACAGAAGATGCTCCCTTTGGGAAGAATGTCTAGATCTTTTTTTTCCATGTAAACACTTGGTAGGCAGATAATAACCCCATGTACTCACATCCTGATCCTCAGAACATGGATACATGTCTTGTTGCACAATTTGGGGAAGTAAAAGTGACTTACTGGATAGCCATTCCCATCCTGGAGATAGGAGAGGTTCCTGGATTATCTATGTTTTCACAGTGTAATCTCAAATCCATGAAATCACACGCTCTGGAAAAAAAAAACTATAACTCTCTAGTTAAACACAAGATAATTCCTTAGTTTCTTGTGCAGATTGGGTTCTGGAATTTCCAACAGCAGACACATTTATATATCTTATTTCTACTTTCCCATTCAATTTTCCCCTTTCTTCTATGTGGCCCTTCATAAAAACAAGTGAAATTTTCCTTTGATGCTATTTCTTTTACTATGAATACGCCCTCTCAAGTGACATCAATGACTCCAAACATGATGAAATAAAGATTCTGAATGAACTTTTAATATTGCATTGCTGACACCTATGTGACCCCACACTTCCCATTTCTCTCTTGTTCTACCATGGAACATTCTTGTTTGGATAGTCAAGTTGAAACAAGTAGGCAAGTGATGCATTTTCCCCATGTCTTCCTCTCATTTCAATAAATACCAAGAATTCTAACCCCACATCATTTAGACCGTTACAACAAATAAGCCTATTACACGAGGAACAGAACCATCCACACCTTTTCAGTCTATAATGTTATTAGTTACTTGTCTGAGCAGCAATGTGCAAATATAACAATGTGCAAGGTGGCAGCAGGGTACGCATTATATCAGTGTCAAGATGCAGTTATGTAGATGATTCAGGCAGTCTTCAGCAGAAGCCACACTACAGATAAGCCAAGACTCCCTGAGATATAGGAAAAGATATGGGGTGTTGCTATTACCTTTGTTTTCCCTTCATTTTTATTGTGCAGATCTGCCATCCCAACTTTCCATAAGACCTTTCAATGTCCTTCATAATTGTTCTTGGATGAAATTTTCACTTGATAGGGAATTTCCAGAAATAGTGTTTTTTAAAGTTAAATTCTTTGATAGCCATATTTTCTAATGAAGGGGTGCTCACATAAGCACTTCATTATGTTAACTGTCACTTTTCTTGATTTCATGATGCTCTATCTTCTTTGATTTTTCATAAGTTTGACTATGATATTTCTTAGCTTGAGTCAATTCATTCTTAACTTTACTATAATTTTCTAAGCTTGTAGAATCTGCAATGTATATCTTTCTCTGTACTGGGAAATTTCAAGCTATAATGCCTTCAAACATACACTATTTCCCCATTCTCTCTCTTCTTTTCTTCTGGAATTCCAATTATAGTTATGCCAGTATTTTAGGTATCATCTCCCAGATCCCTGAGGTTCTATTCATTATTTTCAATCTTTTTATTTCCCATAGAGAAAACACGAGGGCATTCTCAGAGAGAGAAGTGTGTGATAAATATGACAGAGAAACTCAAATGAAGATTGTGTGTTCAGGGAACAGTAAGAAAATAATCTGCTTTTCTAATAACAAGGGCTGTAGAAAAGAGGCTAAAGGAGTGGAAAAAGGCAGGCACATTGAGGGTCATGATAACACAATGGATTTTTAGTAAGAGCCACTGGGTACTTTTGTTTTCAAGGTCAACTCTGAGATTACAAATCCTTTTCTCATACATTTAATAAAATATTTTTGAAAATTCTTTTTGCCTGGAGTTTTATAAAATATTTATGAATATCAGTAATTATGAATATCATTAACCCTTACTATAGAACAATTTTAAAAATGTCGTTGGAAACCATCCCTGACAACAACCCAAAATCATTTTTATTATTTGCATTTCCTGTTTTTATTCAAAGCATTTGCCATATCCCTGATGACTCATTTAGGCAGAATACTATTTAACTTCAAATTTCTCTCAAAATATGGAGTGCATTAGGTCAGGTCCCCAAACAGTGGTTTGAGTGTTGAGACCTTGTTGAAGGAGTGTGTGGCCTCAGCTGGTGTTGGGACTCTATGTTCCCATCCTGAATTCTTGAGCATAAATTAGAGCAAAGATGTGTCACATCTTCTGGGAAGTTTGTTGGGCTTCTTTACTTTTGTATTTAATAGTTGTTTAATTTGCTGTAGCCTTCATTTATGGCAGCACATTTCTTTTAATTATGGGTAAGTTTTGGAAAGAGGACAGGTATGAATGTTCAGCACCTTTCAGACACTGGCAAATGTATATAATTTTTAGTAGTCTATTTTAGTAAGATACAGTGTTCACTGAATCAAATCCCTAAAATACCCTGAAAATAGAATTGCTAAGAAGTACATAAGTCACTTTTATTAAAAGACTTACACACACACACACACACACACACATATACACACACATATCTGACACAGACTGAAGTTGTTCTATCAAGGGTCACACCATAATATAAGACTGACTCTTCTAGCAGCTGTCAAATGCCAATAGCGCCTCAAATAGGGGTAGTAATTTATGTCCACCTTCCCCTACTGCATGCTCGGGTTTTGTCTGACTTGATATTGAGCTGGTCTTCTGCATGATGTCACAATTACAATGAGTCCCTGTGCAACTGTCCTGTCAAGAAAAACGAAAACTGTTTATTTTTGATCATCTACCTCCTCTGAATCTTACAGTCTTTCTGTCCTCTCCGCCTCAAAGATAACATGCCTTGTGGGGAGTGGTGTGATATAGATTATAGAGGCTATTTAGGAATGAGCAATCCCATTTTTTAATGTTAATCATGTAACACTTTTATTATTTATGGTTCAAAGTTTCTTTTTAAAGAAAGTTTTATTTTTCCTTATCTCACCACTCAACAATAGTGTTCTTTTCTGTTAGCCAAAATGAATTAAAAATATTCACCCATCTTCCCTGTACTGTGAACAGCTATATTCTCTCCCCAAACTTTTCCAACCACTGCCTTGGCCCTAGACTCCCTCTTGATCCTCTTTCCTGAGACCTCCATACTACCTTGACCAGACAGACTCTTCCCAGTGTATTGATTCTCCTGCAGTCTGACCAACTACATTTTCTCTCCCCATCCTGTCCCCATGGCCACCTTGGGCCTAACCACAACCTGATATTCCTGCCTAAGACCTCCAGACTACCCTAAGCAAAACCCCACCAACTGCATCTTGATTCCCCTGACCCAGGACCAGCACCATTTTTTCCTCCCCATTTTGCCTCCACCCACACCTTGGTCCTAGGACCCTCCTACTCATCCCACCCGAGACCTCCATGTGAGCCTCCAAAGTCAGACACTGCTAGCTGCATCTTGATTCTCTGGCACTGACCCAATGCATTCCTCTCTCAAACCTGTTCCCATTCTAACCTTGGGCCTTGGCTCCCTCTGACATTACCATCTGAGACCACTGCCCATTGAATCTTGATTCCTTTGTACCCAAACTAGCTACATTCCCCTGATCCAAGGCCCACACCTACTCTGATGAGCTAGTTAGATCCTCATTCCAGGCCCAGGCATAGGCACCTTCTTGCTCTTTCCACCTGCAACCTCCACGCTAGCCTTCTAAGTCATACCTCACCCACTATGTCTTGATTCCCTTGCCCATATACCAGCTACATTCTCCTTCTCCAGGGCCCAAATCTGCTCTGCCTATCTAAGTAGACCACCCTCACTCTGTCCCCACCACAACCTTGGGCCTAGACCTCCTCAAGTTCTTCCTGCCTGACACCTCCTGACTACCCTGCTAGAAACCAGATGTTGAATCCCTATATTCTTGAACTTGGCCAAGGCCACTTCTCATGCTGGAGAGCTCTTGAGAAATAAGCTTGGAACCCATCCTGTCCTGTCAATGGAAAAAAAAAACAAAACTGCAACTGAGGACCTGAAGTACAGAGAAAACTAACTATTCAGACCTAATCAGAGAGAAATTAAGTTACATCAACAATGGAAACAGAACCAAAATTCAACTAAACAAAGGCAGGACGAAATAGACACAAAACCAACCAAAGAACTCCATATTCACAAACCACAATGCCAAACCACAAGTAATATAAAAAATCAAGATAATATGTCCCCACCAAAACCCACTAGTTCTGAAGAAGTGTAGTACAGTGAGAACCACCCAGAGGAACCCTGGGATGCAGAATTTAAAAAACAATAAAAGAATTCAATGACTTTAAGAAACATACAAACAATTCAAAGAACTCAAAGAGGATAGGAATAAACTCTTAAATGAAGCTCAAGAAAATATAATTATTATGACTGGATGAATGTCAAAAACAAATCAGGAATTGAAAAGTGAATTCACAAGAGAAATATTGAGAAAACCCAAGCTGAAATGAAGATGGAATCAAAAAATTAAATAAGCAAATTTGAAACAACAGGAGAAAGCCTCACAGCAGAATGAATGAAATGGAGATACAAGACTGAATGGCAAAGTTGAAGAACTATACTACTCAAGCAAAGAATATGAAAAATTAAAAACCCCACAAAAATGGAATATCTAGAAAACTTGGAACACCATAAAGAGACCAAATCTATACATCACAGAGAGAGTGGAAAGAGAACTCAAGTCAATGACATTGATCAGATCTTCAATAGGAATATATAAGAAAACTTCCTTGAATTAAGGAAAGACATACCTATAGAGACACAAGAAGCACACAGAAAACCAATTAGACAGGACCAGAACAGAAAGCCCCCACTCTGTGTCATAATAGAAGTAATAAATGTACTGAACAAAGAGACAGTACTGAAAGTTACAAGAGAAAAAGTAGCAAGTTATATACACAAAAGAAAATATGTCAGAATTAGAGCTGACTTTTCAAATAATATTATAAAACATATAAGAGTCTGGACCAAAGTATTCCCAGTTCTAAATGACCACAGATGTCAACCCAGAATAGTTTACTCAAGAAAACTATCATAGTTGAAGGGGACAGAAAAATCTTCTATGATACAAATAGGCAGAAAGAATTCATGTTCACCAAGTCAGATGAACAGAGAATATTTGAAGCAATACAAAGGACCAAAGAAAGAAATGACTATACTCAAGAGGCTACAGGGAAAAAAATGGAAGTATAGAGTACAGAAACATAAAATAAGACCAAAAACAGAAACAGAAAATAAAATGAAGTAACTAATTCATATCTTTCAACAATAACCATAAATATTAATTGCCACAACATGCCAGTAAAATTCGCAGGCTAGTTGAATGGATTAAGTAAAATCCAGCTATGTGTTGTCTGCAAGAAACTCACCTTCCCTCCAAGGATAGGCACCACCTTAGGCTTAAAGGATGGAAAAATATTCCAAGCCAATGGCACTTAGAAGGAAACAGGACTTGCTGTTCAAATAGCTGACAAAAGAGACATCAATTTAAAATTAATCAGAAGAGATAAGGTCACTATATTCTGATAAAGAAAGTAATCAACCATGAAGACATAATAACATATATGCACCAAACTCTGGTGCACCAAGTTTTACAAAAACAGTACTATTAGACTTCAAGACACAAATTAACCACAAGTAATAGTAAGTGACCAGTAAACCACTATCTCCAATAAACAGGTCATCTGGCCAAAGAATCAAGAGAAAAATATGAATTAAGCAATATAATACATCAAATGAACCTAACAGACATTAAAAAATATTATACTCAAGGACCAAAAAAAGATACATTCTCCTCAGCAGCCCATGGAAATTTATTTAAAATAGACCAAATATCAAGGCACAAAAGAAACCTCAATATTACAAAAATTTGAAACAATTACATTTATTCTATCAGCCCACAGTGCAACAAAACTTAAAACCAACAGTAGAAAAAGCTCTAGCAAATACATGAACTATGGAGATTAACAATAAACTCCTGACTAATGAATGGGTCAAAGAAGAAATAAAGAAATAAAACTATTCCTGGAACTAAATGATAATAATATCACAACACTGCAAAACCTCTGGAACACATTAAAAGCAGTCCAAATGGAAATTTACTGCTCTAAGCACCTACATTAAAAATCATAAATGAATTAATAGTGCAACTCAAGAATTTGGAAAAGCAAAAACAAACCACCCAAACCAAAAAAAATAAGAAGAAATAATAAAAATCTGTGCAGAAATCAATGAAATAGAAACAAAGAAAACACAGAGAATCAGGAAATCTAAGATCTGGTTCTTTGAAAAGGTAAATAAGACAGGCAGACACAGCACCGCTAACAAAAAGAAAGACAAGGCAAATCCAAATAAAACCAGAGAGGAAAGGGGAAACATTATAACAGACACCCCCCCCCAAATCCAGGAAATTGTAAGGGAATAATTTTCAAACCTATATTCTATTAAATTTGAAATATCTAAGAGAAATGGACAAATTTCTAAATTCAGTGGAAAGTGTAACACAAAACCTCCTAACTAAAAATTTCTCAGACCCTAAAAAATTGACAGCAGAAGTTTACCAGAACTTCAATGGAGATATTTGAATTTTTTCAAAAGATAGAAACATTGGGAGAACACCAAAACTTCTTCTATGAAGCGAGTATTACTCTAGTACCAAAACCAGGAAAAGACACAACATAAAAGAAAACCATAGGCTCATATCTCTAATGAACATAGAAGAAAAAAATCCAACAAAATACTTGCAAACTGCTTCGAGATACACATCAAAAATTCATCCACCATGATCATGTCTGCTTTATTCAAGAGAAGTAGGAATAGTTCAATATATGTAAGTCAATACATGTAATAAATCACATATATGGAGTTACAGAGAAAAATCATATGATAATCTCACTAGATGCAGAAAAAGCCTTTGAAAAAGTCCAACATGCATTTATCTTAAATGTCCCACAGGAGTTGGACTAGATGGAGCATACCTGAATATAATTAAACTATATATAATAAACCTAAAGCCAACATTATCATTAATGAGAAAAACTGGAAGCATTTCCATTAAAATAAGGAATTAAACAAGGCATCCTTCATTCACACATCTTTTCAACATAGTGCTTGAAACTGCTGCTAGAACAATCGGGCAGGAGAAGGAAATGAAAGGGGTATTAATTGGAAAAGAATTGGTCAAATATTTATATTCGCAGATGATATGATATTATACATAGGAGATCTCAAAAATGTCAAAAGAAAACTTATAGAAAAAATAAACACTAATAACAAAGTGGCAGGTTACAAAATCAATTTACAAAATGCAGCACCTTTCTATACACCATTAACAAGCAATCAGAGAAAGAGTTCATGGAAGCACTCACATTGATAATGGCCTCAAAACAACAAATAAACCATTAAAACATCTAGTAATAAACCTAACCACAGACAGTAAATACAGCTACTGTGAAAAATTTGAATCTTTGAAGAAAGAGGTTGAGAAATAGACAAGGTCATGGAAAGATTCCAGTGCTTATAGGTCAGTAGAATTAAACTTGTTAAAATGGCCATCCTAGCACAAACAATTAAAATTTTAGTGCAATCACAATAAAAACCTCATCACATTCTTCACAGAATTAGAAAAAGGCATCTTAAAATTCACATGGATTCACAAAAGTTCCTGGATAGCCAAAACAATTCTGAATACAAAAAGGAATACTTGTAGGTTTATCCTACCAGATCTCAAAGTATAATACGGAGATATAGTAATCAAAATAGCATGGTATTGGCAACAAAACAGACATATAGATCAATGAGCAAATACAAGTCCCAAGCATGGGTGCAGCACCTTTCAAAGCACAGGACTTTCTAAATCAGACATCAGTTGTTAAGGTCAACAGTCAAGTGGGAACTCATTAAACTAAAACTTCTATACAGCAAAGGAGACAAATAAGGAAGGGAAGTGAAAGCACACAGAGTTGGAGAAAATCATCACCAGCCACACAGATGACAGGTCAATATCCAGAATACTCAAAGAACTTAAAGAATAAGGTATCAAGAAACAAATGACCCAATCAAAAGATAGGCTATGAATTTGAACATAGACTTCTCAAAAGGAGAAAAATATGGCTAAGAAACACCTTGAAAAGTGTTCAATGCACTTTGCAATTAGGGAAATGAAAATCAAAACCATATGAAGACTTCCCCAGTCAGAATACTTAAAATCAAGTGAACAAATGATATAATGATATCAAATGCTGGTGAGGATGGTAAAGGAGAACACTCATTCACTGCTGGTGGGACTGCAAACTGCTATAACCACTATAGAAAGCTATGTGGAGAACTCTGGCAAAGAATAAAAATAAAGCTACCATATGATCTAACTATACCACTCTTTGGCATAACCCAAATAATTTATTCTGCAGCAGAGGCAACTGTACATCCATGTCTGTTGCTGCTCTTTTCACAATAGCTAAGAAATTGAAACAGCCTAAATACTCATCAGGTAATGAATGGATAATGAAAATGTTCTACATTTACACAATGGAGTTCTACACAGCAGGGAAGAAAGATGAAATCATGAAATTTGTAGGTAAATGGATGGAACTACAAACTGCTATAGTAAGTGAAGTAACACAGCCTTTGAAAAACAAGTGATGAGAGGTCTCTCTCATTTGTGGTTCTTAGCACCAAATTCTTATGTGTCAGTATATATACTGATATAACCACAGGAGCCAGGAAAATGGAAAGAAATTATGTGGAAAGGCTGGGATAATAAGTGACAGGTATTCTCAAGGATGAAGTCAGGAAAATGTGTGTATTTAATTGAGATGAGAGGAGGGAGCATTATACCTGGAACCATCCGGTAAAGGGGAAGAAGCTGCTCAAGAGAAGGGGGAATCTTAAGGAACAGATATTATCAAGGAGAAAATGGAGAAAATTGGAGTACTTTAACTGGAGAAAGAGGAATTAGGGTTAGACAAGGAGAGAGGAGAGATAAAAAATGATTATGTGGTACCAAAACCAGATGGAAATGCATTAGTTTAAAAACGTACTGAAAAATACACAGACAACATCTATACATGACTGTATACTTATAACTATATAACAGGAAACACAATTCCAGACAGGAGAACTCTCCCCCAAAGTTGCTGGTCAGGGTAGGCCAAGAGATTCCCAGAATAACACAGGCTATTGCCACAGCCCTTGATTTCTTCCAAGTTCTTGAATGTAAGACCCTATTACTGAAGACAATGCATACTGCAGATACAGGACTGTGACCAATGGAGCTAGAACTGACGTGGAAGCCTCCTCAGGTCAGCTAGTGCTCATAGTTTCAGAGGATTCTGGTAAGGGAGAAAAAAATCAATCAATTGTCTAATACCAGATTAAAAGCCCAACCAGCACAATGACTGGCCCAGTAATTGTTTTGTATTAGTGCTATAGTGACACTTTAATCTTGAGGGTAATCAACAACATCTGATAATAGGAGGAAGTTCATGTGTGTTACTGTGAACATACACATGTCTAGAGGGGTCATAGATCCTACGGAAAACCCTACATCTGTCACATCCCTAGACAAACGGAGCTTCTTACTGTAAGCTAAATATGGATCACTATGTTTCAGCAATGCATATTTCTCAGCACTCATCAAAGAAGTTTCTTTTTGCAACAGTTTGAGACTATTCAGAGTTCCAAAACTGGTCAAAGAAGAAGTGTCTGCGAGATGCGCAGCCCTAAGTGACACATCTACCGTGGAACCGCTCCACCCACGTCTCAGCACATAGCAGATCAGGAGGAAGAGTGAATACTAATGCATCCCTAAACTCTCACCAGTGAAGGCTCTCCCACAACAGAGGGCGATTAACACAGAAGGCCACACTGTCAAAGTGTACAGTATAGAAGACTGCAGAGAGCATGTTCCTGGATAGAACTCCTATACTAAACCTCACCCACCCATGACCCAGGGACTATTGTGGAAGAGGAGGGATATAGATTGCAAGAGTCAAGTGTGGTAGATGACCACAAGGAAATGTAGTTTTCCAGACACCTGGGAACTTTCTCATATGAACTTTCAGTAATGATAACAGCATGTACAAGACCCAAAACTCAAACACAAAACAGACAAAAGCTCAGCATCGAACTGGGGAAATTTTTAAGAAGCCTCAACTGTAGCTAAAGAACTACTGGCAACTGATACTGCTGGATTAAGGATAGCTGATTTTCCTTAAGGAAGTGATACTATATAGGCTGACCCTGGACCAGTTGATGAACACACACCAAGGGATATCTGGGAACAAAAATTTGACAGGATAGGTCTTAACATCTATGACAGAATGCATGAAATCCAGAGGGAGTCTACTGGCAGTGCAAATAGAGGAGGGGAGTTTAAATGTGATCAAGATGTATGCAATGCAGAAAAATTCAATAAAATGCACATTGACAAAAACATGTGTTTCCACCAGAAACTAGCTCAGACATTAGGAAAATTTATGTTAATTGTTCTAGACAAAATTTAATTTAGCCAGTGAATAGGAAAACATTGGTAAGGCTAGACAATGGAATATTATTTATTGTTAAATGAACTGTTGTAGTCTGACATAATATTGAATGCATATCACTAAGTAAAATAAGGCAAACTGAAAAAGCAGTATAATTTCAAATGCATAGCATACTGAAAATGCAAATATAAACTATTAAATCATCAATATTTGTCAGAGGTTCAGCTGGAAATAAGACAGGAACTGGGGGAAATCAAGGCATTACCACAGGGGCAGCACATCTGCAGATGGACCTGTTACATGAGCACAGCACTAGTGTGAACTCCATGTAGTCTAGAGGCATAGCAGAGTCATTACACATAAATATGTGTTCACAGTTTAAAACAATGGTACTACTCTGCCACTGTTGTGGACATGGTAATGGGAAACTGGGAATGTGTGAGCCAAAGGGAGAACGGAAAATATTCTCACCTACTGAATTTCAGTGTGAACCTTAAAGTACTTCTCACATTTCTCAGTATTACTAACATTTGTCAAAAAAAGTCCAATTCTCCCCCTTCTTGGGAAACAAGTTTAATACTGAGAAATTTTGTGAAGTAAAATAGATTTATAGAGAATGTATCTATGGATTACATCTAAAAGTTATCCCTTCTATTTGTTATGAGAAGTTCTTAACATCCATTTACTAATATCTGAGCTATAAAAATCAGATGTGATAGAACTTTGAGCAATTACATCTGTAATTTCCTCCATTCCTGTGACAGACATCTCTTTTCAATCACAATGTAGGCAACTTTACACCGTGAGATATATCAGCAGCTCGGGCAAACAGTCTCAATAGTATTTCAGTATTTAGTCAACACCAGCTTGAAACACAGAAGTAATGGCAGGTTCTTTTTATGTCTTAAATATAGTTAGGAAATGAAGTTTAATTCTACTTAACTGGGAAGTCAGTGGGTAAGAAATAAAATCAGACTTACATTTTGTAAATAAAAGCAAAAATTCTAAAAAGTCTAGTTGATATTATCACATAGGTAAGATAATCTTTGAGGAAGGCATGTTATTTGAGGAAAATGTTATTTCTTTAACATGTTAGATATAGTGGATTCTAACATATGCATTTCCCAAGAATTTAATTTTGATTTTAAGACTTATTTCCTCAGAAAAGAATGTGTGGATTTAATCATGTTGATGAAGGTATTGTATGAATATTAAGTCAGCAGAATATTGGGATATTTTTCACATTCTAAGCATTTTCATACATTGTTAAAGAATTATGATTATTAATAGCATTTATAAATAAAAAAGAATAGTTGGCAATCACAGAACCTGGTAAATGGAATGAACTCAGTCTTTCTGTACATTTATTATCAACATCCTATGATATTAAATGTTGACTATGTCTGACATTGTTCTAAGGGCTCAGCACAGATCTGTCACCAGATAAAAATGGCTAAGCATGTTGCTGTTAATCTCCCCCATAGATGAAGCTGAGGCTGCCCACCACCATATCATATAAATGATGCTGCAACAACTTGGATTCAGACAGGCAGTCTTCAACCAGCTAAGGGACAACTAAATAGAAAACCAAGCTCCACATACAGAAGCTGAAGCACCCAATTTTGGGTGATTAGATTAAAAGTGCGTAGGTCCTATCCCTAAATGCACTGCATGTTTCTGTAGTCCTTCAAAGGCGTCTTATTAAGCATAGAGCAGCTTCAAGTTTATCTGTCAAAAGACAGCATGGCGACAGACCCAAATTCGCAGAAGAGGAAATTAAATTTAGAGATAATAAGAAATGCACATTTCTCCACACAATTTGATGTTTTGTTTCTTTTATATCCTTTTTCATTTTTAATGTTTTGTGGAGTTTTGTGCATTTTGAATAATACATATTAATCAAATTTAGAGCCCCTGCCCAGCCATACCCCCCATGTTCTTCTCACCAAATTTTAGGTGTTCTGTTATATATATTAAGTCCTATCCAGTCAAGCATTTCCATCCAGGTGTCCCTCTGTGCATATTCACCCACTGGAGTCTAGTCAGCCTATCTAGAGTCACTCCCTTAAAGAAGATCTACTCTTACCTCATAGTAATCTTTTGTCAATAGTTCCTTGAATAAGGTTGTGCCTGCTACCAATTACCCCCACCCCATGCTGAGATTTTGACTGATTGAGTCAGCATGGGTCTTGGGGAGGCTGACAGCATTGCTGAAAGTTCATTTGAACAAGTTTCTAGGGGCCTGAAAGTCTCTCTTTCCTAATGTTCATGAAGCAACCCAGCTATTACAATTTTCCACGCCCTCTTCCACACTAGTTCCTGAGTTGTGGGTGGGTAAGGTTTAATATAGGAGTCCTATCAAGGGACACACACTCTTCAGTCTCTTATTCTTTAAAACTTAGCCAGTTGTGAAGTTCTCTGTTCCTTGCATTCTATTGGGCTAGAAAGCTTCTCTGGAACAGTTGAGACATGTGTTAGTATTCTCTGTGCACTCTGTTCCCCTATGTTCCATGGGCTTTAGTTTAGAGGTTCCACAGTAGATATGTCACATAAGGCTGGACATCTCTCAGACATAGAGTCTCTGTGTCTGACCAGTTCTGGAACTCTGCAACAGCCTCCATCTGTTGTAAAAAATAAAAAAGACTCTGATTAGTGGTATACAGTACATTTGTCTGTAAATGTAAGGATCCATATTTAGCACATATTAAGACATTTCACTTGTCTAGAGGTATGATATACAAAGGGTTTTCTCTAGGATTTATGACCTCTTCAGCCATATTTACTTGGCTATATTTAGAGTGCTTCCCATGAATTCCTTCCTATTGATACAGCTAAAATCCAGTTGTATAGCTGTTGATTACCCCCAAGATAACAGTGCCATCACTACAACAATAGCAGTATTTTTTTGTGCCAGTCATTGGGGTTACTAAGTTTTAGTGTTGGGATAGGCCATTGATTGATTTTTCTCCCTTATCAGCTTGCATGGTATCCTCCAGAACTGTGAAAGCTAGTCTTCAGGGAGAAGCCCTCCTGGTCAGTTTCAGCTCTGTTGCTCAAAGTTTTTGTCCAATGTATGCCCTGTTTTCAACAGCAAGGTCTTACCTTCAAGTTCTTGGAGGTAACCAAGGGCTTTGGCAATAGCCTGTGTTATTTTGGGAGTCTTTTGTACTACTCTGAAGAACAACTTGAAGGGAGGCTTCTCCTGTCTGGCACTATGTTCCTTGCTATATAGCCTTCAGGTGTATACATGTGCTAATGTTCAGATATTGTATGTGTATTTTTTCATTTTGTTCCATAAATATTTTCTAAATTAATTTTTAAAACATCAAAATAGTTATAATATATTCACATATAATTGATCTTAAATATACAACAATTCAAAGATTTGCAATAATTTCAAAATTCACAAACAGGAGCGATTGTTTCCCATCCTTCCAGAAGTATGTATAGTGTAGATAATAGTCTACATATGAATTTATTAGTCAGATGTGGCCAGGTATTAGAGTCTACATGTGAAATGGTCTCCACAAGGTCATATGTTTGAACTCTTGACCCTCAGCTGGTGTTATCCTTGGGAGGCTGTGGACAATTTAGGAGGCAGCACTGCACTGGAGGAAGGCGGTCACTGGTGTAAGTCTAGAGGATTACACCTTGGAGTGCTCCTGCTCTTCCTCGCCTCAGTGATCCACTAAGATCCACCAGCACCAAGAGCCTGGCCTTCCACCCTCATGGACTCCACCATCAAACTGTGCACAAATACAAACTCCTCCCTTAAGTGGATTCTTTAAGGTATTTTGGTCACAGCAATGAAAAAAGGACATGATATTAAACAGGAGAAAGAAATGAAATAGACAGAACCACATTGGTGCAGAGATTATGAGAAAGTTTAAAAATATGGTGAAAGAGAAATTTATATAAATTGAGTTTGTACTATGTATTCTGGGTTAACATTACTTAATAAAAGCTTATAAAATATCTTCTTGAAGCTAGTTCTAAGTTAAAATCACATTTATTTTTGCATTCATGTATAACATACCTAAAAGCACTGAGAAAACACTGCTGGGTCAACTTACCTATCTCTCATGCACAGAGAAAATAGAGGATCAAAATGCTACTTTGCTGAATGTTATGAGAGACAGAGGGCCAATCCATGTTAGGCAGATTTCAAATCATTACTCTTCAATAAACTAATTTCCACAGCCAGTTGATTCTTATTCTCTTTTTATAGTAGTTATGTTTGTATCAAAGTTTCTGATAAGAGTTCAGTAAGAAAACCTATTTAATTTTGTCTAATGAGATCCAAATTTGCATGGTGTGGAACGTGATTCCCTTCTGCCTGGAATCTGTTGTAGTGCATCAGTTTCCAGCCATGGCTGCACACACCTGCAGTGGCATCTTTGAGAACTGGAATTTCTCATTTTCCCCCAGATATTTCATAAAGGGGTTATTACAGTCGGTTCTTAAAAAGTAATTCTGACGCTACAAGTTTCTGAGGACCCAGTGGAGAACTGGGATTAGCAACTGCAGTGTACCTCGGGGAGCTTAGCATTAAGCTGGAGAGAGAAAACCAAGGTATCATACAATATTGAGTTACTCTTATTTGAGGATCAGCTTCTTTGTATAAACCAAAGCCTCATTAATTTATATCTGAGCCAGTGCAAAATAAAAAAGAAGATCATGGTTTCCTGTTCCTCTGTGGCCCCTCAGGGGTAGTTTTTCTTAGTAGAGAAAGCCAGTTCAGTAAATATATACTTTTCATGACATTGCTGAGTTTACATAAGATAAATACCTGCTTTTGATATTGAGAAAAGAATTCTAATTACAAATCATGCTTTCAAAGTTCCCAAAATGCCACAGAGAAGTAAATTTTGACTACATTTTATTAATTATAAATATATTTTAAATACACATATGCATATATACATATACATGTATGTGTGTATGTGAGATTACAGAACAGATCCATGTATATGTGTATGTCTGTGTATCTATGTATATATACATAGCTATGTATGTGCGAGTGTGTGTAGTGTGTTTCTCACTACACATGTTTGAGGACTTTTTATAAATCTTCCTGTATTCTTATCTGTAAATGAGGACAGTTAAAATATTCACCTTAATTAAATTCGTTATGTTTTTCTAATGGAAATAAAACATTCCCTAAATGCTGGGCTAGAGATACATCTCTTGGATATAGCTTAAACCCTGTGGGGACTTTCCACAGCAGTGTTATCCAAGCTCTGTCAATTTCCAGCCTCATTGAGATTCAGGATATCACAGTCAAAAGAAGAAAAAAAGTTAAAAAGAAAGCTCACACACATGAAGCCATGCTTGAGTGTGATAGCATACGGCTACTGACAACCTTACTCTTTGGAAATTATCTAAGCTACCTGGGATACACTGAAGTCTGCTATTCCCTGTTCTCCACTGGGTCCTCCAAAACTTAAAGAGTCAGAACAGACATTTGCTTCAGTATCTGATGTTAATGGAGCTTTCTTTTTCATTTTCTTTCTCTTATTATTGTTGTTTGTTCTATTTTTTAAACTATGGGGCATTCCATGTTACTCAGGCCCATCTCAAATTCTTGAGCTCAAATAATCTTTGTGCTTCAATCTCTCATGAGCTAGGAGGAATATAAGTACAAATCATCAAAATAGCACTTTAATGTATTTTCTTGGTGTGTGGGGGTAAGTGTGTATGTGTGAGTGTGAATTTGTACATGTGTGAGTGTCTTTGACCATGTGTGAGTTTGATTTTCAATGTGTGAGTGTGTGACTGTGTGCAACAGTGTGTGTGTATGTTTGTGTGTGGGTGCATGGGAGTGTGCGTTTGAGTGTATGAGTGGCTATAAGTGGGATGTATGAGTATGTGTGTGTATGAGTACATGTTTGTGCAGGTGCACATGTGTGTGCCTGTGGAGGCAGTGGACAACCCCAGTTGTGATGTTATAATACTGCCATTTTTTGAAACAGGGTGTCTCAGTTGTCTTGAACTGAGTAAAGAGGCCTGGCTTTATTTAAGTGGGATCTTGGCCTCAAATTCAAGTCTTTATGCTTGCAAGGCAAGCACTTCACTGATTGAGCTATCTACCCATATTTCAATGTACTATTTTAAAATTTAATACAAATTTACTAGAAAAAATATTTTGTTGTCCAGAATAATGGTATGGGATGCCTATATCTATATCAACATAGACATATAGAAATATATGTAGAGAGAGAGATGACAGATAAATAAATGATAGATAGATGATGGATGATAGATGATAGATAGATGATAGATGATAGATAGATGATAGATAGATACATAGATGATAGATAGATAGATGATGATAGATAGATGATAGATAGATGATGATAGATAGATGATGATAGATAGATGATAAATAGATAGATGATAGATAGATAGATATAGATAGATAAATGAATGATAGATAGGTTTCACCATATTTTCTCCTCCCTCTTCATGGGAGATCTGGATGCTCATGCCCTCTGAGGTCCCAGGGCTGACAAATTAACAGAATACCTTCTATTTTTGGTTTTGCATAATTTATCACATCCAGGAAGGGTGACTTACAAAGGCATGAGTTCTCATAGGCTTATATTGGAAACTCCATCACCAGCTCATCCTGCCCCATTGTCTCCATCAGTTTTTCACTCACAGACTAGCACCTTGAGGTGTGGTTCACTGTTCCATTTCACATGTTCAATATGGCAGCAGCTCCTCCCCTTCAGGCAACCGATTGGGTGGGAGAAATGATGGGCTTCAGCCTGTTTGACTCCTTCCAGAGAGTGTGGGAAGAAGGCCGGACAACACCTTGCTTCATAGTGGTTGGAAAAAGGAACTTCAAGTTACAGATAGATAGATTATAGATAGATGCTGATGATAGATAGATGATGATGATGATGATGA